>NC_090924.1:613314936-613617966 GCF_040938575.1 Ambystoma mexicanum
CTGAGGAGCAACAACCCACCACTGGCACACATGGCTCAACACCTGCACCCACCCATCTCCCGATGACTCTCTCTAGCCACTTGAGCCAGACAGCCATTCACATCGCCACGGTGATCTGTGTTAGGGAGAATTCTCTGATAAGGCTAATTTTCCTTACCTATAGAGTCCCCCAGCAGTTTAGCTGGATTTCTAGGGTTTATTTTTTACTCCTGCTAAGAGTGAGACTCTTTTTCCCACTCTTAGCCGTATTTTGATGTGTATTTCAGTCTATTTTTGTGCTTATGAGCTATGGAGTTTTCTCACTCCATAGGTATCATCTTTTTCTTTTTACATGTGTGTTACACAGCACCCTCAGTGCAGTAACACCGGGGTGTCACAGTGACTCCCAAGCATAGATTCCATACCCTGGGACTGACTACTGTCTCCCAGGGCATGCAAAGTAACCATTGACTTTGCTAGTCAATAGTTATGAACAAACCCAGTACACACCATCTTACTATGGAGGTACTGGGAAGGGTTAATAGTTTTTCCCTGGTGTTCATTTTCGAGAGGGTACTGTTCAGTCCCTCTCTCCAAAGTTTCTGGCTGGTGGCAGTGGTTACTACCATTAATATTTGACCGCAGATATTTCCCTATGGGATTTTCCCATTGTTCGAGGCTACCACTTTTTATGATAGCCTTTAACATACCGCCGGGTCATTTTATTATTAACTTTACTCCAGTGTTTTTAATTTGCCAGATCTTTGATAATATTTATTTCTCGTGTCACTCTCTGTAATCCAACCCGAGGTCGGGGCCCTTTGTTCGTCCTTTTGGCGGGCTTGTGGACAGAAGCCCTCCTTCAGGTGCCAGTGAGTCTGGGGTAGACAGGATGTGTGGGAGGGGGAGTAGGCACCCTGGAAAGGGTTGCCTAAGCGACCAAAGTTGCACTCTGCCCTGATACGGTGGCGGGTTATCCCGCCAGGATAACCACCCCGCTGCGTGAGTGACAGCCAGGCTGTATGAATGGGGGTTTTTCTGCATAAAAGCAGGGATCTGCGGACTGGAAGATAAGACGTCGCCACTGGACCTGAGAAATCCGAAGAGGAGAGAAGCCAAAGACATCTGCAACAACTACACCGTCAGTGAAGCCCTGCTGCAGACCCTCGCTACTTCTTCCCAATGACGAGAGAAGATCTTCACTACAAGAGCCTTCTTCTTTTGAACTGGTGGGGACAACCATTCTTAAATCGCCTTCCAGGACTTGCCGTGGTCGAATCGCCAGTGCCAAGCACTGGGAGAATGGATAGCTAGGCACTCATCCACCACGACCACGATTTAAAGGAGCGTACATTTTATTCTGTTTTGGCATCACCGTGGCCGGCTTCCTCCCTGCGCAGTGCAGTGACTCGAACCTTCCTCCACGACGAGAGCCTCTCTTCCTCTGCTGGAACTCCTGAACTGCAGGGAACTACCGCCACCGCAGGAGCCTCTTCCACTTTTAAGGTACATTGTTCCGCCAGGCCACCCGTTTCGTTGGGTACTGCTAAAGGTGCTTTAAATCCTTTACTTACCTTCTGGGCTGGCCGTCCCTATCGTATAACACTGTCTTTTTACCTTCTGCATCCTCCTTTTCAACCGTTAAACAAAGACTTGACTGCAGCTACTAAAACCGTATGAACCTGGGCACTTTGCCTCGTACCACTGACTCTGGCACAGGCCTATTGACTCTGGCTAATTCTGTTACAACAGCCTTCTCTAGATTGCTTTTCATCAAGAAATGTGTTGGTGCACCTAAACTCTTATAACCACCTTTCCTTCCCCTTTATATATTGTTGAAGTGCCATTTTGCTCGGTTTTCACCTAAGTATTGCTTGTGCTAAAGTACTACCCTGCCTAACTTGTTCACAATCCAATTTGGAAGTGTTGCTGGTGTGTTTACGAGTCAAACCCTGTATAACTTGACCTTTCCCTCCCTATGAAGAAATTGTTAGAGTGCCATTTCGGCTTGGTTTACACTGTGCCATTTTGCTCAGTTTTCACTCTTGCTCAAACTTGTCTACAATTTAAATAGGCAGTTGTGAATAGTTTTCTTGACTGTTTTTAACTTGTTTTAATGATAGTGATTTGTGTATAGAGTTAAGAGTGTGTAAAATAAATATACATTCTTTTTGATACAAAGCTTTGGTCCGTGTTTACTTGTCCCACAGTACTGTGCTGTAACGCTCACCTCGTATCCACAGGGAAGCCTCCCGATTTGGTTGGACCGCTCCCGACCTGGACTTGCCTCCCCCGGGTTCTCGTTCTGCCGAGGATTTAGTCTGCAATACAGGAGTTAAGGTTTAGCCCACAATCTCTGTCTCTTTGGGCCACCTCCCTTGTGAACCCCATCTACCCCTTTAGAGTTTTCCTCACCTTGGATTTCGGTAAGATGCGCTGTCTGTCCTGCATTTCTGTGCAGGGGTGCATCATGAATGTGAGCGCTTCGCTGCCTAGATGCTTCACTGGCACGGCCCGAGAGTCCAGACCTGCTGCGACTCAGTTTCTCAGGTAAGTCTATTATTCTTAATTATTGTCCGTAAAAGTAATTGCCCTCATTAATGTCCTCCTTCTCTCTTAAGTGCAGAAAGGATGATGAAGACGTCGAGCCGGTTGGTAGGGCGATGCTCGAGATGGTGAGTGGATGCACGGAGCGCGGCGCTATGTGCGCTTTTTTTGCTTTGTTAACCTGTTTATTCTTCTCTTGCAGGCCACCGAGGTGTTCCGGATGGTGAGCGGCCAGATGGATGCTGATCGAAGAGTGGATGTTGTCTGGACCGCCGTCGAGTAAGTATGAGAGCCGCCTGCCTTGCCTTTCTCTTGCAGGTTGATGAAGGCCGGCGCAGAATAACTAGGCAGTGAGATTCGCTCATGTAAGCGTGCTTCCGAATGATGCTTGAATGAAGGATGAGAACGCTAACTAATATTGTCTTTCTTTTTCCTCCTCCAGGTTGCTGCTTTCAAACGTGGACGAGCTTCTGAGGTGACACTGGAGAGGATGGCAGGAGCTGGACTGACAAGCAGGTAAGGATGGATAATGGTGTTCTTCTTCTCTTCCTTGCAGGTGCAGGCCAGGAATGCAGAGGACAGATTGCGTTGAATGTCACGCTGCGAGTGAAGAGCAACGCGAAGCGTGTGCTGCAGCTTGGGCGTGGCTTAAATAGTCCCCAGGTATCCCAGGTGCCTTCAGGCCTGACCACACCCTGGATACTAGACCGCATGGTTCAGTTCTGAACTAAATCATGTGGGGGCAGCCATGTTGTCCCATTCCCATTGGGAGCTCCAGCTCCTTCTTCTGCCTTATGAGCCTGGCGCCAGAGGCACCAGGACTGACTCCAGGAGAGTCTTGGGGGGCATGATTGGGCCCTAGAGGCCATGCAGGGACACTGTGATGCAGCCCAGAGACCCCGAGTACCAGGGCCTGGGGCTATGGCCATGACAGCACTCCCCCCCCCCAATGCCCCTCTCAAGGTGGTTCTTCTGTCTGGTCCTGGCTTGGTGGGGTACTCATGATAGAAACGTTGTATTAAACGTGGAGCATGGATATAATTGCTAGGTTCCCATGTTCTGTCCTGTGGTCCATATTCCTTCCAGTCTACTAGGTAGTATAGCCTTGCTCTGACATACCTTGAGTCTAAGATGTCCTTGACCTCGAATTCTGGTTCTCCATGGACGATTACAGGTTCGGGTGGTGTGGTTACCCGAGTTTCAGGCTGAACTGCTTTCAAGAGGGACACATGGAACACTGGGTGGATGTGCATGTTGGTCGGCAGGGTCAGTTTAACTGCAGCCGGGTTTATGATGGATTCTATGGTAAAGGTCCTAAGTATCGTGGGCGGAATGTCCGGGCCCCTTTTAGAGGTACATGCTTGGATGCTAGCCACACTCTGTCTCCTATTTCGTAGTTGGGGGCTTTTTCACAATGCAGATCTTTGTATTTCTTTTGGCGAACCTTGGCTTGACACAAGTGCTCCATGGCTTTTGTGAATGAAGAAATGGTGGTGTGTAGGGTTTTGGCGGCCGGCATTTCCAGAGTCGTAGGAACATCCAGTTCGGACGTACGTGGATGTCTGCCATACACAATATAAAATGGAGTCTGTCCCGTGCTGCTGTGTAGAGAGTTGTTATAAGCATACTCTCCGATCCATAACAGGTCTTTCCAATTCACCTCCACTTTGTGGAGCATGCAGCGCAAGTATTGTTCGAGCTTCTGTTTCGTCCTTTCTGTTTGGCTATCCGTTTGGGGGTGGTGGCTAGTGGATAGCCTAATGTCGATTTGGGCCATTGAACAACATTTCCTCCAGAAGTTGGACACAAATTCGGTACCCCGATCCGAGATCAGTATTGACGGGAACCCATGGAGCCGTACAATGTGTTCTAGGAATGTCTTTGCTAGGCTGGATGCATTTGGGAGTCCTTTAAACGGCAAGAAGTAAGCCATTTTAGAGAACAGATCGACGACCACTGGGATGGTGCTTTACCCTTGACAAGAGGGGAGGTCGGTGATAAAGTCGAGTGATAAGGTATGCCATGGAGCCAGTGGAATGTCCAATGGTCTCAGGAGCGCAGCTGGTCTCTGTTTCGATGACTTATTTTGTGCCCAAATACCACAAGAGATGATGAACTGAATGACGTCCTTGCACCACATTGACCACCAGTAGCTCCGCTTCACCTTGGCCAGAGTCTTGGCATTTCCAGGGTGGCCTTCCATGAGAGAGTCATGATATCCCGAGATGACCTGTTCTTGAAGCTCTTTCTTGGGCAAGAATAAACAATTCCTGTAATATGGTAGTTCGTCCTTAATTGTATAGTGCTCTCGTCGCGAAATCCACTCTCGTAATAATTCAGGAATCGGATTCCCTGCAGCAATTTGTCTTGAGTCATGGCAGTTGTAATGCCTAGGAGTTTGTTGCTCGGGATGATGGCCACTGGATCAGGGTTTGTGTACACCAGTTCATCTGTGCCCATGCGCGAGAGAGCATCAGCTTTGCCATTTTTTACTCCAGGTCGGAACGTGATTACGCCATGACTGACTTCATGAGAGTCTTGGGGGGCATGATTGGGCCCTAGAGGCCATGCAGGGAGACTGTGATACGGCTCAGATGCCCGAGTACCAGGGACTGGGGCTATGGCCATGAGATGTGGTCCTATTGTGTAAACCCTGAATACTGCTCATCTCCCTCTTGAGATAAGTCTGACGGATAAGCCACAGCTACCAACTAAATCTGTGTGGTACAGACTGATACCAAAGGGGATTTATTGCATATGCCTGCAGTCCTAATCTTCTGTAGTGCTCCCTAAGGGAACTGCATAGGATTCTGCCTAACACTGGTGTACAGCGGTGAGGATAAAGTATTGAGTTTATATTTTAGAGTGCTGCTAGTACCTTGGTTCAACTAACCACAAGGCTTAACAATCACGAAAAGTTTATTTTAAAAAAATTACGTCAAATATGGAAAGCTATAGACAGGAGACCCTCCTTGTAAATACTGCTGATTATTTAAGGGATCTGTGCAGACAGAAAAGTCTTCCTGTCAAAGGCAAGATATCAGAGTTGATTGAAAGATTGTTAGAAAAACAAAGTCTGAAGAGTGTGGCTGTAGTGCCTACTCCTCCAGCAACTGTAGCAAATACTGAGGATGATAATGTTGATGATGTTATTGTTGAGACAGATGAGGAAGGGGAGGCTGCCAATATAGCCCCCACTGGCCCTCTGCCTGCTAAAAGGCCTCAAGCCTTGTCTACTGGACCTTTGTCAGGTCCCACATTAAATCCTGAGTTTATCTCACTAGGAAAAATGAGGCTTGAACTTGAATTCAAAAGATTAGTGCTCAATCTGAACAAAAGCAACAAGAACTAAGGCTCAGAGAAATGGAGCTCAATCATGAGTTAGAGATGAAGAAATTGTCTTTAGAAAATTCTTCTCTCCCCGGATCCTTTAGATCTTCCAGGCCAAAGAGACCCCGGATGCCTAAAGAGATTGTGGGTATGTATGAACCTAAGTTGGATGTGTTAGATTGGTTAGTTATGTTTGAGTACAATCATGGGCACCAGGAAATCACAGGGACTCAGTTGCTTCCCTGATTATTCTCTAGGCTCCCCCCTATTGCATCTAATGTGGTAATGGAGTTGGGGGAGATGGATAGGATGGACTATGAATGTGTGAAACTAGCTTTGATTTGGGAAGACCCCTTCTCAGTACCTTTAGAGGTTTAGGACCCTCAAGAAGCATGATGGTACACCTTGGGCTACCTGGGTGAGTGAGTGTTTGAAAAACTTAGAGGGATGCATTAAGGGTTACAGGGTGAACACTTCTGAAGGAATGAAAAACCTTGTCATGTCGGAGTCTATCTATGATGCCTGCTCTCCTGAGCTCAGACATCACTTGGCTGATTCAAAGGAAATAGATTTCAAGAAACTAGCTAAGGCTGCTGACTTGTGGGTTGCCAACAGGGCTACTCACAAGGATTCTGGGGTCACTCAGAAAAACGATGAGGGAAAGCAGCCTAAGAAAGAAAACAAAGAGAATTCCAATAATTCCAATTCCAAAGAGGGCCACAAACAAACAAAACCCTAAGGGTAAGCCACAAGGGAAACCGAATCAGGCTAGTGTACCTTCTGGTCCCAGACCAGAAGGAGGTCAGAACAAGCCACCATTCATAAAGACATTTGGGACATGTTATGTTTGTGGTCCAACTGACCATGTGAAAGGGGATCCCAGATGTAAGGATAAACCTTCAGGGGTCCAAACTGTCTCCTTAGCCTTCGCTCCTGAGGAAGAAGTACAAATGGCCAGTGGAAACTTTCAACTACTAGCTGAAGACCCCATAAGAGTCTCAGCTAATGTTTCGTTAGTGTCCTTGGGGTTGTGGGAACAACAGAATTTAGATGTCTATAATTCTTTCCCAAATAATACTAAGTATTAGGACAGTGTCCTAGTGAATGGTCAGGAGACCCCTGCCATTAGGGACACTGGAGCCAGCATAACTGTTGTGGACAAATCTTTTTTCAAGGTGGAGGATGTTGCTAAGGCACCCAAATGCCTCACCAAGTTAGCTGGAGGGCATGTGCAGATGCTTCCCCAGTTACCAGCTCTCATCCAGTGCAATTACATGACTGTAAGGATACCTGTTAGTGTGCAATATGAGGTGCTTGGAAAGGTTCTGTTGGGAAATGACCTTAAATATCTTGGAGTAGTGTCAAGTACCCCCAGACCTCACAGCAAAAGGCTACAGGAGGTCACCAGACCTGCAAGGGAGAGGACCTTGATGGGCTCTCCTGAGGAGATGATAGAAAAATAAATCACTCCTACTCCACTGGAGTTACTAACTGCTATTTCTGAGCAACAAGAAGCAAAGGGGAAATCCAAGACTTCTAAAAGGAAACCAGCAGGAAGCACCTCTGTGCTTCCAACCAGGACATCCCCTAGGTTGTCCAAAGTCACACCTGTGACTCCCACTACAGCTGAGGCTGGGATAAGGTACAACCCTGTGCGGTTGAACTAGAACCTGAGGATTCAGATCTAGTAGAAGGCCAGGATCTTATTGGAGATCTGGACCCTGTGGACCATCCTAAGATGCAGTCTTAGCTGGGAGAAGGTGGGCCCAACAGGGCAGACTTCAGTAGCTGGCAAAGAGAATGCCCAACTCTGCAAGGTCTTCGCCAACAGGCAGCTTCTCAGCTTGATGGGCAAGAGCCTGGGAAGTATAGGTTGCATTGGGAAGATGGCCTCTTCTACAGTGAACCGACTGAGTCAACCCCTGGGGACTACAAAAGATTTGTATTGCCCCAAGAGAACATACTCCAATTCTTGAAACTAGCCCATGAGATACCTTTGGCTGGTCACCTGAGTTTCAAGAAGATGAAGGAAAGGCTCTCCCTCTACTTTTATTGGCCTAAAATGGGGGCTGAGGTAGATAAGTATTGCAAGAGTTGCCACACCTGCCAAACTTCTGGTAAGAGTGGCTCCAAGAACGTGGCACCTTTAGTGCCTCTCCCTGTGGTGGGAGTACCATTTGAGAGGGTGGGAATCGACATTGTTGGTCCTCTTGACCCTCCACCCTCTTCAGGCAACAGGTTTATACTTGTTGTAGTAGATCATGCTACTAGGTACCCTGAAGCTATTCCTATGAGGACTGTTACAGCCCAGGCTGTGGCTAAGGCCCTCCTTGGTATTTTTACCAGGGTTGTGTTTCCTAAGGAGGTAATATCCGACAGGGGGTCAAATTTTATGTCCCACTACATGAAGGCCATGTGGAAAAACTGTGGAGTTACCTACAAGTTCTCTACCGCATACCACCCTCAAACAAATGGATTGGTAGAAAGGTCCAATGGAACCATGAAGAGCATGATAGGAGCTTTAGAAGACCCCCTTAAAAGAAAGTGGGATCTTCTACTGCCATGCCTTCTCTTTGCATATAGAGAAGTCCCTCAGGAGGGAGTAGGTTATTCTCCCTTTGAACTTCTCCATGGCCATCCAGTCAGAGGTCCATTGGCCCTGATTAAGGAGGGGTTGGAGAGTGCTCCTTCCCCCAAGCCAGTCAGAGTGACTGACTATGTGATAGGACTCCGGAGGGGAATGTCACACATGATGGCTGAAGCAAGTGACAACTTGAAAGCAGGTCAGGCTCTGGTTAAGCATTGGCATGACCAGAAGGCCAACATGGTTGAGTTCGCTCAAGACCAGCTAGCTCTTGTTATGGTGCCAACAAGGCAGAGGGCCTTGCAGGACAAGTGGATAGGACCCTTCAAGATTGTGGGAAAACTTGGAGAGGTGAACTATCTGATGGATTTAGGCAATCCTAAGGAGCCTCCAAGAGTCTTTCACACCAACTGTTTGAAGGCTTATGTATCAAGACCAGAAGTGGGAGCTTTGCTTCTAGCTTCAGCTCAAGAGGAGGAGGAGAGTGAACCTGTGCCTGACCTTCTCAGAGGCAAAACTTTAGATGAGAAAATAGAACAAGTTAATCTCTCTTCTAATTTGACTTTCGGACAACAGGAGTAGTGCAAAGTTTTGTTGAATCAATTTGTCCACCTGTTTTCACTTTCACCAGGCTTGACCCCTTGGGGCCAGCATGATATCAACACTGGTGACTGTTTACCTGTCAAAAGCAGGGGTTACAGAATGTCAGAGAATGTAAGAAACCACATCAAAGGAGAGGTCAACAAGATGCTTGATCTCGGGGTAATATAGCCCTCTACTAGTCCATGGTCTAGCCCAGTTGTGTTAGTACCAAAGGCAGGATCCAAGGAGTTGAGATTCTGTGTGGACTATAGAGCCCTAAATGCAGTCACTAAGACTGATGCCCATCCTTTGCCCAGGACAGATGAGCTGGTGGATAGACTTGGTTCAGCCAAGTACCTCAGCACACTTGATCTCACGTCAGGCTATTGGCAAATAGCCTTGACAGACCATGCCAAGGAGAAAACTGCGTTCTCCACCCCAGCTGGTTTATACCAATTTAAGGTTATCCCTTTTGGATTAAAGAATGCACCTGCTACATTCCAAAGGATGGTTAATCAGGTTCTGAATGGGATGGAGGACTTCTGCATGGCATACTTGGATGACATTGCAGTGTTCAGCCCTACTTGGAAAGAACGTGTTGACCATCTAGGATATGTTTTGCAGGCTCTCGAGCAGGCCCAGCTGGCTATAAAGGCAAGCAAATGTCCAATTGGTCAGAGTAAAGTGGTCTACCTTGGTCATGAGGTAGGAGGTGGTGAAATAAGGCCATTGCCCAGCAAGATAGAAGCTGTGCAAAATTGGACAACCCCTTCTACTCAAACCCAGGTGAGAGCCTTTTTAGGTCTCACTGGGTACTACAGGAATTTCATAGAAAACTATGGGACCATAGCTTCTCCCCTGAATGTGATCTCCTCTCCAGAATTCCCTAAAAAGGTCAAATGGAATGAGGAGTGCAATCGGGCCTTTAAAAACCTGAAAAGAGTGCTTTGTCAGGCTCCAGTTCTAAGAGCTCCTGACTACCACCAACCCTTTATTGTGCAAACAGATGCTTCCAATACGTGTATAGGTGCAGTCCTTAGTCAACTGGATGAGAAAGGTAGGGAGTACCCCATTTGCTTCATCCGTAGGAAACTGGAGGAACCAGAAACAAGGTGGGCAACCATTGAGAGAGAGTGTTTTGCCATTGTGTGGCTCTGAAGAAGTTTAGACCATACTTGTATGGATCTACTTTTATTATTCAGACTGACCACCAACCCTTGAGATGGTTCATGCAAAAGAAAGGGGAGAACCTAAAACTATTAAGATGGTCAATCTGCCTCCAAGGGTTTGATTTTACCATTGAGCACAGGCCAGGATGTCACCACCAAACTGCTGATGGTCTCTCTTTAATGTTTTTAACCGACAAGAGGTAAGAGACTCATCCAGGAGTGGATTAGATCCTCATGTCCCTTGGTCTGGGGGTGGGGGCGAGTGTTAGGGAGAATTCTCTGATACGGCTACTTTCCCTTACCTATAGAGTGCCCCAGCAGCTTTGCTGGATTTCTAGGGTTTATTTTTTTTTACTCCTGCTAAGAGTGAGGCTCTTTTTCCCACTCTTAGCTGTATTTTGATGTGTGTTTCAGTCTATTTTTGTGCTTATGAGCTATGGAGTTTTCTCACTCCATAGGTATCATCTTTTTGCATGTGTGTTACACAGCACCCTCAGCGCAGTAACACAGGGGTGTCACAGTGACTCCCAAACATAGACTCCATAGCCTGGGACTGACTACTGTCTCCCAGGGCATGCAAAGTTACCATTGACTTTGCTAGTCAATACTATTGAACAAACCCAGTACACACCATCTTACTATGGAGGTACTGGGAAGGGTTAATAGTTTTTCCCTGGTGTTCATTTTTGAGAGGGTAATGTCCAGTCCCTCTCTCCAAAGTTTCTGGCTGGGGGCAGTGGTTACTACCATTAATATTCGGCCGCAAATATTTCCCTATGGGTTTTTCCATTTGTTCGAGGCTACCACTTTTTATGATAGCCTTTAACATACCGCCGGGTCATTTTATTATTAACTTTACTCCGGTGTTTTTTTTTATGCCAGATCTTTGATAATATTTCTTTCTCGTGTCGCTCTCAGTAATCCAACCTGAGGTCGGGGCCCTTTGTTCGTCCTTTTGGCGGGCTTCTGGACAGAAGCCCTCCTTCAGGCGCCAGTGAGTCTGGGGTAGACAGGATGTGTGGGAGGGGGAGTAGGCACCCTGGACAGGGTTGCCTAAGCAACCCAAGTCGCACTCTGCCCTGATAGGCTGGGGGGTTATCCCGCCAGGATAACCACCCCGCTGCGTGAGTGACAGCTAGGCTGTATGAATGGGGGGTTTTCTGCATAAAAGCAGGGATCTGTGGACTGGAAGATAAGACATTGCCACAGGACCTGAGAAATCCAAAGAGGAGAGAAGCCGAAGACATATGCAACAACTACACCGTCGGTTAAGCCCTGCTGCAGATCCTCGCTACTTTTCCCAACAAAGAGAGAAGATCTTCACTGCAAGAGCCTTCTTCCTTTGAACTGGTGGGGACAACCAATTTGTAAATCGCCTTCCAGGACTTGCCGTGGTCGAATCGCCAGTGCCAAGTGTTGTGTAACACCTCGACAGAGTGTGATGTGCAATGTAAGGGGAGGAGATCTGTTGTGTATGGCTTGGCTTTGCAGAAGGAATGTTGTGATGTCATGTGGAGTGTTTATGCCTGAGTGACGGAATGCAGGGGTGAATGTTCTAACCTGGTCAGAGGCCTGGGTGATGGGCTGCCAGTGTTTTAATGTCCTTAATGTAACTTAAAAGCAACTTATATGAATGACTGCCTGTAAAAATACTTATGAAGCCATTTAATAAACCTGGCAAGTCAACCTAAGAAGGCTGGGAGTCACTTTGTAACATTGGCGACGAGCTGGTCTTTAAGAAGATTCTACGTGTGAAAAGCTTGATGAATCTGCTGCCGGGGGGTGCAGAAGGAAAAAGGAAGAGGACACACTTCCCCCAAACCAAACAAGTAAGGAGTAAAGCCCATCACCCATGGCGCAGGAGGGAGAGGTAGAGAGCCCCAAACAGGAGGGATCAGCTCCCCAGAAAGTGGAGGCAGAGTTATGTCCAGGGGCTGGAGGAAGGAACTGGGCCTTAAGATGAAGGAAAGAGCAGTGCCCATAAGATTTAGAAAAATCTGCTCCTTTAGACGAAATAGGAATATGCGCCCATAAAGTGAAAAGGGACGCACCGCCCGCATATCGGAGGAGAATCCTCAGAAGATGAGATGCGGAAATAGCTGTTTCGCGGAGCAGAGAGAAAAGGGGTTCTCGTGTTTTTTGGGGAGCCCTAAATTAAGTGTCATTGCTAATATGAACAAGCAGAGCATGTAGCAGCAACTGGGTGATGTGTGTGTATTGCCCACTGTTGGTCAACAAGCTGGAGGAAGTTGTGAAAATGAGAGCGGTGTCACAGGCAGTATGTTGACGGTTGATAGCTGGAGCTCATAAGGGCTCGGCTCTGGCCGCATTAATGGGGACGTCATTGTGATCGTATGGGAGTTGGCGATCCAATGGAATGCTTTCCGCGGTGTTCGCTGCTGGAAGCTCTAGACCCGCAGGCAGTGAGCAGCGTAAGGTGGCGAGGAACAAAGGTCAAAGTAAAGGACCGTACAACGTAGGAGCAACGTGGCCAGGAAGCAGGAGGCAGGAACTTGGCCAGGAAAAGGTGGTCTGTGTGGCCGCAGTGATGTAATGAGGAGGAAATCAACGTAATGTGCCACGCATACAGGAAGAAGTCGCCGGAAGATAATTTGCTTGTGTTTTCGTTTTAATGAGGGTCGCAGGGTTTTTGGTGCACAGAGTGGAAGTAATAGGTATTGACCAGCTGCGCGCGGTACGGCGTGCGGGTGCAGAGGTCTATGCTGCAAGGTGCACCCCAACGGATGGCTACTCAGACAAGGTGTGCAGTTCTGAGTGGCGCGTAATACCAGGGGTCGGCGTGTGTCATGGTAAGAAATGCTTTTCGCATGAATATGTCACTCATGCAGACGTGGGACAGATCTGATGTTTCCTGTGGGGACAATGAGTGAGGGTTAGACAATGGGCTCGGCATTTTGTTGGAAAGTGACATATACTACTGTGTTTCCTTAATTATTGGTGGGTACAGGTGCAGATTTGGAATATGACTGGAGGGAGTAGACTGTGCCATGCTGAGCATATGTCACATTGGTACTGTTGGTGATGGTATGTGTAACCATTGCTTTAACCATTTGAGGATTTGCAGCTTAGGGGTGAGGTTGGCCCACCCATGGATATCTAGCCTTTCTGAAAATGTTCGTTGTTGGAGTAACAGCAGTTCTCAGTGAGTTCAGTGTGGGTTGTGTTGTTAATGAGTTTAAACATTTTGAGGACTTTCAGCATTTAGGTCGTTAAATAGCGTCATGGACTTTTAGGATGAGACTTGGATAGGGTCTTATGTTTTCTATTGCCTTATGGTGAATATGACACTTTGGTATACATAAACTCATGCAATTGAACGGTATTATTCATGTTTATGATATACAGTGTTTTAAAATAGTACATTAATACGCAGATGTATAGAACATTGCAATGTGATCTGCATATTGTGTTATGTGATGTACGGTTTGGACTGGTGGGGATGGGTGTGGCTATGAGTGTCTTCATTCCTGGTTGTGGATGGTGCTTACATAGATAATATGAGTGTGGTTTGGCTAATGGTGAGTGTGCCTCGTTGGCATGTTTGACCTACCAAATGCGGTTGCTGGATGATACTTTCAGCAATGTATTCAGTGAGGTATGGGTGCATCTGTGGTAGGGGCGTGCATGGTTCAACAGTGTATTTGGGTTAATGGTGGTAGCTCCACTAGTTATGTCGGGGGCCTAACTGTAATTAGGTTATGCATGGTTATTCCACACATGCTGTATGAGGTGGTAGCGCCACCTATTGTTGGAGTGTGACTGAGGTTAGTCATGCAAGGTGATTGGTTGGTATCTGGGTGGTAGCGCCTCCAGCAGGTGTAGGGGTATGTGAGTACGGGTGGTAGCGCCCCCGGTTTTGGCATGGACATGTCTGTAGTATTAGGCATAGCATGGTCAAACATTACCCCGATTTTGTGGTTTACATATCACAAATAATTCTATCTTTTTCTATTCTCTTGCACATGCGGTGCGGCTATTTTTAGCTGTACTGTGTGCACTTCCCTGACTCTTTTCACCTTCATCAGGGCCCAGTGTGTGACAGTGAGATTAGTTGTTGGACCCGGTGTGTCTGGCCAGTGCATCGGGTATGAGGTGAGTGATAGAGTGTCAGAGCAGGTGTTGCATGCTAGCCCTGATGACGTGAGTCAGTGTGATCGGTTTATGTTGGTGTGTGCGGAGACGTGTGTTGTGTAATGTCTTGTGCTGTTGTTGGAAGAGGGGAGATGTGTTGTGTAACGCCTCGACAGAGTGTGATGTGCAATGTAAGGGGAGGAGATGTGTTGTGTATGGCTTGGCTTTGCAGAAGGAATGTTGTGATGTCATGTGGAGTGTTTATGGAGTGAATGCAGGGGTGAATGTTCTAACCCGGTCAGTTGGTCAGCCAGAGGCCTGGGTGATGGGCTGCCACTGTTTTAATGTCCTTAATGTAACTTAAAAGCAACTTATATGACTGCCGGTAAAGATACTTATGAACCTATTTAATAAACCTGGCAAGTCAACATAAGAAGGGTGGGAGTCACTTTGTAACACCAAACACTAGGAGACCGGATAGCCAGGCACCCGTCCACCACGACTGTGATTTAAAGGAGCGTACATTTTATTCCGTTTTGGCATCACTGCGGCCGGATTCCTCCCTGGGCAGTGCAGTGACCCGAACCTTCCTCCATGACGAGAGCCTCTCTTCCTCTGCTGGATCTCCCAAACTGCAGGAACTGCCAGGAACTACTGCCACCGCAGGAGCCTCTTCCACTTTTAAGGTACATTGTTCCGCCAGGCCGCCCATTTCGTTGGGTACTGCTAAAGGTGTTTTAAATCCTTTACCTACCTTCTGGGCTGGCCATCCCTATCGTATAACACTGTCATTTTACCTTCTGCACCCTCCTTTTCAACCGTTAAACAAAGACTTGACTGCAGCTACTAGAACCGTAGGAACCTGGGCACTTTGCCTCGTTGCACTGACTCTGGCACAGGCCTATTGACTCTGGCTAATTCTGTTACAACTGCCTTCTCTAGATTGCTTTTCATCAAGAAATGTGTTGGTGCACCTAAACTTTTATAACCACCTTTCCGTCCCCTTTATATATTGTTGAAGTGCCATTTTGCTCGGTTTTCACCTAAGTATTGCTTGTGCTAAAGTACTACCCTGCCTAACTTGTTCACAATCCAATTTGGAAGTGTTGCTGGTGTATTTACGAGTCGAACCCTGTATAACTTGACCTTTCCCTCCCTTTGAAGAAATTGTTAGAGTGCCATTTCTGCTTGGTTTACACTGTGCCATTTTGCTCAGTTTTTACTCTTGCTCAAACTTGTCTACAATTTAAATAGGGAGTTGTGTATACTTTTCTTCACTATTTTTAACATGCTTTAATGATAGTGATTTGTGTGTAGAGTTAAGAGTGTGTAAAATAAATATATATTCTTTTTGATACAAAACTTTGGTCAGTGTTTCCTTGTCCCACAGTACTGTGGTCCTATTTTGTAAACCCTGAATACTGCTCATCTCCCTCTTGAGATACGTCTGACTGCTCAGCCAAAGCTACCAACTAAATCTGCGTGGTACGGACTGATACCAAAGGGTATTCATTGCATATACCTGTAGTCCTAATCTTCTGTAGTGCTCCCTAAGGGAACTGCATAAGATTCTGCCTAACAATCTGCATACAGGGAGTGCTGGCAATCGAACACCTGATGCAGATAACACTCGGTTCAGGTACTCCTGCTTCAGCCCCAACCCTCACCATAGTCCACAGGCTCTGCCACAGCATTCAATAGATGCCATCTGGAGGACGCTGGACACCATGGAGCGCGCCGCCAGATGAAAATCAAAAACATGGCAGGGTTGCAGGTGCAGCACCTGCAGGCCATAACGAGCTCTGTACAAGGCTCCTCAAGGAGAAAGGAGAAAAGCCATGTCATTGGACCAATCAGTGCTGCCAATTGTCAATGGTGACTGCTACAAACACAGCTGTGGCCGAGAAGGTGAGGGAGCTCTGTGGGGGCATTTTGGTGTTTTCCGAATCTATGCACATCAGCATGCTTCTCACCCTGCAACAAATCCATGCCTCACAATCTGAGCCTTCCACCTCCATCACCCCCACAGAGGTTATTGGGTGTGAGCCCACAGCACCGCTCCTTGCACAATGTGGCCCGTTCACTGCCCAAGCAGACTGGCAAGGGCAAGAAGCCACAAAAATCCCTCATATAATCTCAACACTATTTCATTGGGCAGAAGGGAGGTGGGTGCTCATGGGTGTTGGGGATGGGGAGGTGGATGAATATGAGTGTTGGGGATGGTGAGGTGGGTGAATATGAGTGTTGGGGATGGGGGAGGTGGGTAACTATGGGTGTTGCAGTTGGGGAGGTGAGTGGCTATGGGTGTTGGGGATTGGGAGGTGGGTCGTATAGGTGTTAGGGTTAGGGGAGGTCGATGGATATGGGTGTTGCGGATGGGTAAGGGGTTGGGGATGGGAGTTTTGCGCATGTTTTGGCAGTTCACAATAAAACAGAAGTTTACTTGAACAAATGTAAGGACAATTATTTTTGTGTGAAGGTGATAGGTATACAAAACATGGTTATATACAAAAGTGGGAAGCAGGTGAAAAGTAATGTGTCTAGAAATAATTGTCTATTAGTTCCTAATGCATTAGACATCCGTCCCTGCTTTTCTCACGCTCACTGTGTAGCAGTGCATCATCTGCAGACAGTCCATCATTATCCACTGGATGAGGCAAGTCCACATCAGGGGGCAGGGGGACATTTTGTCTAAGTCAGATGTTTTGCAGCATGACACAGGCAACAAATATTTGGCCAACCTTCTCTGGCCTGTACATCGGGCCCCTCTAGCTGGTGGAGATACCAGAAACATTGCTTTAGCGGGCGAAAGGACCGCATAGCATGGTCCTGACGTGTGCCTCATTGTAGGCCACCTCCTGTGGCATATGTGGATTGCACACAGGAGCCATTAGCCGTTGGAGCTGGGGGTAACCAGTGTCACCTGGAAGTACAAAGTTCACTGATGCCAGTCACAGTGCATTGAGGATGCATGGCATGTTACATGCCATGTTGATAGACACTCTCTTAAAGCATTAACGGTGCATTTTTGTACCACATCGTTTTACAACCCAGCAATTGAAAAAAGAGTTACAGGAGGTACATATTAATTTTTACTTTGAGATACCCTGTGCACACAGTTCGCACACACACCAGTTGAGAGATACATGGCCTGTGCTCGAATTTGAATTGTGCATGTTATCTCTGTTGGGTCTGTGAGTTGCTATTAGGCATGTGCCCTGATGGGTATTTGGTTTTGGTTGTTCTTGTGCATACTTGCGGGTTCTGCGTTCCTTCCGTTATTACTTCACATACATCATTTGCAGATGGCATGCCATCATTGTCTGCCAGTGTTCCATAGTCATTATGAAGTGTTGAACTGTGGCTTTGGGTGTGTAAATGTGTTCCCTGTGCATTGTGGTTCCTGTAGTCCTCTGTGTGTGTATTACTTACTTGTTGGGGCAATATGCATTAATGACATACTACTGCATTGTCTTGCAGGGCCAAGCCCTGTGGGTTGCTGGATGTCATGTGCATAGTGCGAGGCCAGGTGCTGCATATTCATGGTCTTTATAGGACATACATTGATCAGTAGTGGTAATGTCCCCCACTTCCCAGTGAATTTCACTTGTGCTGCAAGATTATTTTGTGTGATGGCACTTGTACTCACCCAGTAAACATGTCCGTTGGCCCCTGTGCCTGTCCATGTATGCAGGCCATGTGCTGTTCGACAGGACCATGGCATCGTGGGTGGAACCAGGTATGTGGGAGACACAGGGCCTCATTACGACCCTGGCGCTAATGGGTTAACGGCGCCGTGAAAGGCTGCGGCGCCGTTAACCCATTAGCGCCTGATTACGAGGTCCCTTCGCGGGACCCGACCTTAACGGCTGGTCTACACCAGCCGTTAAAGTAGGGACCCGCAAAGGGACCTTGGTGCTAAGTACGGTACCGCAATTTGCGGTACCGTACTCAGCGCCTTCCCCATTCCCATTGAGCCCTATGGGGCAAAAATGGGAATGGGGAAGGGCCATAGAGGAAGGGCGAATTACTGCCCCGCCAACCTTGTAATGGGGTGGTAATTCCCCCTTTCTCCATGGCGGAGTCGGTAAATTACCGGCATGAACCATGGTGCTATTAGCACCATGGTTTTCCGCCTGGGTCATAATGAGGCCTACATTGTGCGATCATACTTTCAGCATCGTACGTGAGCTGGAAATATATTGAATGATACTGCTTCTTGTTGCGGTACGCCTTTTTTCGAATGCCTGGGGGCAACCAACGCTACATGGGTGCAGTCCAGATTGGCTATTACATTGGGAAGGTGGACTGCTGCATAAAAACATGCCTTTGTGGCAATTATCTGTGCCGGGGTGGTGGGTAGGGAGATATGCCGGGATGCATGGCGCAGGAGTGCTTTCAGCACTTGGCCAAGCACAACTGAACATGTGGCCTGAGACATCCATGAAGAATGCCCACAGTGTGCTGGCAGGTGCAAATGAAGCACTGACACAAGCTTCAGCAACGGGACTAAGCCATTTCCGGTGTTTATCCTGCTGTGGATGTCGTCATGGACCATGGAGAGTAGCACTACAATGGTCTCCCTGTTCAGCCGGTACAGGGTTATCAGCTGGACACCAGTTAATGCCTTGCACAGTGTCTCCTCCTCTCTGCACCATGTGCTCTGTGGTGCTGTTCCTGTCTCTGCGCCTCAATGTGCAGCAGGAGGTGCTGCATGTCCCAGTTCGCAACTGCTAGTGGCTGCATGGTGTTGGAAAGTCGGGTTGGGTCAGGTGAGGCCCTTATGTACTCTTTCAGAGTGGATTGGGTGCACCTGGGACTTGATGTTCATCACCTGTACGCATTGACCTCCGCCTTTTGTGTGGAGGTAACTGCACTGTGTTTTCGGCAGAATTACTGCCCATTTTCAGCAGAATTTCAATGTGCAATGAGGTGGAATATGATTTTACATCTTGCCCGTAATTCCAGCATTGCTAATTTCGCTAGTGGAATTAGCACCCACCTCTAATTCAGCGGTGTGGTGAAAGTGGCTGTAAATCCAGTAATGCCACTTTTATTGCATACTGACCAACTCATAATGAGGCCCGCTGTGCCCTAATGCTAGCCTGAACCTCAGATCTCTCTGTGGAGTTGTTCTCACTGAATTAGTTACCCTTTCATGTCATACCACACACCAAGATCTCTGTGGCATCCCAAAGATTGGGATTGGCATGATTATCTCTCTCCACACCATCCCAGCTAGAATAGGCAGACAATGCAGAACCAGAGAAAATAAATACGCCTGTGGTCCACTGGCTGGCTAATGTCTTTAATATTTTCTGCAGGGTAAGTGAAACACCAGAGAGCTGAGATAAGGCAATTATCATCCCATCATACAAGAAAGATGATTATTAGTTCTCCTTGTCATATGAACCCATTTGGCTGTTGGATGCCTCTCCCAAATAATGTACCCATTTTATTTGTTTTGGCTACTAGCTGGTGCTGTAAGCACTGCCTATACGCCGAAACTATTGCTATGAGACATCAAGAGAGGAGAGAGGTGGGATGTGAGGAAGGACACAGAGCCTGTGGGTGTTGTTTGGTTATTCATTTATTAACTCAGTCACCTTAGGGAAGAGTAGATTGGAACATTTTAACCATGCCAATACATCGGATGCTGATAGGCAAGGTTTGAATTCAGTCGAGCGACTAGGCAGAGACCCTGGGGTGGACTCAACACATGGGCCGACTCCACAATTAATAACTGTGCTATTTCATCTATTTTCACTGCTTCTGATGACCTTCAGGAAATCCATTTTATTAAGAGAACTGTACGGGGTGAGGCCCAGGCTACTATTTTGTTTAATATTTCTAAACAGCAGTCCAGCAAACCTGAAATTTAAACAATTAATCTCTTAAATAATAGAGTAGGGTTGGCTAGTTCAAAATTACAGAATTATCTGTGCATTTTCCCAGTGGGAGATTTTAATTTGTAGTTGGAGCCATTGCAGTCACTTGCGCATCTGCTGGACGAGGAAGATGCATTATGGGACATTCCCACCCTGAGATCTGATTTCCCGCAGCATATGCACAAGTTTACACTTTTCACTAGCCGAGTGTTAATTAAATTGAAGCTGAGAGCAAGCAATGGCAGAATGCCAAAGTATCAGCCGACAAGGAGTACATTTGTTAGTGGAGTTAAAATTTACCACATAGATGATGCTTTTCTGAGTATGAGGGATTGGCCTATCTTAAAGTATATATGGGTCGATATTCAAACCGATAGTGACTACAGACTGCTTTGCTTGACTCTCACATTAAAAGAGAAGATATCTCGTTCCACCTGCACTGGTATTCCCTACCCTAATATCGTCAAATCTGGCAGACGATTAAATGGCAGGATATAGTTGGTAACAGTCGTGAGACCGCTATTTACGAGTAAGTGTTACCAGAACTGGACATACATTTTACCAGTAATGTCCCAGTGAATTGCGTGACTCTCTTATTCGAAGATATGATGATGAAGATAGGGCCAGAGTATCTAAACCCAGTAAATTGGTCAACACATCCCTCATTCATCGGAGTGCCTGGTATGATAATGAATGCCATAGGGCAAATGAAGACATCATTGAGATGGTTAAAACATGGGGTTGCCCGTTATAACCATGCTCTTCAGTTCAGTAGGGCCCATTATAAGGGCTTGATCAAAACCAAAAAAAGTAAGTAGGCAGGAAAGACAGCTCAGACCTTTGGAGAAGGGTTTACCAGGCCAGAAATTATGGTAATGGACAGATGATGGCCTGTTGTAGCTCAGAGAATGAATGAGTCCAACATTTTTCAAATTTGTATGCCTCCCCTAAAGAAAATGGTGTTTCTGATGAGGAGGTGCAACAATCTTGGGTGCTTAAGAGACTCCCCTAAACACAGATTTTTTCAAAAGATGCCATTTTATTAACTCAGAAGGTTGGATAACCGCCTCACTATCCATACCCTGACAAGGATTTCCCTGCCTAAAATAAACTAAAGGAAACACTCTAACAAAAGTTTTCTGTCCCTCACACTTGTACATAAACCAATTTAACAATGTAATATATTTCAGTCCAAAAGCAACAATTGTAACAGTTAAGTTCACATCATACTAACTGTTTCTCCTTATAATCTGGGTGATTTCCCCTTCCCCAGATTGAGGCAGGATTTTGTTCCAACAGTTCCAAAAGAATAAGGAAATGCTGGCTCATAACAAAAAATCCACTTCAGTTCTCTTTTTGTTCCAACTTGATAACACAAAGTTCCAACTTGAATTCAACCAAAGGTTCACAAGTGTTCAACAAGGTTTTCCTCTTTTCACTTGCAACAAAGACCTTGAAACTATTTATTTTCATCAGCAATTAATTATTCATTATTTCATTAGTTTCGACAAAAAGGTTTTTCTTAGGTTATTTCTGCACACAAAACCACTTGTTTGACAATATTAGATAATTCAGAAGCAGTTTACACAACACTTGCTTCAGTGATATTAATTTGTCAGGATGCTTCTGCTTGAATCCCAAAAAACACTTTAGTGGTTCTTCAAATTCTTCTTCAAGATTTTTTATCACACCACAATGGCTTCCACCTGGTCCACTCACCTGCCAGCTTACTAAAACAAAGTTTTCTGCTCTGGTGTACTCTTCTGCCAGAACAGAACAACATGCTACACAGTTCTCTAACCTGGTGCACTCTCCTGCTAGGGTGAATCAACTACTAACTGCAAGTGCTTCTGTGGTAAGGGTTACCTTCAAACTTATTAGCAATGTATTTAGTTCCACAACATCAAGTTTAAAAATTTCTTTAGGGGAAACAAGAACCACTCTTGTGTTGTTTGTTACTAATTTGTGATTGTCACACTCAATCCGGTGATGATAGTGTGCGGTACAAATATTCTTTAACACAGGTCAGGCTCCACTCCTCCTGAATATCTTCTATCAGAAAGACAGCCCTCCTGCCACTCTTGTCTCCCCACTTCTGCTCCGTAACATCAAATTCAATTATTATTTTTGGGATAGCAAGAAATACATTGCTGCTGTTTGGTACAGCCTTATGATTGCGCCATGCAATGCAGGTTAAGCTTCCCTCCTCCTGAATGACTCTGTCATAAGGGCAGGATTGCTTCCACTCTTACTTTTCCCCTTCCGCACAAACCAAATGCTGTTAATGTTTCTGTCTCAATTTCACACTTCTTTGGCTTTGAAAATGTGGGTTTAAACCATCTCCTCTTATAACTTTGTTTACATATGGCCAATAATATTTACAAATACTGACATTCTCAATTGCCTTCTTTTGGCTTGGGCAATACTGTTTTTTGATAAATTGCCTGGGTATGTTTCTCTTTTGGCGTTGGCAAAAGTGGTTTGTA
This sequence comes from Ambystoma mexicanum, assembly GCF_040938575.1. NCBI lineage: Eukaryota > Metazoa > Chordata > Amphibia > Caudata > Ambystomatidae > Ambystoma > Ambystoma mexicanum. The sequence goes on from NC_090924.1 coordinate 613,337,594, forward strand.
ATGTCATAATCACACCCTTCTGGTCTGATAATAAGGTTCTTGTTTTGCCATCTGCTCCTTCAGCTTGGTTTGCAACAGAAGAATTAACATGCTTTACATTAGTTCAGTGTTCAAAAACTTTCCTTCCCTTCAATTTTACTTCTTTTATAATATTTGTGAGATTAAGGACTGTGGATTTTGACAGCGGGCGATTATGCAGCGCTCCGGGGTCACAATCTAACATTTAACACAACGGGTCTGGCATGCACATCCGTTAGACTTGCTGCCTCCAGGTCCTTTGCTTCTGTTTTCCCAAGTGGCCCGGCATCGTCTCCCTCTGGCTTCCCATGGCCTGTGTGTGTCAAAAGCAGAGCCCTCCTGACTACCCGGAATCGTACCATTACTGCAACTTAAAAATGTTGCCCGGTACGTAAAATGCGGCTATGCACAGTCCCAACATCCTGAGCCCCATTACACAGACTAAGGTGAGTGGGGTTTGTGGGGGTGTCCCTCACTCTCCTCAGTCAGTGTAATGGGGGTCAGGTATTGCTGGTTTTCAACCAGGCCTGAGCACTATAGACCACGCCTTCAGACACCAGCTGCTAATGCAAAAGTATGTTCACTTAAGGAACATGTGCTTGTCTGCCATCTTTATTGACCTGAATTGTGCTTTTGATGCTGTTCCTAGGCTGAAGTTGTGGAAGGCCCAGCAAGAGCTTAACATCCCCCTGCAGCTCTTATGCGGGATCCAGGGATTATACAATGATAACACTGCTAGTGCTAGGTGGAATCAAACAGGTGATTTAACGGCACCAATTATCATAGAGCAAGGGGTGAGAAAAGGGTGCGTCCTTGCACCAACTTTATTTTTTCTGTTCATTAACAAGATTATAATATGGTTTACAGATCTTCAAACAGATGCACTTCCGTTACATGGAGAGCAGGGGACATAGTTTAAAAAAGAACGGAAAAAAAAGACCCTGCGGCACCAGCCCCGAGCCACTTCTGTGGGCTAAGACAATAAGTGTGTTGGGAGGGAGAGGGGGAAAGGGGATTCGGGCGATGAGCGATCTATGTGATCACTGTGCTGAACAGTAATGGAAATCAACATATTTGCGATCGACATTACGGGCGGCGCAGTGATCACACAGATCTGACTCCCCCAGCTCTCCGGCGCTTGTCTATAATTGAGGGAAAGTGTCAAACAGTGCGCTTTCCACTGCATGACCTCTGCAGCTGCGTTCTTCAGGGGGAGAGCCATCACTCCCAACGTTTCCCACTATGCAGTCTCGGCGGTTAAGGTCTTGAGCATAGGAGACCCTCTCAGGACTGAAATCCATTTTACACACCACTGTGGTCCTAGCGTCTCGACTCTCATATGACTTCTGCTTCAAACTACTCCACCTTCTACTGCTGCTCTTTTTAAAGGCCTGCACCTGAGGGCGACTTTTATGCTTCCCAGTCTTCCTCAAGTGTGGGTCATTGTCCCTAATAGGCTGCAGCTTGCACCTCTGCAGTCCCCTTCTTCGTCCCTTTGCTTTGAGAATTATGGAACTTGGAGTTTGCAAGATAAAACTCAGCTTTCTCAATGAAATGCTCATCCTCATGTTCACTTCTTTCCCTATACATATTCCCTAATGGAGTATTATAAGGATTCAATGACACATTTGGCTTTAACAGAACAATGGGGTTTTCAGGGTCTAAATTGGTCAAATTTAAAGACTCCTCTTTAATATTTCACTGGGATTCATAGGAGCTTTCAAATCTATGAATGTCAGTGACTTTAAAATAATGTTTCTTACTCCCAATACATGACTGGCTATGATTATCTTCACCTACATTCTGAAAGTTAGCTTGAGAAAATAAAAGCTCTCTCTGATAGCAAGCCAATACATATTCCAATATCAATGATATTCCCTTCCTTGAGGAAGACAAACACTCTGTGTCATCACACAAAGTCCTCCTGTTCCCCTGGGGCCCTTCTCCTCCCAGGTGATCCTTCCCGCTAATACCAACCCCAAGGGCCAGGATCAGGAAGCATCTGCCCTTCCCTGGCCACCTGGGAGGAGACTTTAGGTAGGGGTTTTGTGAGAACTCCACAGGATTCATCATATTAAGAAGGTAGCGGAGTTGCAGAAATCAGGGAAGACACCTAGTCCTGATATGGTGCCTGTTGAGTTCCTCTGATATCTGGGAAGTCGTTTTCTATTGCCTATTTAATGCAGTTGTCGAACCTGGCCTGACAAGGCACTGCAATCTTGTAAGAAGGTCATAATTGCTCTGTTGTATAATAAAGGGGGTAGTGAATGCCCCTCGAACTATAGGCCAATTTCACTCGATGTTTCTGCAAAACCTTTGCCAGGGTTTTATTTGCACACCTGGAAAACTTGGTGCATGGACAGAATATTATCAGTCATCTTCAGGCTGGTTTTGACCAGGCCTGAGCACTATAGACCAGGCCTTCAGACTCCAGCTGCTAGTCCAAAAGTATGTCCACTTAAGGAAGATGCGCTTGTCTGACATCTTTATTGACCTGAATTGTGCTTTTGATGCTGTTGCTAGATCGAAGTTGAGGAAGGCCCAGCAAGACCTTAACGTTCACCCGCAGCAGGCTTCAGGGACTATACAATGGTAACATTGCTAGTGTTAGGTGGAATCAAGCAGGTGATTTAACAGCACCAATTATCATAGATCATGGGTTGGGACAAGGGTGCGTCCTTGTGATGCTGGAAATGCATCGGAGGGACAAGGCCTCCGTATCCTTGTCCTTTACTGCTTTTTATTGTGTGTTCTGTCGTTTTTTCCGTGCAGGAGTTCATGTGGGACTCCTGGCGGTGCAGCTCTCTTTCTTTTGGTTTGGTGAACGGACCCGTGGGATACCGTTATGGCACCCATGGGTGGGGGTACAACCCTGTGCCCCTAGTGTATGTTTTTGGGCACCTGTGGGTGGCCCGCAGTGCAGGGTATGGGTTGGTGGCAGCTCCATGCTGAATTTGACAGGTGCGCAGAGTATCCTCCATTTTGGGATACCCCGGCCCTGCCATTGGAATCAGTTGATTCCTGATGGAAAACAAGATGGCCCCGGTGGCCTCTTGCTTTCTATTACCAATTACCTTGTTTTCCCAAAGTCCTGGGAAGCCCTGACTCTGTCCCTTCCCCCTGACTGGCTGTTGAGCGGAAGTGCCATATATGGTGTTGTTGTGAAGGCCCGGCCAGACTGACTGGAGCCTTCCCGGTGATGTATGTTGTGGGTACCTCCTGTGGGTGGGACCTGGGTGAATAGAGTGTGTGACGAATATGCATTCTGTGTTGTGGATGTCTAGTATCTGGTGGTTGACACAATGACTGAGACAGCCCTGCCCGAAACCGGTATGAATGCAGCTTGGGGTGTTGAATGGCTCGGTACTTGTCCCAATACATATAACTTGTTGTGAGTGTCTGGAGAGAAGTGAATGGCCTAAATACCTTGTGTGCCTGATTGGCTGCCTGCTTGCATGAATGCCCGTAGTCGTGATTAGATGCTTGAGTGTGACCCAGCGGAATGAATGGGAGATCAACAGTATATCTGGGGACCTCTCACTGCTAGGAATCGTGTTCAGAAGCTGAAGTCCAATACAACGAGTACCTGGAGTAACTGACGCTTGACCTTGAAGCCCTGCTGGACGGGAAGAAGTGCTGTGGCTCTTCTTCACAATCTGAAAGCTGCTGTGCCTCCAAGGACTGACCCAGAGTGGACCTGGTAAGGCGACCTCTTCCCGAGCTACGAGGGACCATCGTGCACAGCTGATCTTTGCCAACGCTCCCTGGTAGACAGACCTTCGACAGGCTGCCGACCCGATACGGGGACTGCTGCGGAACTCCAAGGAGAAGCACTCGGACTGTTGTCCGCCACCGGTGGGTTTCCCGCCACCTAAAGACCACAGAGAAGCCAACGACTCGATGCCCTTGCTGGGCCACAGTTCTTCATCATCTCTTTGTGGTCCAGAACTATTGTCACCGAGGTGCCCCGCACGCCTCTTCCTTGCAGGACGCCAATGCTCTGTCATCGACGAGCACCGCTAGGAACGAAGCTGCCACTTCCATGCCGTAGTTCACCCTGTTCACCGTCGGACGTTCGACGACCCATGACTCCCGCCTTACAGGGAGGGCACTCAAGAAGGGCCGTCGATTCCCCGACACCGAACGCCGAGTTCCTCGACACCTCTCGACGATCCGTGACTCCTGCCTTAAAGGGAGTCACTCAAGAAGGATCGGTCGACGCATCGTCACAGAACTCTACTCCACCAGGTACATTGGGGGGGTAAAACCTTAACAGGAAGAAGTGAGGCTATTGAACATATGGACTGGGCTTGTGCTATATCTTTATTTACAGGTTGCCCAGGTGGGGGGATCTCCACACAGAACTGTGTCTAGGGTACGGGACCAGTATTCTGCCTACTGTTTCAGCCATCTTGAATTCCTTCCTATCTCTATTGCTGGTTTCCTCGTTATTGATCTGTGTGACATTTTAGCCGTACAGTTGATGCACTTTAATGAGATTCAATAACATTGGTGGTACCACTTTAGAATTGTATATCTTTATCATTATTGACTTCCGAGTACAAAGTGCGTTATTGTGATCGTGTACATACCTTTGAATATTAATTATATAAAGACTGTGTTTTCAGTAATACAGTGTATGGACATTCCTTTGTGGGGGTTCGGGGACTACATTGTACTTAAGAACCAGCCTGCATCACCTCCTGAGAAGCTAGGCCTTGATTGCTCGACTACGTTACCAATAACAGAGAATCTTGGCTGGGGTCCTCTGTGCCTCTCCTCTACCATATAGAGAGCGGAAGTACAGACACCCCCTACCAGTCTTTACAGTCCTTGCACCAACTTTATTTTTACTATTCATTAACAAGATTATAATATGGTTTACAGATCTTCAAACAGATGCACCCCAATTAGGTGTGGCTAAAGCTCTGCTGTTATTATATATTCGGATGATGTCCTCCTGCTCCCTGCGACACCTGCTGGTCTTTGTCAGCATTAGGCAGTGTTTTATGATGTATGTAAAAGCTGTGGAATTATTATTGTTTTTTATAAGCCTGGGCAGAGGGGGCCCATCAGACTCGGGAATGATAGAAGGGCATTCTATTGAGCAGGTGGATTCCTTTGTGTATTGGGTATTACATTTTCTGGAAATGGTAGTTGGACAAGCCAGGTGGATAGGGACATGCTCACACCAGAGACACAGAGCAATGGCATGTTGAAGTTTAGTCAAGATCATGGCAAGGGCGCTTAACGACTTGCGCTACCTCTCTGTAACCTAAAGGCCAAAGCTGCTGCAACCTTTGGTGCAGAGTTATGGGGCAATTCATCTCCTTCTAAATTGGTTGTAATCGAGAACCAATTCCTCAAAAAAGGGTTGTGTCTTCCAGCTTCAACCCCTATTGCGATGTCACCGGCTGGAACTTAATCAGCGTTTCATCTCTGATATAATTGCCATCACTTCAGTCCGCTATTGGTTTCGCCTATGGTCCTCGCTCCATTTGAGCAAATGTAGAGAGGCAATGGAAGGTGTGATGTCCCAAATTGGAGGTCAGGAGTTAAAATGGTGTTCCCATGTGCATGCTTCACTGCAGGAGTTGGACCTTGCAGAATTCTGGCATAACCCACAACAATTAGTTGCCAGTTTTAAGTGCATACCTGCCTGCAGATTTGAATCTGAATTGAGGGAGGGGGCATATTTAGCATGCTTTGGGTCAACCTTTCTATCAATTATTGGTCCATCAAGGTGGACTTCAGTTATGAAAAGTACTTAGACGTTGTGACTCCTAGGTATCTCTGCGCCTTTATAAAACATTTTGATTAGGAATTCTTCGGTTGCAAGATCGATCGGATGCTGGTGTGGCACGGGAGCAATTCTGGCCTATGTCCCCTCTGTCAGTTGTTTAGCGAGAACGCAGCACACTTCCTTTTGTTATGTCCCTTCTGTAATGATCTTAGGGCACGTCGTCTTAAGCCTCTTCTGAAATCGTATGCAGTTCAAAATCACACGTATGCCCTGGCCCCATGTAAATCTACCTCAAGCAGGCCGATCAGTTTTGCAGTGTCCTCTTAAATTCCTAGGGCCTGGGCTATAAGAGCCAAGGCTCTTACTTTGCTATTACAGGGCATAAAGGCCAATTTTGCTGATAACTCCAAGTAGCGGGTAAGTAATCAATGTGGCTCCCCTAAAGTTACATTTTTGCTCAGTTTACTCTTTGACACATCTGGAAAATTACCTTACAGTAGTGCTGTGAACTGTACTATGCATTTAGCCCATAATCTGGTACAGCAGATATCCATTGCATTGTTTTAGGTAATTATTGGCTTTTCTATCATGTGTTTAAATGTTAGTAAAGTTATTTAGTTTTTTTGTGGTTTTTAACCTACAAAATTGTTGTTTGTCTGTTTTATATGATGAAGAGTTGGATGGTTATTCCACGATTGGTACCCCAGGGGTGTTCCCTAATCGTTGGACTATTTATTACCCCTGTCTTGCACTTGTTGGGATTTTGTTGATTTATTTCAAATGTGTTATGTGTGTACTTTTATGGCTGTGGCTGAAATAACGTTTTACTGAGTGACTGACTGCTATTCACCCACCCATTAAACTCCCATGCCATCTTGAGCTCTATGTTTATCCCACATCCAGTCCCACCCATCCCCGCCCAAATCAGACCCATGCCACAAGAGTCTTTTTTACCTGAATCGTTTCCTTGATATGAATATCAGCCTGCACGCTGATGCTTAGAATTGGGGATATTTCTGAAACGTTAATGGGTTCAGCCTGCACTGTGGAGCAACAGCTGCAGCCAGTGATTGAGGACATGGCAACAATGTTCCGAAAGAGTCCTCAACTGTCAGTATCATGCTCATCATTTTATAATGTAATCTGAAACGAAAGCTGCAAATGGTATTCCAGGTGATTACAACAAAATAACAATCTCAGAAAAGTGTATCTATATTTTAAACACATCATCAAAAATAAAGCCATCAATAGAAATCCTCCAAAATCTTTGAGAAAGTGATGTTAAAAAGTTTGAATATATGCGTTTCATGCAGAAGAGTGCTTGAAATTGAACCATGGCACTCCCTTCAAAGATGGCACCTCTGCTACCATGAAGTGGACGGGGCGAGCAGACTAGTCTCAAGGTGATAGAAGATGCACACGATCTGAGACCGTTTGATTGGAAACTTGCACATGCCCCCGTGTCTGACACCAAAGGTCATTCCGGGCGGTGTTCTGCTTACCATGGGTTGAGAGGAGACTTCTGAGTGATGTTGTGAAGCTGAAGTAGTGAAGAGTCAGACAGATGTAATTTTTTTATCACTTTGCATGCAGTCAGGGAAAAGTGGTTTGGGTGACATTCAGGGGTTACCTAGAGAGCACAGTGAGACCGCTGGCAGTGTATTGCCCTTTACTCTTTTGCCATCGCCTCCTCCAATTGAGACCATGCTTCATGCATTTTTGGTGTTAGTGTTATGATTAGCAAACTGGGGGTAATAGACTGTGGACACTCCCAGGGACTGCAAACCAGAAGCAGAATGGCTCTCAACAACCTGTATGTCAAACATGCACTTCACACTGGATGAATCCAAATTCAATGCGTGCCCATCAATCAACCAACCGAAAATGCATGGAAAAAATAACAAATGTTAAAATTGGATAGGTAATCAAGCGCACCCAACTACCCCAACATGTCAGCAGTGGACATCTCGCCCAGACCCAATTTAATTTCCTTGTTTTTCTGGTACTTGTAGTCCTGGCTTTATAATTGTAATGGCAAAATTAATGAACCGTAAGACAGAGAAAAAAAGGTCTTGGTAACTATTCATAGCTGAGATGGAACAAGGTGCTGGCTGCTAATTGTTGAAAGTAACACATGCTCTTACTGTGATTGTCTCCTGTTCGGCAATAGGTAGGATCGCAAACCTCTGCCAGGCAATGAAACCCCTGATTCTTTTGTGGGGAAGCTTACCAGGGCTCAGTCTGGTGCTTATTTTGTACAGAGGCAGCTGTGTATGTCATTAGACCCTACCCCCTCACCTCCATCAAACTGGAAGCATCACAGGAAGATAATATGAATGACACCAGGCATCGTCCCAATACCAGTTAGGGAGAATTCTCATAATATGCTAATTTCCCTGACCCTTTGAGACCCCCAGCAACTTTGCTGGATTTCTGGGATTTGATTTTTTACCTGGAAATAGTGTGAACCTTTTTTCCCACTCTTTCATGTATTTTGATGTGTGTTTTACTTTTGTGTTATTTGGTTTTGGAGTTTTAAAACAACTCCAGTGGCATCATCTTTTTCTGTGTGTCACACAGCACCTTCAGTGCAGTGGCACAGGGGTGTCTTTCTTTGGGTGACTCCCAGGTTTGGTCCCTTTGTCCGTTGACCTTTGGCGGGCTTCAGTGCTGAAGCCCTCCGCTGGCCCCTGAGTGTCTGGGTTGGACAGGATGTTAGGGAGGTACCCGAAACTCCCTGTGCTTAGTGTCCCAGGAGACCTGAATGCTCTCTGGCATGATTGGCCGGCTGGCTGTCCGGCAAGGACAACCACCCTGCTGTGTGAGTGACAGCCAGGCTGGAATTAATGGGGGAAAACCGTTTAAAAGCAGGTCTCTGGGACTTGGAAAGCAGAGTCGACCACTGGAACGAAAGAACCGAAGAGGAGATGAAGGAAGAGGACTGCTGCAACTCCTGGACGACTCGTGAAGCCCTGCTGCAGGTCCGAATTGCCTGAAACAGACAGAGAAGCCCTTCAAGGTTAACTTCTTCCCTTGAGTTTGGCAGGAACAACCAACAAGCAAGCCACTGAACACCGTCCTATTCTGGTCGAATTTTCATCAGAGTGCTGTTGAAAACCGGATAGCCAGAGGGAAGGAAACCAGCTTATGGACTTTAAGGCACTCACACCTTAAACCAACGTCTAGCTACAGCTTTTGGCCTTTTCCCTGGGCAGTGCAGGAACCTCCCAACGTCCTCCTTCTTGTCCCCACGACTGAAGCTCAGGAACAGCGAGATATGCTCGAACTGCCAGGATCAACTGCCTCAGCTACAGCTTCTTCTTTAACAAGGTACTGTGCAAACGCGGTCCGGAAATCTTTTCGGCCATCGAGAAAGTGTGTGAAACTTTCCTCAGCTACGAAGGCTTGTCCTTCCCTTAACATTTGTCAAACCTTTCACCTAGCCAAATCCTTTAAAAATCTGTGGCAAAGACTTAACCGTTACTTACCAGAACTGTGCTATCCTATACAAAAGACTCTGAACCATTCACTTTGGCCCAGGCCTATTGGGAAGAATTGCTGGTTGTATTTAACTGAAACCCTTTGCCCTGCCTATGAATGTATTTGGGCTGTCTATTCGTATAACCTTGTCTTTTCCCTCCTTTATTAAGTATCTGAAGTCCCATTTTGTTCCCACTTAATTTTGGAGCTAAACTTGTTCATTTACTTACCGGTTGGATTTTTGTGGTTTATTAGTGTGTGATATTGATCTACCTGTGCTAGTGAAAGGTTTTCTAACTGACTGAGTAAATAAATGTATATTATTTTACCAAGAAACCTTGAGTAAGTGTTTACTTGAATCACTGTATTGGTTGGTCCTTTGTGTAACTTGTTCTAATGCTCACTTAAACTCTTGAGATATGTCTGGCTGCTCAGCCATCGCTACCACTTTACTGTGTAGTACAGGCTTGTACCAAAGGTGACATTGTGCTTACACTTGTAGTCATAATTGTCTGTGGTGTTCCCAAAGGGTACTGCAGGTGATTCTGGCTAACACTGGTGTACAGCGGTGAGGATAAAGTGTACTTGTTACATTTAGAGTGCTTTTACTTTTGTTCAAGTAATCCTCACAAGGCTAAGCAGCACTAGTAAAGCAATTGTTTTATCATGACTGATATGGAAAGCTACAAACAGGAGACCCTAGTGACTTAAACTGTTGATCAATTGAGAGATATGTGTAAAGCTAGGAATCTCACTGTAAAAGGCAAAAAGGTTGAATTGATAGAAAAGTTGTTAGAATACCAAAGTCTGAGGAGTGGGACTTAACCCCCCCACCCCTGCAGCAAATGTGGGAAATGTCGATGATGATGATAATATGTCTGAGCCCAGCTCCAATATTGTGGATGAGTTAGATGAGGCAGAAGAGTTTCAGAATGTAGGCTCTGTCTTACCTCTACCTGCTCATAGGCTTCAAGTTTTGACCACAGGCACCCCGTAAGGTCCAAACTTATGTCCTGAATTTGTCTCACTTGGAAAGATAAGACTGGAGTTAGAATTTAAAAGAATCCGAGCTCAAACTGAAACAAAGCATCAAGAGCTTAGACTAAGAGAAATGGAATTGAATCATGCACTTGAAAGGAAAAAGTTGTCTTTTGAAACTGGTTCTCTCCCAGAGTCCTTTAGGTCTACCAGTCCTAAGAGGCCTCGCATGCCCAAATATGCAGTAAGTATGTATGAGGTTAAGATTGTCATTTTGGAGTGGTTGGCTGCTTTTGAATATAACCATGGGATTCAAGACATTACAGGGAATCAGTTGATTCCTTGGCTTTTTTCTAGGCGAGTGCAACATTACCACATTGCAAGTGATGTGGTCATGGAGTTGGGGGATATAGACAGAAAGGAGTATGAAACTGTGAAGCTAGCTTGGATAGCTACATTTGGGAAGACCCCTTCTCAGTATCGTAAGAGGTTTAGAACCCTCAAAAAGCATGATGGTACCCCTTGGGCTACCTGGGTGACTGGATGGGTTACAGAGTGAGCACTTATGAAGGTATGAGAAATCTGTTTATGTTGGAATCTATTTATGCTGCCTGCTCTCCTGAGCTCAGACAGCACTTGGCTGACTCTAAGGTAATTGATCCAAAGAAGTTAGCAAGGGCTGCTGACTTGTGGGTTGCCAACAGGGCTACTCACAAGGATTCCGGGGTAACTCAGAAAAAGGATGAGGGGAAGCAGCACAAGAAAGATACCAAAGAGAATTCTAATACCTCCATTCCAAAAGAGGGCCACAAACATAACAAGGGTAAGCCCCAAGGGAAACCAAATCAGGCTAGTGTACCTTATCGGGACAAACCAGAAGGAGATCAGAGCAAACCCCCTTTATAAAAACATTTGGTAAATGTTATGCTTGTGGGTCAACTGACCATGTCAAAGGGGATCCCAGATGTAAGGGTAAACCTTCAGGGGTCCACACTGTCTCCTTAGCCTTCTCCCCAGTGGATGAAGTAATAATGGCAAGTGGAAACATTCACTTACTAGCTGAGGAACCCATGAAAGACTCAGCCAGTGTTTCTTTAGTATACCTGGGTCTGTGCGAACAACAAAATTTAGATGTGTATAACTCTATTCCAGACAATACTAAAGAGTATTACAGAGCCAGTGTTCTTGTGCATGGTAAGGAGACCCCTACCATCAGAGACACTTGGGCCAGCATAACTGTAGTTGATGAATCATTTTTCAAGGTTGAGGATGTTGCTAAGGCACCCAAATTCCTAACTAAGCTTGCTGGAGGCCCTGTCCAACTGCTTCCACAGTTACCAGCTCTCATCCAGTGTAATGATATGTCTGTCAAAATACCTGTATGTGTGCAGAGTGAAGTACCTGGGAGAGTCCTGTTGGGGAATGACTTAAAAACTCTTGGAGTTGTATCAAGCACCCCCACGCCTCGCGGCAAAAGGAAACAGGAGCAGACTAGGAAGGCCAGAGAGAGTACCTTAAGGGGCTCTCCATAGGAGATGATAGAGGAAACTATAACTCCCAGTCCACAGAACCTACTGACTGCAATTTCTAAGAAGAAGGAGGAAAAGGGGAAACCTAAAACCTACAGGAAGAAACCAGCCAGCACTTCTGTGCTACCAACAAGGACATCCCCAAGAGGACTGTCCAAGATCATACCTGTGATCCCTCCACCAGCTGAAGTTGAGTGTGTGGAACAACCTTGTGTGGTTGAATCAGCTGCTGAGGAATCAGAGCTGGAAGAGGACCTTGCTCCTGTTGGAGATCTAGATCCTGCAGACCATCCTGAGCTGCAGTCTTTACTGGCATAAGGTGGACCCTGTTGGGCAGACTTTAGCAGAGGTCAAATAGAATGTCCTACTCTTGAAGGTCTTCGCCAACAGACAGCTTCCCAGCTGGATGGACAAGAGCCAGGGAAGCATAGGTTGTACTGGGAAGATGGCCTATTCTACAGTGAACTGACTGAGTCTATCCCAGGGGACTACACAAGATTTGTAGTGCCTCTTGAAAGCAGACTCCAGTTCCTACAGTTAGCCCATGAGATACCTTTGGCTGGTCACTTAAGCTTTAAGAAGACCAAGGAAAGGCTCTCTCTATATTTCTACTGGCCTAAGTTGGGGTCTGATGTAGATAAGTTCTGTAGGAGCTGTCACACTTGCCAAACCTCTGGCAAGAGTGGAGCCACTAATGTGGCACGCTTGGTGCCTTTCCCAGTGGTGGGAGTCCCTTTTGAGAGGTTAGGAATCGACATTGTTGGTCCCTTAGACCCTCCCACATCTTCAGGAAACAGGTTTATCCTGGTTGTAGTAGACCATGCTACTAGGTATCCTGAAGCCATACCTATGAGAACTGTTACAGCTCAGGCTGTTGCTAAGGCCCTACTAGGTATGGGTAGGTTTTCCTAAGGAGGTTATCTCTGACAGGGGATCTAATTTTATGTCCCACTACATGCAGACCATGTGGAAAAACTGTGGAGTAACTTACAAGTTCTCAACTGCCTACCATCCTCAGACGAATGGATTGGTAGAGATGTTTAACCATACAATGAAGAGCATGATAGGTGCTTTAGCGGAACCCCTTAGAAGAAAGTGGGACCTTCTACTGCCATGCCTTCTCTTTGCATATAGAGAATACCCTCAGGAGGGAGTAGGATTTAGTCCCTTTGAACTTCTTTATGGCCATCCAGTTAGAGGCCCCTTGGCCCTAATTAAGAAGGGGTTGGAGAGTGCTCCTTCCCCCAAACCAGTGTGTCAGAATGTACCAAAGTATCAACTGAAAAGGGTACAATACTCAAAAGGATACAGGAGGTAGGGTCTTCCGGATCCCTGTTCACCCGATTTGATAGTCGTGAAGTCAACAAAGACCTTCCAAATGATACAACCCTCTGGCTGATAAAACAGGCAGAGCGATGGATCACTGGAAAGGGCGTGGGTAAGGTATAGTAATCCAGCCTAGGACAAGTTAAAGTATCATGAATAACTGCTCCAACCTGAGTATGATGAATTAGATAATGACAGGAATGATCACACTGACCTGTATCTCTGGGTAGAATAATCCAGAAGTCTCTTGATGGATTTGAAATGAACAAACGACAGGGAAGGGAAAATTAGTAAGGGAGACTTATCCCGAACGGAACGAGGCTCACGCTAGATACGGGTTGAATTCACCACAGAATAGCGTCCAAAGTTCAGTTCAAAGTCACTTCCAATAATCCTTGAAAGGCTTCCTTCCCACTTTAGGGATCAATCCTTCTGTTAATTCCACAGATGCAGGAGTTAGAAGAAAATAGCGTTTGAAGACAACGTGCGCGTGTGGATTGTACACGCGGGCAGGATTCACGCAGCCTTGGCCAGCCGCGTGTGAAGACAAAGAGCGCGTGTGGACTTTACACGCGGGCAGGATTCACGCAGCCTTGGCCAGCCGCGTGTGAAGATAAAGAGCGCGTGTGGATTTTACACGCGGGCAGGATTCACGCAGCCTTGGCCAGCCGCGTGTGTAGACGAAGAGCGCGTGTGGAATTTTACACGCGGGCAGGATTCACGCAGCCTTGGCCAGCCGCGTTTGAAGACAAAGAGCGCGTGTGGATTTTACACGCGGGCAGGATTCACGCAGCCTTGGCCAGCCGCGTGTGAAGATAAAGAGCGCGTGTGGATTTTACACGCGGGCAGGATTCACGCAGCCTTGGCCAGCCGCGTGTGTAGACGAAGAGCGCGTGTGGATTTTACACGCGGGCAGGATTCACGCAGCCTTGGCCAGCCGCACTTGAAGACAAAGAGCGCGTGTGGATTTTACACGCGGGCAGGATTCACGCAGCCTTGGCCAGCCGCGTGTGAAGACAAAGAGCACGTGTGGACTTTACACGCGGGCAGGATTCACGCAGCCTTGGCCAGCCGCACTTGAAGACAAAGAGCGCGTGTGGAATTTTACACGCGGGCAGGATTCACGCAGCCTTGGCCAGCCGCGTTTGAAGACAAAGAGCGTGTGTGGATTTTACACGCGAAGGGATAGCTCCAGGAATCAGCGTGTGGCGGAACACACGCTATCGAAGGCCCAAAAGTAGCTGTAGGATTCAGCCAGGATGTAGATCAGAGGTTCAGCTACACAACGCCAATAGAGACGATCAGAAGCAGCGAGTGAAGTTACTACGCTGCTTAAATACGTAATACCGTAGTTCACGTGACGAAGCAAAAGTCACGTGAAGTTAGCGACGTGAAAAGTGCAAACGTCGTTTTCCCGGTAACGTATCGAATAGCCTCCATTTGGAGTAGAACGGTCTAGCTGTCCTACGAGCGTAGCGTCCAGCATGCATGACAGTGCCATCCCCCAAAGGGACAACCTCTCCCCTCCTTGTGTGAAAGCGCTTCAATAAAGCAGGAGCATGAATGTTGGAAAGAGGTTCCCAGGACCTATCTTCGGGACCATAGCCCTTCCAGTCCACCAGATAATATGGTCTACCAGAACGGAGTTTCATATCTAGAATGTCTTGTACCTCGTATTCATCAGAACCCCGCACAGAAATAGCAACAGGCCGTACAGGCAGTCTAGTAGTGTCAGAGAATGGCTTAATGAGCGAGACGTGGAATACAGGATGCACCCGCCATCGTTGTGGCAAAGCCAGACGTACAGCAGCAGGATTAAGAACATGGAGCACTACATACGGACCGATGTATCTAGGCAACAATTTCTTTTTGCCTGGAATTCTTAAGTTCTTAGTGGATAGCCAGACTTTCATCCCAGCCTTATAGACAGGTGCGGATACCCGATGAGCATCGGCATAGAACTTGTCACGTCGTTTAGCCTGCTCCAATTGCTGCTTCACCTTTCTTTGTAGTCTCTTCAGATCACGAAGAGTACGGCCTGCGGCAGGCGTGTCCAGGGATAGACCGGAATCCAGAGGTATTGATCGGGGGTGTTGTCCATAGAGAGCATAGAACGGTGAAGTGCCTATGGCACTATGATAAGAGTTGTTATAGGCGAATTCAGCCGCCGGCAGTACCGTGAGCCAATCCGATTGGTATTGCAAACACAGACACCGCAGATATTGTTCCATAGTACAATTGACCCTTTCAGTCTGTCCGTCGGTTTGAGGATGATAAGCGCTGGACATTCTATCATCAATTAGTAATGCAGATGTTAAAGCTCTCCAAAAGCGTGACGCAAACTGCGAGCCCCTATCAGTAATGATTATTGATGGTAGACCAAAGAAACGAAATATATGTTGGATGAATAGTTCAGCCAGAACAGTAGCAGTTGGTAAACCAATACAGGGAATAAACAGAGCCAATTTAGTGAAATAATCCACTACGACCCATAGGGTATCATATCCCTGATTTGGGGGGAGTTCTACCACAAAGTCCATAGATATCATGTCCCATGGTTTGTTAGGGACAGGCAGGGATTGGAGTAAGCCCACTGGTTTACCAGGAGTATTCTTACATTGGATACATACAGAACAAGAAGATACATAGTTTATAACGTCTTTTGCCATGGATGGCCACCAGCACCACCTTTTGAGCAGGTCCAGTGTTTTCTTCCGTCCAGGATGGGCTGCAATCAAGGAATCATGATTCCATTTGAGGGCTTTATTCCGCATTGAAGGAGTTGGTAGATAAAGTACTCCTTGTGTGAAAGGTAAACCGTTATGCACGTCCAGATTCATATCCTGGACTACTTGTGGATTATTTTTTACCCACTCTTGTATTTCGGTTTTTAGGGATGGTTGAACCGAACAACTACAAATCACATGATCTGCCAACAGCTGGATCTGTACTTGTTTTTCTTCCTGCGCCTCTTTACTCATACGGGACAAAGCGTCCGACTTAACATGTTCTCGGGCAGGACGATAGGTGACCCGGAAATCGTATTGGGCAAAAAAGACATGCCATCTGGCCTGACGGGCCGTAAGGCATTTCATGGATTTGAATGCTTGGAGATTTCTATGGTCAGAGTACACTAACACCTGTTGTTTGGCTCCAAGAAGATGATGACGCCATTCTCGGAAAGCGTCTTTGATAGCCAGTAGTTCCCGCTCAGTAACGGTGTAGTTTCGTTCATATGAGGTGAGTTTACGAGAGAAGAAAGCCACTGGGTGTTCCTCCTTGGTTTCTGTGCAAACTTGTGAGAGCACTGCGCCAATAGCGACACTGGATGCATCCGCTTCAACGATAAACTGGCGATCAGGATCCGGATGTTGAAGCACGGGTGCAGTGGTAAATGCTTCCTTCAGCTTTTCAAATGCTGCTTGGGCATGTTGGTTCCAACAGAAAGGTGTTTTGGAACTAGTTAAAGCCGTCAAAGGAGCTACTGTTTTGGAAAAGGAATGGATAAATCTGCGATAGAAATTCGCAAAGCCCAAGAAAGACTGTAGTGACTTGACGTTATGTGGAATCGGCCAATTCAAGACGGCCTTTACCTTGGAACGACTCATTCGAGCACCTAGATTGGTAATGTCGTAACCAAGGAATTCCACTTCCTGTGAATGAAAGACACATTTTTCGGCTTTCACATAAAGATGGTTCTCCCTGAGTCTTTGTAGGACTGTAGAAACATGTCCGACGTGTTCCGATAAAGACGATGAGTAGATCAAAATGTCGTCCAGATAGACCACCACAAATTGGTCCATTATGTCTCTGAATATATCATTCATGAAGAATTGAAATGTGGCGGGAGCATTGCACAGACCAAAAGGCATCACCAAATATTCGTAAAGACCATACCGTGTCTTAAAAGCGGTCTTCCATTCGTCGCCTTCACGAATGCGAACCAAATTGTATGCACCTCGCAAGTCCAATTTGGTGAAATAACTGGAAGTGCCTAACTGATCCAACAGAACGTTTATTAGTGGTAAGGGGTATTGGTTTTTGATGGTGATGTCATTAAGTGCCCTGTAATCAATGCATGGTCTGAGGTCTCCCTCTTTCTTAGGAACAAAGAATAGAGGTGATGCAGCAGGAGATTGTGAGGGCCGTATAAAGCCCGTTGCTAGCGCTTTGTCAATGTATTCTTTTAACACGACATCTTCTTTAGGTGTTAAAGAATAAACACGGCCTGTAGGAATTTTGGCACCAGGAATCAATTCGATAGGACAGTCGTACTGTCGATGAGGAGGTAATTGTTCTGCCTGGCCTTTATCAAAGACATCAGCATAATCAGCGTATTCGCATGGTATGATATTGTCGCATTGATGTACAACGCTGATAACAGAATCCTCCACCATAGAGGCCAATATGTGTTGTTTATTCGACACCTCCTGACTGGTAAAGCAATGTTCATTGCAATGAGTCGAAGGATATTGGAGCGATCCCGAAACCCAGTCAACAGCAGGATTGTGAAGGGTTAACCATGCAAGACCAAGTATGATCTCGTACTGCGGAGCAGCAATAACATCGAAGATGATTTCTTCTGAATGGTTATTTGATAACGTCATCTGAACAGGTACCGTCTACTGGGTTACCATACCAGAAATCAGAACAGATCCGTCCACGGTGTTCACCGTTTCAGGTCTTTTTTTGTTTACAAGGGGTAAGGAACGGTTCTTGGCATAAGTGATGTCTATATAATTGCTGGTGGCTCCAGAATCAACCATGGCCTTGGAAACCACTTCTCGCTCCTCACAATGCAACGTCACCTGAACTATTACAGGCGCATGTTTAGGAATGGTACCGGAGTCCGATGAAACACTCGACATAGGGACTCCTGCTAATGTCGAGTTTTGGCGTTTCCCGCATGCTTGATGGGTTTTTTAGGACATGTTGCCAATAAATGCTCGGAAGAACCACAGTACATACATAAGTGGTTTTTTCTTCGTTTCTCCCGTTCTGCATTGGACAATCGGCCTCTCACGGCGCCTATCTGCATGGGTTCAGGGTCGTTAGAGATGACTGCTGGTATCTCTGACCGCCCCGAGACCGGCATGAAGGGCTTTTTCTCTCCCTTTCGAGCATTCCTTCGGGCGTCGATTTGTAGAACCAAATCGAGCAGCTCTGGGAAACCCGTAGGAACCACAGGAACTGTAGATAAGGCGTCTTTCAGTTCTTCAGAAAGACCCTTGTAAAAGACAGCCGTTTTCTTGCTGTCAGGCCATTGGGTTTCCGCCGTCAGTTGATTGAACCGGGCAACGTAAGACATAAGGGGTTGGCTGCCCTGTTGTAGGTTAAGCAACTCTAAATCGGTGGCTTGAGTAGAGTAACGCATGTCAAAGGCTTTACTCATAGCAGTCAAGAGATCGTCACAATCGTACAACAAAGGGCTATTAGTTTCCAACAAAGGGTTAGCCCAAGCAGCAGCTGTGCCCCCTAAATGGGAAAGCACGAAGGCTGCTTTTGTGGTTAGATCAGGAAAAGACGTAGGACGGCAAAGAAAATGGAGCCGGCACTGATTTACAAAGGTTCTGTAGGTTTTGGGATCACCCGTGAACCTTTCCGGAGGGGCCAAGGGAAACTGAGTGGGCATAACCACATTAATAGTTTCCTGTGGGGGTGCCGTACTCCCCGATCCTGATGCAGTAGCCATCGGCGCCTGTGCTCCCTGAGGACTACCATGTAGGGCGTCTTGCATAACGTCCATACGGTGCCGTAACATGTCCTGTGCAGTAACCATTTCATTTCTCAAATCGTTGATCAACTGTGTCAAAACAGTTAAAGGATCCGTACCCTCCATGGCTTCTGATTCTGTCAGAATGTACCAAAGTATCAACTGAAAAGGATACAATACTCAAAAGGATACAGGAGGTAGGGTCTTCCGGATCCCTGTTCACCCGATTTGATAGTCGTGAAGTCAACAAAGACCTTCCAAATGATACAACCCTCTGGCTGATAAAACAGGCAGAGCGATGGATCACTGGAAAGGGCGTGGGTAAGGTATAGTAATCCAGCCTAGGACAAGTTAAAGTATCATGAATAACTGCTCCAACCTGAGTATGATGAATTAGATAATGACAGGAATGATCACACTGACCTGTATCTCTGGGTAGAATAATCCAGAAGTCTCTTGATGGATTTGAAATGAACAAACGACAGGGAAGGGAAAATTAGTAAGGGAGACTTATCCCGAACGGAACGAGGCTCACGCTAGATACGGGTTGAATTCACCACAGGATAGCGTCCAAAGTTCAGTTCAAAGTCACTTCCAATAATCCTTGAAAGGCTTCCTTCCCACTTTAGGGATCAATCCTTCTGTTAATTCCACAGATGCAGGAGTTAGAAGAAAATAGCGTTTGAAGACAACGTGCGCGTGTGGATTGTACACGCGGGCAGGATTCACGCAGCCTTGGCCAGCCGCGTGTGAAGACAAAGAGCGCGTGTGGACTTTACACGCGGGCAGGATTCACGCAGCCTTGGCCAGCCGCGTGTGAAGATAAAGAGCGCGTGTGGATTTTACACGCGGGCAGGATTCACGCAGCCTTGGCCAGCCGCGTGTGTAGACGAAGAGCGCGTGTGGAATTTTACACGCGGGCAGGATTCACGCAGCCTTGGCCAGCCGCGTTTGAAGACAAAGAGCGCGTGTGGATTTTACACGCGGGCAGGATTCACGCAGCCTTGGCCAGCCGCGTGTGAAGATAAAGAGCGCGTGTGGATTTTACACGCGGGCAGGATTCACGCAGCCTTGGCCAGCCGCGTGTGTAGACGAAGAGCGCGTGTGGATTTTACACGCGGGCAGGATTCACGCAGCCTTGGCCAGCCGCACTTGAAGACAAAGAGCGCGTGTGGATTTTACACGCGGGCAGGATTCACGCAGCCTTGGCCAGCCGCGTGTGAAGACAAAGAGCGCGTGTGGACTTTACACGCGGGCAGGATTCACGCAGCCTTGGCCAGCCGCACTTGAAGACAAAGAGCGCGTGTGGAATTTTACACGCGGGCAGGATTCACGCAGCCTTGGCCAGCCGCGTTTGAAGACAAAGAGCGCGTGTGGATTTTACACGCGAAGGGATAGCTCCAGGAATCAGCGTGTGGCGGAACACACGCTATCGAAGGCCCAAAAGTAGCTGTAGGATTCAGCCAGGATGTAGATCAGAGGTTCAGCTACACAACGCCAATAGAGACGATCAGAAGCAGCGAGTGAAGTTACTACGCTGCTTAAATACGTAATACCGTAGTTCACGTGACGAAGCAAAAGTCACGTGAAGTTAGCGACGTGAAAAGTGCAAACGTCGTTTTCCCGGTAACGTATCGAATAGCCTCCATTTGGAGTAGAACGGTCTAGCTGTCCTACGAGCGTAGCGTCCAGCATGCATGACACAGTGAGAGTCACTGGGCTTCATTACGACCCAGGCGGTAAGTTACCGCCTGGGTCGTACCTTTACCACCATGGAGTAAACTATGTTTACGCCATGGTGGTTGGCGGACTTACCGCCCCATTCCGAGGTGAGTGGGGCGGTAAGTCCCCATTAACCCATTTACCCTTCCCCATTCCCATTTTTGCCCCATAGGGCATAATGGGAGTGGGGAAGGCGTTAATTACGCCACCGTAAATTACGGTGGCGTAATTAACAACAAGGTCCCTTAGCGCCATGGATTTTAACACCTGCTAAAAGCAGGTGTTAAATCCTCCATGGCGCTAAGGGACCTCGGAATCAGGCGGTAAGGGTCGGCGCTGTTTACGCCGCCGTAAACCCCTTACCGCCTGGGTCCTAATGAGGCCCACTGACTATGTGATAGGTCTCTGAAGGAAATCTCTGAAGGAAAATGTCACACATGATGGCAGAAGCATCAAATAACTTAAAAGCAGGTCAGGCTCTGGTCAAACATTGGCATGACCAGAAGGCCAACATGGTTGAGTTTACTCAAGACCAGCAGGTTTTAGTGAGGGTACCTACAAGGCAGAGGGCCTTACAGGACAAATGGATAGGACCCTTCAAGGTTGTAGGTAAGCTTGGAGAGGTCAACTATCTGGTGGATTTAGGCAATCCTAAGGAGGCTCCCAGAGTCTTTCAAACCAACCATTTAAAGACTTATGTCTCAAGACCAGACGTGGGAGCTTTGCTTCTAGCTTCAGCCCAAGAGGAGGAGGAGAGTGAACCTCTACCTGACCTACTCAGAGGCCAGCCTTTAGATGAGAAAATAGAAGGAGTTAATCTCTCTTCTAATTTGAAACCTGAACAACAGGAAGAGTGCAAGTTACTGTTAAATCAGTTTGCCTCCCTGTTTTCACTATCACCAGGCTTGACCCCTTGGGGCACCATGATATTCAAACTGGTGACTGTTTACCTGTCAAAAACAGAGGTTACAGGATGTCAGATCATGTAAGATCCCACATAAAGGAGAAGGTCAACAAGATGCTTGATCTTGGGATAATATAACCCCTCTACCAGTCCATGGTCTAGTCCAGTTGTGCTAGTACCAAAGGCAGCTTCCAAGGAGTTGAGATTCTGTGTGGACTATAGAGCTCTTAATGCAGTCACCAAGACTGATGCCCACCCTTTACCAAGGACAGATGAACTGGTGGATAGACTTGGTTCAGCCAAGTACCTCAGCACATTTGACCAAACCTCAGGCTACTGGAAAATAGCACTGACAGACCATGCCAAGGAGAAAACTGCATTCTCAACCCCAGCAGGCCTCTACCAGTTTAAGGTAATGCCTTTTGGATTAAAGAATGCACCTGCTACCTTCCAAAGGATGGTTAATCAGGTTCTGAATGGGATGAGGACTTCTGCATTGCATACTTGGATGACATTGCAGCGTTCAGCCCTACTTGGAAAGAACATGTTGACCATTTAGGATATGTTTTGCAGGCTCTTGAGCAGGTCCATCTGACCATTTCTTTAGGAAAGGTCCTTTTTGTGTTTGTATTTGCGCGCCAAACCAGGTTTGGTCCCTTTGTTTGTTGGCCTTTGGAGAGAGAGAGAAGGCAGAGAAGGTATTTAAACATTGGGGAGTCTGAACGACCTTTTGAGACCCCCAGCAACTTTGCTGGATTTCTGGGATTTAATTTTTTTACCTGGAAATAGTGTTAACCTTTTTTTCCCACTCGTTCATGTATTTTGATGTGTGTTTTACTTTTGTGTTCCTTGGTTATGGAGTTTTAAAACAACTCCAGTGGCATCATCTTTTTCTGTGTGTCACACAGCACCTTCAGTGCAGTGGCACAGGGATGTCTTTCGGACTCTCCAAGGTTTAAATACCTTCTCTGGGACTGACTACTGTCTCCCAGAGCATGTAAAGTTAAATTGACTTTACTAGTCTCTTTAAATTTACTGACCCAGCACAAACTATCTTCCTATAGAGTGCTCGAGGGGTTGCCTAGCTTCCCCTGAATCAAAACACTCATGTAACAGTAAAATGTTACCCTTTCCTACTTTAAATGGCTGGTGGCAGTGGTTTAGATCAACTACCATGATTTTTCCTGACCGCTAAGAATGGTAGCTAAAAATCGGGTCAGCCATGTTTTTCAATATCGCGCCCAAGACCTATCTGTAAAACAAACTCCGGTCATCTTTTTCCACCATCTCTTTTAGGAAAGGTCCTTCTTGTCTTTGTCTCTGCGCGCCAAACCAGGTTTGGTCCCTTTGTCCATTGACCTTTGGCGGGCTTCAGTGCTGAAGCCCTCCTCTGGCCCCAGAGTGTCTGGGGTGGACAAGATGTGAGGGAGGTGCCCGAGACTCCCTGTGCTTAGTCTCATAGGAGACCTGAATGCACTCTGGCATGATTGGCTGGCTGGTTGTCCAGCAAGGACAGCCACCCTGCTGTGTGAGTGATAGCCAGGCTGGAATTAATGGGGGAAAACTGTTTAAAAGCAGGTCTCTGGGACTTGGAAAGCAGAGTCGACTACTGGAACGAAAGAACCGAAGAGGAGATGAAGGAAGAGGACTGCCGCAACTCCTGGACGACCGGTGAAGCCCTGCTGCAGGTCCGAATTGCCTGAAACTCTGACGACAGAGAAGCCCATCAAGGTTAACTTCTTCCCTTGAGTTTGGTGGGAATGACAAACTCGCAAGCCACCTGGACACCGTCCTATTCTGGTTGAATTTTCATCAAACCGGATAGCCAGAGGGAAGGAAACCAGCTTGTGGACTTTAAGGCACTCACACCTTGAACCGACGTCTAGCTACAGCTTTTGGCCTCTTCCCTGGGCAGTGCAGGAACCTCCCGACGTCCTCCTTCTTGTCCCCACGAGTGAAGCTCAGGAACAGCGAGATCTGCTCGAACTGCCAGGAACAACTGCCTCAGCTTCTTCTTTAACAAGGTACTGTGTAAACGCGGTCCGGAAATCTTTTCGGTCATCGAGAAAGTGTGTGAAACTTTCCTCAACTACGAAGGCTTGTCCTTCCCTTAACATTCGTCAAACATTTCGCCTAGCCAAATCCTTTAAAAATCTGTGGCAAAGACTTAACCGTTAGTTACCAGAACTGTGCTATCTTATACAAAAGACCCTGAACCATTGACATTGGCCCAGGCCTATTGAGAAGAATTGCTGGTTGTATTTAACTGAAACCCTTTGCCCTGCCTATGAATGTATTTGGGCTGTCTATTCTTATAATCGTGTCTTTTCCCTCCTTTATTAAGTATCTGAAGTGCCATTTTGCTCCAACTTCATTTTGGAGCTAAACTTGTTCATTTACTTACCGGTTGGATTTTTGTGGTTTATTAATGTGTGATATTGATCTGCTTGTGCTAGTGTAATGTTTTCTAACTGACTGAGTAAATAAATGTATATTCTTTTACCAAGAAACCTTGAGTAAGTGTTTACTTGAATCACTGTATTGGTTGGTCCTTTGTGTAACTTGTTCTACTGCTCACTTAAACTCTTGAGATAAGTCTGGCTGCTTAGCCATCGCTACCACTTTACTGTGCAGTACAGGCTTGTACCAAAGGTGAAATTGTGGTTATACTTGTAGTCCTAATTGACTGTGGTGTTCCCAAAGGGTACTGCAGGTGATTCTGCCCAACAATACCCCATCAAAAATGTCCCAGGAGGATAGCTCAGTGGCAACATGCTCGCCTTGGAAACAAGACAACACGAAGCAACACAAGTTTGATCCACGGGACGGGCTTAGAAACCTCTGGGTATTAAGCACTTTATAAATATGCAACTAAGACATATTCCTGTAACAGAGCCTTGATACCCCCGTACTTTGTGAGCGCTTTAAAAATGCTAATAAAAAAATAAAAATAAGAAAAGATATGAGAGACGCTATGCGCTCAGACAACCGTATCAAATGTACCCTGGAACTGACATTGTAGAAGTAAGTCTGCAGACAATACTGAACATAGAAGTGAAGTCTGACAAGTTTAAAGTGAGGTCATAAAGAGAAGACACGAGGACGCAATGAAACGATATACGAATACTTAAAGAATGAAGATATGACTGAAGTGACAAAGTGAACACACAAATAAACGCGAATACGAAGAAATCTTATACACTGAGACGATAAGTGAGAAGAGATGCAGTAGATGTATAAACGCAGAAACGCAAGGTAGATGAGACACATAGAAGCTTGCTAAACGTAGGAAATATAACGCGAGTAAAATGGCTGTGTTGAGAAAATGGATGTCAACTTTGTATAATAGTACACAAGAAGCCTTATGGAAGAAGACCAATACTGCAGAGCAGACAGACACTGGAATACAAATTTGTGCAAGAACAAAGAATATTTGTTTGGCTTAGGATCAAGGATGCCACAGCCAGAGGCAACTGCAAGGCTTGAAAGGAGTCGAAGAGGATAAGCTATGTATGCAGAACATATTTCTCTTAGATTAGATTAAGCAGAGGCGTGAACATTTGTGAGCGCCAAGTATTGTACAATAACATGGAAAGTACATGCAGAGTGGAGCAACCAAGTCTCCAGAGGCAGAGGAGAGTAATAGCACCTAGCATAAGATGAAATAACACTAAATAAAAGGACAACATTGACAACATAAGGTCTTCTCACACGTGGTGCAAGACTGAAAAACAAGGCCTATTCATAAGGCTCCAGACGAAGATAGCAATGTACCTTCACTCCCATTAAAGTTCAGAGGAAGAGAATGTCTAGCAAGGTCAACTACAAAGAAGAAGCCTTGGCTTAGGGTCTAACGTATGAGAGATGGTAGGTTAATTAGCCAGGAAGGCAGTTGCCTGATGTTGTTCCCTGCACCTGGGTTTCGTTTTGCTTACGTGCTGCTAATGAGCCAAAAGTCCAAGGTTGGAAGAGAGTGCCAACCAATCATCAGGTCTATGTAATAATGGACTATACATTGTTGTAGAAGCCAATCCGCTGCAGTTATTCTGCTATTATCTGTATTGTACATAGCTAGAGGTGTTTCAAGGCATACATACCAGATGAGGGGCAGCCAATGATGATATTAACTCACATGTATATATATGTAGGTGTTTCCCTTAACAAATCCCTCTGCCCAATAGGTTTTTACTGTTTGCCACGTAGAACGACATCATAGCTGACGTACATCGAGGTATAAGGCCTTTTGTGTAACAGAAATGCATTGACAGTGTGTGAGCTGCAATTTGTTTGCTTGCAAGATTTCCCTACTTTATTGAATGGATGTTGATATTGATATTGTATTTATATCGCGCCCGTACACAGGTTTTTACCTGTGTGCCACGTAGAACGACATCATAGCTGACGTACATCGAGGTATAAGGCCTTTTGTGTAACAGAAATGCATTGACAGTGTGTGAGCTGCAATTTGTTTGCTTGCAAGATTTCCCTACTTTATTGAATGGTTGTTGATATTGATATTTTATTTATATCGTGCCCGTACACAGGTGTTTCAGCGCGTGACAAGGCAAGGGAGTGTAACAAGGGAGAACAAAAAGCACTGATCTTACCAGGCCTAGTGACATTGAGAAGGCGCAAGTGCATGGGAGAGGGAAAAATGGGAAAGGTGGATGGAAGGGGAAGAAATGGAAAGTGCAGAGCAAAGGAATACAGATAAACACAGATAAATAATAAATAAATAAATAAATAAATAAATAATAACGAGCAATCAAACAGTGTTAGTGCATTCAGCAGGTGGCAAGTGCTGGGTTTGAGGCAACAGACAGGGTGAGTCTGGTAAGTGCAGAGAGAAAAAAGGGGGTGGACTGTATGGTTACTGATACAGGCCCCAGTGCAAGGGTTTACCAGGAGGCAGAGCAGGTGGGTGGATAATAAAGTAGTACTTTGCCATATTCTTTCAGTCTGTCCGGTTATTTGGGTCTGAGATTAGTTCAAGAACCGGTTGAACAAGTTTGGCAAGACCAGGATATTCATGCATTTTCATGAATAAGAATGAGTCGAAATGTGCAAATGCTGAGACTGATGCTGGCCATGCGCTCATACACTTCAATTAAGCTTGCAGGACATTATTCCAAATCCTCTACTGTAATAGGGTAGGTTGACAACAACAGAATATACACAAGTCAGCAGACCCAACACAGGGCCAAGGTCAGTGAAAAGGCCAATATCTGAGAGGATTGCCTGTCATGAGTGCCAACACAAACAAGATGACCTTGCTGCAGTGTTAGACGTTCATCAGTTCAGTAATGATTTTGTCTGCATTTGTCCATCAATTTACAATAGGGGGGAAGCATGTTTTTCTCTGGCTAGACGGTTAACATGTTCCACTTGCCAGTGAAAGGATCAGAATAAAATTTTAACAATTATGTGTTTTACAGAAACAAATAAACAATTATTTTATTTCAAGACGCAACTAAAATGTTATGTAAATTGATATCTGTAAATCGTACAGTGCACCCATCACCCTCAATGAACTGGTGGGAGTTGCAGCCTTAACCCCAAACATGTTAACACTGTCAGTCAGTCATAACATTATTTTGGCGTTAAACCATAAATGTTTTCACAGTAAATATTAAACATCACAAATAAATTAAACAAAAAACATTTCATTCATGATACATTTAAATTATATAGGATGGGGTGATCCTGGGACCCACATTTGTCTCATGGGACTGGGTACATTACAAAGGCTTCTTGGCCTAAGTCCGAAGGGGGATCACTGGGATGTTGAAACACCATTTACCGTCGGTGTCTATGCTCGAGAGAAATCCCTGAAGTCCTTTTCCCCAGTGGGACAGCATTTGCTCCCGAGTGCACGGTCCACTGTGACCTGTTTTCCAGAGGTTAGGAACTAAGTTCTATTGCACTATTTTCTGGGGGGGTGATGTCTTCTGCCAAAACTCAATATGTCCTTGGCCTCCTTGGGTACCCAATGTCGATTCTGACAGAGTCAAAGGCATTTCCCCTCAGTTGGGGAGTCCAGGCGCAATTGACAATTTGTTCCTGGGTTGCAAATGAACATCCCCTCACAGTTCAGAACCAGTGTATGCATTTATTTAAGAGTGTTTCCCGGGGTTCGTACTTATTTGGGACCAGTTTGGGAACTTTAGGCAGAAATATTGACCTCTACTCAGGATGCTATTGGCCTGCTAGGTTTGACAATGGGGCTAGATGCTTCATGGCCTGATCTGGTTGCTGCCTTATCAAGTGTGGCATTTGCCCTGAGAGTTATTTCTATGATTACACGCTAGCAGGGCGGCACGTGAACCAGCTTATAGCATTCAAAGAAATGCGCACATTTCTTCTGTGCACCTGTGAAAGTATTGCCTTGGGTAAAGTTTGGTGGGTGGGGGGGGGGTGCTTTGGGACGAGTTACAAAGTGGGGGCATTGGACACTTGCTGCTGTGTAAACAGCTCATTGAAAATGAACATGTGGTTAATAAGG
Source organism: Ambystoma mexicanum (assembly GCF_040938575.1). Lineage (NCBI taxonomy): Eukaryota > Metazoa > Chordata > Amphibia > Caudata > Ambystomatidae > Ambystoma > Ambystoma mexicanum. Next base: position 613,365,509 of record NC_090924.1, read on the forward strand.
TTACAACTATATCTGATCTGTGGTGCGTAATCCATTGCACAGACTCTTATACCTGAAAATGCTGATTGCCACCACTGTGTCTCTGAAAAAGGGCAACTTATGAACAAGTGACGTCTGCAGGAACTATACCCAGGGGGGCACATAGGGGTGCATGGCAAACGTGAGGTAAAACAATTATAATTGCGAGTGATAAATAATAAAATATACACCCATGCTTTTGTGTGTGGGAACTTTATAAATACATATACAATATGCAAAAAACATTTTGATAGTTAACTTCTTGATTTGTGTTGAAAGCAGCTGTGTGGAAGTGCTCTCTTCTGAAAGGCAATCCATTCATAACTCAACCTCCTCCATACATATCAAGCCCTTATGTCAAAGCACATAACCTGGAGCACTTTTTTATATGCAATTATTACATCCCATCCTTTCATGATCTCAGACTGACGAAAGCATGAGTTGACATTGCCAGGCTATGAACCTGTGATCTGGCAGATATTTTAGCCACAAGAACTTAACATTCTGAGCTATCTTTTTACGTGTGTATATCAACAGCATCTGGTAATGCCTTGACTGGCTGTTAAATTGGCAATTTGCAGTGATATTTCTAATGTTATATTTTTTATATTTTGTATTACAAATGGTACTGGAGGGAACAGGAGATAGGACAGCACAATTAAACAACATACTGTTGTATGAGTGGATAGCTCAGCGACTTAAACTTTCCACTCTGACAGGCGATAGTCTTCACTTTCCAAATTCAGAACTTAGCAAGGCAGAAACAGCCCCTTCATCCATCAAAGGTTGATAGATTGAGTAAATTAAAATTCAGTAGTAATGAATGCCCACTCTCTCTACCACCCACCCCCACTCTGTCGACCCACACCCTCCCCACTCCAACTGCCTCTGCCCCTACTGCCTCTTCCCCTTCCAATCCACCCCACACCTATTACATGTGCTGGTTGGGTTTTGTTTAGGCTATTTTGGGCTACTTTCAACAGGTCCTGCCGAGGCTGCTTTTCTTCATGTTTTTTGCCCAAACCAAATACCATCACCCCCCAACCCAATCCTCTCACCAACACCTACACATCCTACCCCCTCCCTCTCTACCCCTAGCCACCCAATCCCCACCCTTCTACTCTCACCCACATAATCCTCTCTCTAGCCCCACCCTACCCCCACTCTCTCCAGCCTACCCCCTCCCATCTACCCGTCCCCCACTCTCTCGACCCTCACCCACCCAGTCCCCACTCTCTCTACTCCCTAATGTCAACCATCACCCACCCAACCCACACCCTCACTCTCCCCAGCCACTTTGACCCAACCTCTCTAATCTCACCCACCCCCTCCCACTTGTTCTACTCCTTCGAACCCAAAGGCTCCACTTCTAAGGCTCCTATCTGGGCCAGGTAGGGTCAAGAGGGCCCCCCACTCTTCAGCTCCTCCACAAACTATACTGCATCCACTTGTGAACATCCTGATCTTGCATGAACTTGGGCCCCAGAAACCCTACGCTTTGCTGACCCTCTGTGAGTGATGACTGAACTATTCAAATTGCCTTCTCCACTATCTCCTTCAACGATTCATGTTCCTATCTCACTTAGCCCTCTCTTGCCTCGCCTATTCTATTTCTCTCACTGCATTATAGTGTTCTTGAAAAGTCGAATCCAGCTGCACTCCTGACTTGACTTTCAAATCTTGGCACTGTGCTTTAACATCCTGCACCCATGATTACATTGTAATTTGCACCATTTGACTTTGAAATCTTGGTGCTGTGCTTTAAGATCCAGCACCCTGATTGCATTGTAATTTGCACTGTTATTTGACTTTCAAATCTTGGCGCTGTGCTTTAACATCCTGATTGCATTGTAATTTGCACTGTTATTTGACTTTCAAATATTGACGCTGTGCTTTAACATCTTGATTGCATTGTAATTTACCCAGCTATCTCAATGTCAAACCTAGAATCTGAGGTTGCAACATTCTGCACCTCACATTGCATCACATCTTGTGCCCTCTTGTATAAGACTTGACCGTCTGTGTGCTGAACCACAGCGTGCAGGACAGCCTCTCCTCTTCCTGAGCTTTCCTCTGCCACCTTAATGGCTCTCACCACCTCTCATATCTTCTCCAAATGCTACGTTATCACTTACCCTCCCTCTCTTACAAAGGCTGGAAAAACAAAGAACAAGAAATAAATACTGAGGGCCAACCCTGGCCTACCCATTGCAGACACCTATGTCAGTGCAATTTCCAGAGAGGTCTTCACCAAAATACTTTTGTCTATCCCTTCTCCATATCTATGGACACCTCATCTCATCTCCACTCTCCTCCCTTTCACATCCCCTCCCATTAATGGTGGCACCAGGTGGGAAGTCCTCCTGGTCAGCTTCTCATCATCACGTTGCTTCGTTAATGTCTACCATACAGGGACGATCTTGGTTCAGGTTCCTCAACCAAACCTCATTCTCTTTGACCCGCTCCTGCTGTCCCTCCTTCCTTCACCTGCCTCACCGGCACCACTCTCTCTGTCCCTCCCCCACTGACTGGTGTTCCACGCCCCTGTACTCCACCTCAGAAATCCTTCAAAGGCATCCACCTCCTCCACCTGGCAACTCTTAACGTCCACTCAGCTAACAAACACTCTGCCGACATCTGCCTCCTTCCTGAAGACATTGACCTCGACATTCTCGCTCTTACCGAGACTTGGTTCAATGCCAGCTCAGTCACTGCTTTTGACTCTCTTCTCGATGTCGGCTTCAAGATCCTTTCCAAGCCTCAACCTCAACATGCTGGTGGTGGGGTTGTCTTAATCTTCCCTGAGTGGGTACCTTCTTCCATCATACCCACCCAGCTCTACTCTTCCTTTGAGAGCCTGATATGTAAGTTGGTTATCTCTCCCTCCTCCTCCTTGACTATTGATATCATCTACCAGCCTCCAGGCACTACCACCTTGTTCCCCTCTGAATGGGCTGACTTCTGCTCTTCCCTACTTTCAACCACCTCCAATCTCATTCTCTTGGGGGATTTCCACATCCAATTTGACACCCCTGTCACATCTTCCTCTCTCTTCATTGATCTCTGCACCTCTCTATCCCTCTCCATTCTCCCTTTCGGTCCAACCCACTGACCTGGACACACTCTGGATGCCCTCATCGGCTCTGATCTCTCTCTTCCCCCTCTGGTCGCCCCTCTTTCTCTGTCCGACCATTCTCTCCTCTCCTCCCACCTGGGTACCTTCGGCCCTCTGACTGCACCGCCTAGAGTCCTGCCAACCTCGTTCACAAACATCTGCCCAATGAAGCAAGTGTCAGCTGCTGCCTTTGCATCCACATCCATCCCCACCTGTCCCCCCACCTTGGATTCTACCACCGACTTTGCTATCAGCAACCTCCACTTGGCCATCACCAATACCCTTGCCATTCTTGCCCAGTCATGAATATCTACCTGAAACCCACCTCCAAGCATAAGACCTAGTATGACTCCGAAGGTGCAGGCCTAAAACGAAAGTGCATAGTGGCGGATCGGATGTGGCAAACCTCAGGCTCACCCTCTGACAAACTGGCCTGCTGCCTGCTCTAAAGGCAATACAAACTTTCCATCTGAGCTTAGAAAAGGGTCCACATCGAAGCGCTGGTAGCTGGTGTCTCCAACAGCACGGCTGAACTTTTCAAAATCTGCAGGGAACTAGCCAACCCGTCAGCAGTCTCCTCCTCTCCTCTTCCTACCCAGGCTTTCTGCAATGCACTGGCCACACACTCCACCACAAAAACTCAGGAAATCCTGAAAACCCTTGTTACTCACCCAACCAACCCTTCCCATACTCCCTTGCCTCCCTTGTCTCCTCACCCTCCCTCTTCCCCCCTCTCCTCCTTCGCCCCTGTCACATGTGAAGAAGTTACCAGAGTTGCCCGCTCCATCAAGGTCTCTTCAAAACAGGTTTCCCCTTGTTCCTCCAGAACCATCAAGGACAACATTGGCTCTCTTGCCCCCACACTCACTGTTTTCTTAAACCATTCTTTTGCCACTGGATCTTTCCCCACCTCTTTCAAGCACTTCATAAAAAACTTTAGCAGACCCTACCTTTCCAGCCAACTACCGCCCGATTTCTATCAGCCCCTTCCACTGGAAACTGCTGGAGAAGCTAGCCTTTCCTCAACTTACCTCACACACTGAACTTGTTGGTGGTCTCCTTGACCATCAATCTGGATTCCGAGCATCCAGAGGCATGGAAACTGCCCTTCTGAACACCTGTGAAGGACTGCTCGCATCTCTGGACTCCAAATCCCCAGCTGTCCTCATCTTACTCGATCTCTCCTGCGACTTTGACACGGTCAACAACTCCTTCCACATATAAAGGCTCCACGATACCCTTGGTATCTCGGAACAGGCATTGGACTGGCTGACCTCCTTCCTAACTGACCGCTCATCCCAAGTCATCCTGGGCACCTTCTCCTTTCCTACTTCCTTGTCCGCCTGTGGTGTCCCCCAGGGCTCTAACCTCTCCCCTTGGCTCTTTAACATTTACCTTGCTCAGCTGGCACTCCTCTATGACTGGGGGGTTGTCCTACCCTCTAGAATTCAAATGCATGCAATACAATTTAAATGCATAATGGTTTGAACCCTTGTGAAGACCTAATTCGATGGGGCATTCACCATTTGAGACAAAAGCAAAACTGCTAATGAACACATGTATCCTTCATTTTTGGTGATTCCAGCTTTTTATTAATTAGCTGATATTCTGGTTTTGCTTTGCATATTTTTAGAACATTTTTTTGTGAACAGCAATTCATAATAAACATTGTGATGAAAAACAATGGAGGTTGAACATAGTTGTGTCTAAAATACAGTACACACACTTATAAGTTTACACAGCGTGATGAATACGCTACTGCATTTGGATAACAACTTGCAAATAGGTGAAAACCAACATGTAGTAAAGTTCAATAAACATAGAGTGTGAATGAAAATGATGGAGACATTAGCTGAAGGTCTCCTATGCTCGGCTAGAGTCTGTGCTCGTAGTTGGTCTACGTCTAGGTGAAATGTTAGAGATATCAGTGCAGCACTGGGTAGATCCCAGTGTAATCCGGGGCTGTGTGCTGCTGACGTTTCGGCTGAAGAGATGCAAGCCTTCTTCTAGGGCCAAAAGAGTCAGAGCACTCACTGGTCCTGCTGGGATCAGGAGTAGATGCTACTATGGGGATAAAGGCTGGGCAGTTGGAAGGTCGGAGGTCCCAAGTAGGACAGTTGGTTAGAAGGTAGCCGGATAGAGGGAGGCGGCGTGGGCCCCCTGAGAGTAGAACCAAGGTCCGGGAGGTAGTCTTAGGGCAGGAACCCTTATGGATCCATCTGATTTGGACCAGGAGCTGGATTTGGGCTTAAAGATGGGCAGCCAAAGTTGAAGCCATCACGGAGAATGGCAGGCAGCAAGACTGAGGAGTTCGCCCTGCAAAAGTCTGGGCGCTGTGGAACAGGACGGGCGTCTAAGTGTGACCAGCTGGCACTCCTCATCACCTCCATCTCCAACTTGCAGTGTTATGCAGATGACACTGAACTCTTTTTCAAATGTCCTGCTGACACTCTTGCACCTTCCATCATCCCTGAATGCCTATGTGCCGTCCAGTTCTGGTGCACTTCCAACAATCTCTGCCTCAATGCCAGCAAATCTGAGATCCTTCTAATTGGGACCCCTGCTCCCTTCTTCTACTTCCGCTCTCTCTGGCCTTCTCCCATGGGCTCCCCCCTGCTCCTTCATCTGAAGCCAGAAACCTTGCAGTAATCTTAGACTCCAGTCTCTCCTTCCTTCCTCACACCCAGGACATTGCCAAGAAGTCCCACTTTTATATCTTCCTTTTCAAAGGAATTCTCCCTTTCCTCACTTTCCCACAGACACTGAATCTTACTCAGGCCCTGGTTCTCACTAGGCTTGACTATTGCAATAGCCTCCTCCTGAATCTACCTTCTTCCACTCTGTGACCTCTCCAGCTATTCCAGAATAGGGCAGCAAGACTTTGTCCTTGGCCTTAAGCCCAGGGACCACATCTGTCCTGCCCTAAAAAGTATATTCACTGGCTCACAGTGTCTGCACAGATTAAATTCAAATCCCTGCGCATCGTCCACAAGGTTGTCTGGGGCCAGGGACCACACTATCTGCAACTCTCTCTTACTAAATACTCTCCCTCTAGACCTCTACATTCTTCTGGCAACAACTCTGTGTGTAAAGCTGTCAATGTGCACACAATAATGGAGGAGAGGAATCGACACTCTCCCCCGAACCACAGAAGCTGAATGAATTCGACCCTCCACCCGTGGTTGGCACAGGCGCCTGATTATAGACACAGGACACCACGTGGCAGCCAATGGGGGGAAGAGGAGTTAGGAAGAGGTTGTGGATAGGGTAGGGATGTAGGAACACCGGATAGAGGGTTAGGGAACTCCTAAGGTGGATAGGAAAGGGGAAGCACAGGGAAAAAACCTCCTTATCTAGTTCTTTACCTAAACTAAACACATAGGTTATGCGCTATTAATCTTGCCTCCAGCCTACCTCCAAAATCGTATAAACACACCTTAATACGTGTGAACATGTAACAAGATAAACATATAGCAAGCATAGATGAACACCAACAATGGAATTAGATTCCATACATGAAATACATGACACATGGCCCGTTGGGCAAGCTGAAGCAACACTGAGCACATATAGCCATAATGTACATGCCAAGACAGGGACACAGAACACTGGTGTGTCTAATCAGCCCCGAACCCTGAATGTCCTGTACTGTATGTTGCTGATTTACCAACCCAAAACATGGTTCACACTCTGTCGTGTGCCTTTGCACACACGAGTATTAATCATCGAAGTCCTTAACAAGGATTTACTGAAAACACACACTTTGCTGTAAAACTCGTAATGTGCCCAGTACTTATCTGAATTCCGAGCAGCCCCACGGGACTACTCGGAGTCTGAAGAAAGTGCCGTAACCAATGTCAGCCAGCCCGCCCGCATTCCTCCTACTTCCAGTATTTACCAGAGTAATGTGCCCAGTACTTATCTGAGCTCTGAGCGGCCCCACGGGACCACTCAGAGTCTGAAGAAAACGCTGTAGCCAGTCCGCCAGCTTCGTATTGCTCCAAAGTCTTACGGGCTGTAAGGAAAGCTTCGCTCACGTCTCGCTCCGACCGCACCCATCCAGGAACACAAAATAAGCCACACCTGCGGCTGCGAGCGTGTGGGCTTTATGCTGCCCTTCATTACTTGCAGCTGGCAACGCGTGGCAACTTGTGCTGAACTACAGGTCCTCCCCGGAATGCTGGGAAATGTAGTTCTCTTTACCCATGCTTCAATAAGCAAACTTAGTTACTCCCCGGCGGCACCAGCCCTTATTCCTGACAAAAGCATTTCACTAAACAGAGAGCGGGAGGCCGATCTCTTTCCGCAGCTGGCTCCCACCTACGGAACAGCCTCCCCCTTCTTCTGCATCTTGAGCAGGACTTCCTCAAATTCCAGAAGCTCCTCAAGACTTTCCTCTTTACCTCCTATTTCCCATCTTCCCTCCCCTGCTAATCTCACAGTTGCTGTGATTGGTGTCCAGGGCCCTTATGTATCCTCAGGGCCCTTGACCTTCCACACCCAATCGCTCCAGCGTCTGTCTACCTGTCAGCACTTGCTTCGGTATCCTCCAGTCGCCACCCTGTAGACTCGCACTTTTCCACCCAAGGCAGCACCAGGACGTATGGCACAAAACATACCATGAACTCCATCTGTTGCTTACCCATGAGTACAGACACCTCAGCACTCACCCAACCACCTCTTCCTTGCTGCACTTGCACGTTCTGAATACTCACAAGACATAGTAGGTTCGTCCCTTCCCTCCAATATATTTATTGTTTCAATCCCATGTTCCCTCCCTGTTGCCCTGTGGGTGCTTTGAAACTGAATTGACTTTGTGTATAAGTGCCTAACAAGCTAACAATAAATAAATAAAATAAATAAATAAACCTCACCCCCTTACATGTGCTGGTTGGGTTTTGTTTGGATTATTTTGGGCTACCTTTTTCTGCCCCAACTAACTACCGCCACCCAACAAGCCCACCCTCTCTAACTCCACCCACTCATCCCCCCTACCTACCCCAGCCCCTCACTCTCTACCCCATGCCATTTTGTTCTCCACCCTCTCTACCATCACCCACCCAATCCTCTATCTCTACCCCCACCAACCCTACCCACAACCACCTAGCCTACCTCCACTCTATCCATCCATACCCACCCACCCTACCCTCTCTACCATCACCCAGCCAACGCACACCCTCCCTACCCCCACCCACTTTCCCCAACTACTCTACCTACACTACCCAGTGTACCCCAGCCCACCCACCATACCCCTACTCTGTACACCCACCAACCCTACCCCTACTCTCTCTACCCCACCCAATAACCCTACCCCACTTTCTCTACCTCACCCACCCACCCTACTCCTACTCTCTCTAACCCACCCACCTTACCCGCACTCTCTGTTATCCTACCTATCCTTCCTGAGTCAACTCTCTCTACACCCCCACCCTACCTCTACTCTCTACCCCCACACACCATACCCCCACCCTCTCTACCCCAACAACCCTACCTCTACTCTCTCATCCCCCGCTCTCTCCACCCCACCCATCCTACACACACCCTCACTACCACAACCACCCACCCTATCTCCACTCTCTCTAACCCATCCACCCACCCTATTTCTACTTTCTGTACCCTGCCTAACCTACTCCACTCTCTCTACCCAACCTAACCTCCCCCACTCTCTCTCTACCCCCACAAACCCAACTCTCTCTAAAACCACTAACCACTGCCCACTCATCCTTCCTCTCACACACGTGCAAAAACTCTTACCCTCTCACGCTCAACCTTTCTCAATCATATTTCCTCTTGCTCATCATCGATGGAACCCTCTCTCAATTGTTTCCTCCCTTGAAGCTCTTCCACTGTAGTGGTATATCTGTCTGTGACCCCTGCAATATTTGGATCGGGTTGATGCCCAGAGTTACCTTGCTCATGGGCTTTGTTTTCCTTTGCCATGTGATCTTGCCCCTGACGCTAAGTATCATGTTGTTGTGCTCTTCTTCAGGGGATGTGGGTCTGCAGGTACTGTAGTTTCAGCATCTCACTCTTGGCATCATTGACAAAGAGCATCCACGGGATCGGTGGGTGTGACAGAGCAGTGTGACTGCCTCAGATCTTTTACAGAACCTTTCTCACAAAAGTCACAGGGGTCCTGAGGAAGCAGTTTTTCTGGTTTCCATGTGTTAATATCCCCGGAAGAATATCGCCATACAAAAAAATTGCCATATTTTTGCAGCAATATTAAGGCATTAAATCTGCGGGGGACACCCCTGCAACCCCCCGCATTATTTTTAATGGAGTGGGGGACACCCCTGAAAACCCTGCTCCCAAAAACCCTAAACATTATCCCCCCTAAAAATATCGCCTTTGGCCGTTCCAGACGACCATATATACGGCAATATTTTTGGTGGGGATATGTAGTGATACCGTTTTTCTGTGCATGTCCGTGACACTCTCACAAATTCACAACCCTGCAAAAGGATCTCCCTGTACTATTAGAAATGGGGTGCACCATCAGACTCTTGGCACAGTCCATGGGAACAGCTGCGACCAGATGGATAAATGCCCTTACTCAGCATGGCCTCCCCATTAGTTTTGTGTGTTCTCTATAAGATGTGGACTACATGTACCAAAACGCATTGGGTGCGATCTGATACGTGATACCCTAGGGGGTTTCAGAAGCCGTGCCACACTAGCGATTTCACGGTAGGTTAGGATTGCAGCACATGCTGGTACTACCACGGTAGTGGCCATGAGGTTATGGTTAAGTTGCTGTTTCCATAGGAAGAGCACTTTTTGGGCGGCTTATAACTTTGCTCCCCCTGCACCCCCTCCCCCACCAAACTTTGCACAAAAATTATATGGCCCACTCTGAATTGTTTTGCAAGGTTTGGTGAAGATTCGTCCAGGGGGGGCAAAGTTATAGGGGGGGTCCCAAAACTTTTTTTCCCCATAGACTGAATGGGGAAAAAACTTTGCTCGCGCCTACAGCCCAAACCGCCGGACGGATTCTCACCAAATTTGGACCAGGAGTAGCGGCTCGGTCCCGAAAGCGTGCTTTTGTAGATTTGGTGAAAATACGTCCAGTAGTTTTTTTTTAAAATGACCAAAAAGAAGGTCATAAAAAATTAGTGATATCTGTGTTCGGTCCGCGGACACACTTCCCTGTTCGCTCCACGACGTGTCTGCTGATTGGACGACGCAGAGTGTGGAGCACGTCATATTTTCGGTAGTGCCCACCATCTTGGATTCGTGGACGTCCGCAGACAGCTTGGTGAAACTTGGTTTATAATTTGTATTTAGTAGAGTGTGTTGGTGTTGAAGAGTGTTTGGGGAGGGTGGGAGAGTATGAGATAGGTTACATTTTCTGTTTTTTTTAAGTGGTAGGCGCTCTTGTGTTCGATTTGTCCGCGGACAAAACAGCTGTTCTGAAATGTTCTAAATAAACTAAATGGGGGGGTGTTCTGAGGCCGCAATATGTGTCCGTTTTGTTCGCAAGCAAGCTGAAACTGTTCTAAGAACACTCGCGGTGTCCTGAAATGTTCGTAGGGGGTGTCCTGAAGATGCTGTCCGTATTGTTCGTTGTCAAGTTTAAAGTGTTCTAAGAAGACTCACGTTGTCCTGAAATGTTTGTAGGGGGTGTCCTGAAGACGCTGTCCGTATTGTTCTCTGGCAAGTTGAATGTGTTCTAAGAACACTCGCGGTGTCCTGAAATGTTCGCAAATAAACAAAATGGGGGTGTTCTGAGGACGCTGTCCGTATTGTTCGCTGGCAAGTTGAAAGTGTTCTAAGAACACTCATAATGTCCGCGGACATTAAAAGTTTCCATAGGCCATAGTTGAAATGTTTGACTCTATGGGTGTGATATGCTGCGGTGGTTGTGGCCAGGGCATAGAGTCTTGGGTGCATGGCCATTTGGCCATTTGGCCATGCACCCAAGACTCTATGCCCTGGCCACAACCACCGCAGCATATAACACTCATAGTTGCTTATAACTTTGAGTCAAAAACAAATTTATAAGGAACAAAGTTATAAGCCACTTTGGGTGTGATATGCTGCGATGGTTGTACTTATTATAATATACTTACTGTTTGGTTTAGTAACTGGAGTACATGTATTTCTTGCTCATTTCTGTGATAAAAGAAAATAGCATGTTAGTATTAGTATTTTGTAGTGACTTATTACATTGTATAATCAACATTTTTTTTTTTATGGACCCTCATATTTAGAAGATTACAAACCAGAGCGCTGTGCAATTTGCTCAGTTTCTGTGTTTGTTGATAAAATCATTGGGTCCGTGGGAGAAATAAAATCCATGTTGGATTAAAAAAAAAAAAACTTTTTCTGTTATGCTACAGTTTATTTGTTTGTTTTCAGTGTTCACTTGTTGTTTCTGGCTAATGCTTTATACATTGGCTTGTTGCAGTTTTTTGGAGCAGTAACATATTATTTATTTGTTTGGATATTGTAAAATTTTGGAGCAGTTAGATACCAGTAGGCATATTCTCACTGTCTATTTTTTTATATATTTTAGTGGTATTGATTTATCTGTTTGGATATTGTTAAATTTTGGGACAGTTAGATATCAATTGGCGTATACTAACTGTCTATTTTTCACTCTAATTTAGTGGTATTCATTTATCTGATTAGTTGTTGTAGAATCTTTGGGCAGTTAGATAGCTTTTGGAATATTTTAACAGTTTATATATTTTTTACTACAAGTTTACTTAAGGTTTAAGTACAGTTTAGTTATCAAATTTTGGTTTTAAGAACTTTAAATAAGCGTTTGTAAGATTTGCTGGAAATCTCTGCTTTAGAGTAATGGTACTATCATTACATTCAAACCATCCACATTTCTTTTTTATATATGCAGTGTAGTGCCCTGAATTGGTTGTGGCTCCTGCGTGGTAGATTATACCTAATGTTGTGAAGGTTTTCTTACCAAGTGATATTTGACCATGTGTGAATCCAGTTAGCTTTGTAACGTAGAAGCATTAGTATTACGTATTTACTATGTGTTTGTATTACTAACGTGGAGCGATTATCCGAATTGCAGGTAGTACATAATCTACCATGGTTTGCATTTTGTACAAGTTGCTGAAATTGAATGGATTCACAATTAGGTATTGATATATATATGAAGTGTTCATTGGGGATTTCTTCTTGTGTCACATTGTTGCAGAGAGTGCATGTATGTTTCCACATGTATGAAATCTGGAAGATTTCATTTATAGGTATGTTTTTATTTTCCAGTACTTGTAGTAAGTACATTAGAAATTCTTGTGGATCTTCCTGTGAGATTATAGTGAATTTAACCATTCCAGCACAATAGTCCAATTGTTGTCTTATTCCATAAACACTATACGTGTTAGCAGGACTGCTTGTTGCATTTCTGTGAAGTATTAACATTTGCAAACACAATTGGTCTGTACTGTGTAAGTAAATGTTGTCAACAATTGGTGGCAATTGAAATAGAATATTCATTGCTACGTTTGCGTAGCAACCTACTCCAACTATATTTGAGAGTTTAAATGGACCAGGTAGTTCTGTATCTGATTGATTTTTTTTTAGTTTGTCTTCCTTCTTTGATGAAGTACCTGGTTTACTTTCCCTAATGGGTTCTTTTATGTTTGTGGTACTTGATGAAGTTTTAGTTTATTTTACTCTCTTTGGAGGATTTGCAGTGAGATCCTGTTGCATTTCTGTTTGATTTAGTTTTCTTTTAGAACATTTTACTTTTTGTGGTACAGAATATGTGTTTAGATGGGGGGTGTATAGTGAGTGAAGTCTATTGTATTCTAAAATGCAAGGAATATCAGCGTTTACTTTACTTGCATCAAAGTTGATTAGAAATAGACCGTAAGCGTGATAGTGCTACGTAGCTCATGCGTTCTTTAAAGACTGTGTTACCACTGTCTATCATTGCTTTGTCTAGGGTAAGACCTTGTGATTTATGAATGGTGACTGCGTATGCAAGAGTTAGAGAAAATTGTTGTCTGCGTACATACATGTCTTTGAAGAGAAGGAATCGAGCTGTTGAGCATCCTATCCTTTTTACTTCTGAAAGTTTGTCAAAGAGAATATTGACAAACTGAATTTTGTTGTCACGTGGGTATGTTTGAAAGCCAACAACTGTACCCAGTGCTCCATTAACTAGTCCTTGGTCCACATCAAGGTTACGTTTAAGCATTACTCTGCAATTTAAGGATAATTTTAATATCTTTTCCAAGCCTGCTGTGTTTGAGATTGATTTTTCTAAAGTATTTAGTCTTGTTGTGGCTTAGTCACACATGGGTAGTGTCATACCATGTACATCTAGTTTGTCTGTCGTGCTAATTTCCATTATTGGTTGCATTTCTTTACTTAACATTATTTAATTGAATTTTAAACAGCTTGCAAGAGTTGGCATTAAGGCCATACAATTGACATTTTTGTGGGCTAATTGTTCCATAACATCTGTAGCACATGCATTATCATCATAAAGTGCATGAATGTGTCGGGTTTTCAATATTGCTTCTGCTTCTTTAGAAAGTATACCAACTCTGATACTTTTTAAGATGTTGGCATAAGTGAGATCTGCAGATTGCCGCATGTTTTCTGTTAATTCTTTGTATTGGAAATGTTGCCAAAGGTTGACATTTCCGATGCTGCCAACAGTTTTACGGCAGAGTTTGTGTCCTAATGTTTTAAAAATAGGCTCACGTTTTATTGGTGTCAATTGAAGAAGATCTCCGAAAACAATAATGTGTTTTCCTGCAAAGAGCTCTTCATAGTTGGTTTTGAGTACTTCTTGTAATCTGAGGTAAATCAAAGCCAACATTAGGTTGGACACCATGCTCACTTCATCTATTAGTAGCATTTTCATTTGTTTCAATACTCTGCGTAGTTCCATTGCAGCTTCTGTAGAAAGTTTGTAATAGTCTGATTTGTTTAGGTGTTCTACTGGCAAGAGTAGTAATCGGTGTAAAGTGACACCACCTATGTTGTAGGCAGCTTAACCTGTGGGGGCAGTGACAACAGCTGACAGTTTGTTGTTTGTCAATTGTTGAAGGAACTTACTGATGATTTTGATTAGGAATGTTTTGCCAGAACCAGCTTCACCACTGACGTACAATAGTATAGGTTTGTAATTTTGGCAGGTGCATTCTTTGTTTTCATGTTGTACACCATGTGCACATTCTTTTGTTACTTCTTGAAAAATGCTACATTGCTCATTGTTTAGTTTTGATTGTAGTATAGTTAAGTCTTCTTTATCGTCATACTGACACATGGTGTTTTCTACTTCTATCATAGCTAATTCTGCCTCATTTGTTATTAGTGGCTCTCCCAGTGGTTCTTGGCTTCCTGTTACAGAAGTTTGACTACTGTCAGGAGTGTCCTTATCTAGTTGGGCCTGGAGTTCTCCTTCGTGTTGCTGTTCATTGTGCAACATTGTTTTGTACTGTGTAATGTTTACATCAGTTATAGTGCTTTCATTTGCTTTGAAAGCGTCTTCATATGAGTCATAGTTATCTAGTATTTCTTCTTCTTTTCTCCATGGTTTAAAGAGTTGTAGCAGGGACATGTAACATAGTTCTTTATGTTGAGTAATCTTTAATGACAATTTGATATGATTAATTAAATTTGGTTTGGTGAGTTTTACTAAGCTGCCTTCACAGTTTGTCACTCTGTATTTACAATTTTCTTCATCAGGTTTTATATTATTTTTGTATGTGTAGTTTTGGGCTGTGTGGTATAGACACATGGTTTCCAAAGTGGTACTCCTGTTTGGGTAGTATGTGTCCAATAAATTGTTTTTTAAAATGTCTTGGCTGTTGGGATCATGTTTGGCTATTGTTTCTATATCTTTGTATGATTTTAGAACTCTTTTTCTAGATTTAGCTGGACCAAGACTTAGCCATAATATATTTTCAGATGTACCATACAGTGCAGTGCCAGTTAAACGATCAGCTGCTTCATAGGATCCACATTCTCTATGGGACAGCATTTTTATGCCCAAGCTGTATAATTTTTGAGATACTGTTTTATCTGATGACAGGTCATTCCAGAGGTCTTGCAGCTCTGTCTTTTCTGCTTTGGTTAAATATGCTGTGACATATTGTGCAACTGCAGTAGAATTGTCTGCAATGTACTGCACATCTATGTTTGCATTCCATAAGTGGGCAATGATTGCATTGTAATCATTGATATATTTTTCTTTTTCTTTTTTTGTATGTAATATGTATTTTTAGGTGACTTACCTTTAACACTATGTCTAACTGAAGACATGAGGTTGTTGACTTGACCTGTATTTGTAACTGGTCTAGGGAAATCAAATCAGCATTTGGTGTAGTATTTCCCTTTGTTTTTGTATTTGTGACGACAATATTTGCCACATTTGTATCTTTGAAATTGTAAAATCTGTGCATGAAGATCACTATTTTTGGATTCCGATGGAATTTCACAAGTGACATATTTTTCAATAAACTGTAAAACAGTGGCATCACTGTCTTGACCAAATTTAGGAGCATCTTTAATCCATAAAAGCATGTGGATATGTGGTGCTCCTCTGGCTTGGTATTCTTTTCTCCAAAAGAAGTGTTGCACTTCTGCAAGGGGAGGAACAGTTTTATTACAAATAAAATGTAGGATAGCAATGAAGCGATGGTGAAAATATCTCAAAACATTAACAGGATCCAGAGAACAAAGTTCTCCAGGTGTTAGTATATCTATGTTTGTTTTGTTTTTGTTTGATATACGTAGGAAATCATGTAAATCTTCCCATGAATATTCTGCACAACTTAATGTAACAAACCAAGTGGGTGGGCCAAGGGTTCTGATCATACAATGTACATCTCCATGATGTCGAAAACAGTACTCTTTAGTACCACGCATATTTGCTAATAAATTTGTAATATTTGATTGTAAAACCTCATCTTTTTGTTGCACTTTTTGTAATAATTGTGTAGCTGTCATATTTTGAAAGTGTGAGCCTGATTTTAATATGTGTGCAACTCTGTAACATAAAGTTGCTAGTTCACTTTCAAACAGTAGGCGGAATATGTATTCCACATTTTGTCTAAATCTGGGATCTTCAGAATACATCTGTAATGAGCGGTATTCTGATGCTGATATTTGAATAGGTCTATCATCGTACCTTCCTCCTTTGCCAGTAGGAAAGAGTAGAGGAAAAGCACGTGCTTCTATACTTTTTTCCCATATGCTGATTGATGATCCTTTTGTTTGACGCATTTGGTACGTTTCCAGTGCATCTTCTATGGTGTCATTAGAGTGCAATGGATGAATTGTATAATGGTCTAAAGTGTTTGATATTGTAGCAGAATATAGTAGCTCAAATTGACCAGCTTCTTGTGTCTCTTGAATTATTTCAGTTGTATCCTTCAAGTTTTCTTCAATATTCATTTCTTTGTAATATTCATTATTCTCTTTAAGATATTGCAAGGCTTCTCTAACTTTATGTAAATCTACCAGCTGTTGACAATTTTGTTTGTCTTTTGTAGGTGCTCCATTTACCAAGATAATTAAAGATTGTTGCATTGGACGTTGCACTCCTAGAGTGTGCACATTTTCTTTTAGATCTAATGGTAAATACACTACTTTTCCACAAATACCTTTCACTAATACAGAGGGAGAAAATGTTGCAGTTTTTGGTTGAAGGCATATTATTGCTTTAAATGGGGGCACTGTTTGAATTATGATGCTCTAATATAAATTAAGTTGTTGAAGGGGTTTTGGTAGTGGATATAATTCCAAATTATTTGTGATAGCACGTGAAGGGGTTTGGTTGTTGTCAAGTTTTGTAGTGCAGTAACTACAAAGTATTACGGGGTCAGTTATTTCGTATTTGTTTTCTGCTATAAGGTAGAGAGCTAATTCAAACCATTTAGAATCTTCATTGTCTTTTATTTTGTATGATAGGTCTACAGTTTTTGTGTTACTTTTATAAAAAGTTGTGCAGCAACATACACACACATGGTTTGGTACTTCAGCTGATGTACTTTTAAATTTTAGTATTTCTTTTTTGTATGTGTGTAGTAAAAGGTTGCCATGTGTAGAATTGTTTCTAATTTGGTTTACAGCTATTTCATTCTGTAAGTGGGTTTCACTTCCAAAATATTCTTTCTGGATATAGTCGATTTCTTCTAGTAGGTCTTTTGCTGTACCATGTAGAAGAATGTTATTTAAATTGGCTAGTGCTAAAGCAGGACTTTCAGCATAGTACAGTTTATAAACTAGATTTCTTATACTTGAATGATGTGTTGCTATCCTTTTGATATCATGGAAGGTGGTTTTGCAAGTAGGTCCTATAATGCAGGCCAATGAATGTCCTTGTAGTCCTGTGTACTTGCGTACTGGACAGGTATCCATATTTTGCAGTAGTTTCATTTTGATTTTGTCTTTGCTTTTCACATATTGATTAAGGAATTGGCGTAAATACTTGAAAAATTGTTTGGGAATGTTACACATTGACGTGCATGGCCATTTGTACACTAGACGTTCTGATTCAGTTGAATGGAGGGGTAATTCGAAGTTTTCAGGGCATATTTTTCTAAGGAGTACTTCTTGTTCCATTATTGTATTATTAACTTTCATAACATCGACCACTGCTATGTATGACAATTGTATTTGTTTGCTTTTGTTTGTACGCTTCTTCATTAAAGTATGGTTCTGTGCTTGTAGTGTGACTCCATTCACCTTCGCAGATACTTAAGAAGTTCTTTCTGAAGATTTTGAAGGACTTTGTGACAGAACATTTTGGCTAAAATACTTTTCTTGGTATGCTTACTTTGAACTATATCAAGAATTAAAGAAACAGTTTTATTTGTGGTGATAGCTGATTTTCTGTTAATTGTTTTTTGATTTGCTTTACATTTTGATAGAGGAGGAAAAGTTTTTGTACTTGAAACTTCTTTTGTTTCACTAAATGACTGTATTAGCTGTTTTGTTTGAACTTTTTTTTACAAATTGTGCTAGAGATGGATGCTTATGTTGGACACTTTTATTTTCATTTGCTCTACTTCTGCGTTGCTTTCTACCGACTTGATTTTTGGTAGGCATTCTTTAGGGTCTGTTGAAAAAAATAAAGAAGGTATGGGTTGGGGTGTTCTGCAATGTATGTGTGGTGTGTGCATGAGTGTTTGAGTAAGATGATAAAGATGTATGTAATGGTGTGTGATTGTGCATTGGGAACTATAACTAGTAGGGATGGGTATTATTGAATTAATGTGTTACTAAACTGGGGTTCAGAGGACAGAAAAAAGTAAGCTTGTGGTGTGGAGAAGTATAAATAGTATATCTAATGCTATACAATTAAAACAGTTGTTTGTTCTATAACATCTAAATTCTAACGGTTGAGTTGGGTAATTTGTGTGTCGAAAAATAGGAATTTGTGGGCCATTCTGACTGTAAATCGCTGTTTAAGACATGGGGATTTTTCGACAGAATGGTGCAGAATCTCTATTTTTAGGCACAGAATTAGCATGGATTAACCTTAAAGTGTGTTTGAGTAATAATACAAATATTATGGTGATATTCTGCTTACTTTTTTACTAAAATGAGTAGGTTACTTCTTAGTTGTTCTTTGTACTCCAAATTTGGCTGCTTCTTTTCAGGAGAATGGTCTTCACTGCAATTGTAAAAGAAACAAATTAGTAATTTTGTTTGTATATAGCACTGTTTTTAATTTTTAATTGGCATCCTCAGCGCCTTTCTCAAAACCATTAAAACTATCTTATTTACATAAGATACGTCGCGCCAGTTGAATACATATGATATGTTCTTAATGAACAAATTGTATTGCAATTACTAACTGTAGCAAACAAAATATCTTTACTATGTCTTGTGAAATTCATAATATAGCACTGAATACCATTATTCCTGTAACTAAGCTCTTCCAAGTAATAGTGCCTCAATGTCATGGGCTGCTTGTCCTATGCAAATGTAAGTAATTAAATAAATAAAGAAATAAAAAAATATATGTAATTGTACAAGTATTATTATTTGAGATTTGAATATAGAGCGTGCATGCAATTTTGTTTGACTATATGTAGTCTATAGGGCCTCATTACACGGACGGCGGTGGACCAAGGTGCTATTAGCACCTTGGTCCATGCCGGTAAAATACCGGCACCACCTTGGAGGAAAGGGGAATTACCGCCCTATTCCAAGGTTGGTGGGGCGGTAATTCCCTCTTCCCCCATGGCCCTTCCCCATTCCCATTTTTGCCCCATAGGGCATAATGGGAATGGGGAATGTGCTAATTACGGCACCGCAAATTGCGGTACCGTAATTAGCTCCCTGTTCCCTTTGCGGGTTGGTTTTTAACGCCTGCAAAAAGCAGGCGTTAAAGTCTCCAACCCGCAAAGGGACCTCGTAGTAAGGCGGTAAGGGTTAACGGTCACCGGTACCATTAACGGTGACCATTAACCCTTACCGCCGTCCGTGTAATGAGGCCCATATTTCATTTAAAATATGTTAGTTTAACATGATTTGAGTGTGTGTGTATAAAGAAATTAAATAGTATAAAGGTTTGTAATTGACAGTTGATTTTAGGAGATTGAAAAAAAGATAGTAGATTCATTTTACAGATTATACAAGCTAAAAGTCATTTAGAAAACATGTTCATATACTGCACAGAAAATATGCATACCTGTAGTTTGTGTTCATGCATATGGATGTGCATGGAGCTGCAAGTAGAAATCTTGGAGACTTGTACAGTATTTCTTGTAGATGGTGCTTGCCAATGATATGACACTTGTACTCAGAGAGATTCACAGTACATTTGCAGTGCTGATCTATGAAGATGAAGTTAGATGTAGAGGTCTTGAATGTGGTTGGTGGATGGTCATGTGACTTCTTAGCTACATCCAATGAGGGAATGGCACAGAGAGTGAAGTGGAAATGGTAGAAGGGCTGTTCATGTTACGATATGTCCGCGGACATGGAGGTAGTTCGCTGACATTGGGTGTTACATCCGGGGATTTTTTGGGTTCAGAAGTCATGCAAATGAGAATGAGCACCGAAAGGGATTGGTCAGGAATGTTTAGTGGGTGTGTTGTGCCAGGAGAGAGTTTCTCAGATACTCATTTTGCTGAGAGAAGGACAGATAGCTATGGCTGTGTGTTTCAGAAAACAGATTGTTTGGATTTTGGGAGACTCGTGGATACATTGGTTGAAGGTGCATGCAGAAACCTGTGGAGTAGCTGTAGATCTTGGATTCCCACATGTGGAAGTACTCTGGCATGGAGTACGTGGAATGAAGTGGTTGGACTTGTTACCTCTCTGTGCTACTTTGGAGACAGAGCAACATCCAGATATAATTATAATTCATTGTGGAGGGAACAGTTTAGGACATCTGTCTGGAATTTCTTTGCAATTTGCAATGAAAGAAGGACTTGGGAAGGTCATGGACATGTTTCCAAATTCTCAAGTAATTTTTTCACGGATTGCACAGAGACAAATGTGGCTTTGTTCTTCTTCATTTGGTCCACAAATGGAGAAAGCAAGGCGCAATGTCAATAAGGCTGTTTGTGCCTTTCTAAGAGATTTTGGCATGTCCTCTTTTCACAATGAAAATATTATGTTTCGTAGTACATACATTTTTCGCAGAGATGGAGTACATCTAACTTATGCTGGCAATCAGATTTTTCTAAGAAACATACAAAATGCATTGCGACCTTTTTTAGAATTACAGCATCCATTTTGAAGTAGGTGTTGAGTATTTATAATTTTTGAAACACAAACACCTCCCAAAGGCTCTTTTCAGAGCCACCAATTCCTCCCAGAGAAAATTGCAATGGTTATGATAGGGTAGCACCCCAAAATTGTAGATGTCCGTGGACTGTCCGCAGACTTCTAAAAAATAGAAAGGGCCCTACTTCATTTATTTTCACTTCTATTTTTTAACTGTGAAAGGCGGCTCTGAAAAGAGGCTTTTTTTTGTGTGTTATTTTATATATTTTTTGTTTTTTTATACACGACACACTAGGAGAGGAGGGGAAAGGAGGGTAAAGGGGGGGACACCAACCACAGGGATAAGAAAGGGTGAGCTGAGAGAGGAAGATGTAGAGTGGGTTTCATTTGGGTAGTGAGCAGGTCTTCTCGTTCTCTGAGACGATAGTCTCAAAAGCACTACGAAGTCGCTCCCCCCTGCAGAGTACTGTGTCGCAGTACATACACACAACTGTGACCCTCAAAAGGTAAGGGTCATCAGCATTATGTATGGCCTCTGAGGCAGCTTGAGGAAGACGCTGTCCAACCGAGGTGTTCCTTGTGGTGACAGGATCGGAAACGGAGGATGAAGTAGAGGAAATCAACCTACTACGCTCCTTGCAAGGTACAACCTTGCGAACGGCCCCAGAGTGAAATGACTTGAGGTGTCGCTTCATGGTAGTGGTCCCAAAGCTGTACGAACCATGCCTCCCGTGACTGAGTACCATTTTGCACTCATTGCAGGTGACTCGGTTCACACGAGCCTTAGGACCATTCCCATGAATGGTAAATAACCGCCACACCCAAGACTAATGCCTAGTGCAGGTAGTAGGTATTTCCACTACCTCATTCTCGTCATCCTCTTCTTCCTCCTCGGCATCCTCACTCCTGTTCCCCTCTTCAGGCCCTTGGGGAGGTGGTGGTGGTGGAGGGGGTGGGGGTGGTGCTGAAGCAGGTGCAGCACCAGGTGGCAGTAGTTCAGCCATGGATGCCATCTCGATGATGGTGTAATCTGCAGGTGGCTGCAAAAATCGCTGTGTTCTGAAGAATAGCCAGAAACACAATGAGAATAAGCTCTAGGGCGTGGTCTTTTATAGGGGTGCTTGTACGCGGTTCGCGGACATGCGCGCTGTCCACAGACAGATCGAACACAAAAAAAGGTTCAAAAGGTTTCAAAAAGTATGTAGAAACTCAGGATTAGTATGTGGGACTTGTGCTATGGTGAGTTTGTATTGAGAAGAACACGCAATCAGAGTGGGCGCGGTCAAATGATCGCTTCGCGAACCTGTTCGCGAAGGAAGCGGCTGTCCGCAGGACACCAAATGCACGGACATTGGTTTGCGCATGCGCATTGATGTTCTACGGACACTGTTCAGGTCCTGAAGTAATTAAAAGTGCATCACACTTCAAACGAACAGTTACAGACAACCGTTTGTTCTTAGAACAGTTTAACTTCCTTGCGAACAATACGGACAGACATAGCGTCCTCAGGACACCTCCATTTTCGTTTATTTACGACCATTTCAGAACAACGCGTGTGTTCTTAGAACAGTTTCAACTTGCTAGCGAACAGTACAGACAGGTATACTGTTCTTCAGGACACTTCCATTTTCGTTTATTTACGAACATTTCAGGACACCGCTTGTGTTCTTAGAACACTTTCAACTTGGCAGCGAACATTATGGACAGGTATAGTGTTCTTCTGGACACCTCCATTTCCATTTATGTACAAACATTTCAGGACACCACATGTGTTTTTAGAACAGTTTCAACTTGCTAGCGAACAATACGGACAGGTATAGTGTTCTTCAGGACACCCCCATTTTGTTTATTTATGAACATTTTAGGACATTGCGTGTGTTCTAGAACAGTTTCAACTTGCTAGCAAACAGTACGGACAGGTGTAGTGTTCTTCAGGACACCTCCATTTTCGTTTATTTATGAACATTTCAGGACATCGCATGTGTTCTTAGAACAGTTTCAACTTGCTAGAGAACACTACGGACAGGTATAGTGTTCTTCAGGACACCTCAATTTTCGTTTATTTACGAACATTTCAGGACACCGCGTGTGTTCTAGAACAGTTTCAACTTGCTAGCGAACAGTACGGACAGGTATAGTGTTCTTCAGGACACCTCCATTTTCATTTATTTACGAACATTTCAGAACAACCGCGCTGTCCGCTGACACCTAAATTGTTTTTTTTTAAACTGAAACTAATTACAACACAATATAAAAATGTAACTTTATTTAACATATATTAGCAATTTATGACAGAGAAGGTGAGGCAGAAACGGAAACAAAAATAGGAGAATTAGGGGTTTCAACATGATTGGTATCAGGTGAAGAAGGGATGGAAGTCTCATCAAAACGTTTTGAGTTATGGAGGGGGTTTGGGGATAATTGACTGGGATATGGTGAGGGGGGACAAGTACATGTGGGACAATGATATGAGGTTTTTGTTTTAAAATGATCCTCAACAAAAGTTTTCAAATTATTAAAATTGGTCAACAATAAATCCATTTTTTCTTTTATGCTTTCAAGAGTGTTATCCGTAACAGTTTCTTCAGAGGTATTTTCTATTTTGGTATGCTCTGTACAAAAAAATATATATGTTAAATATATATAAAATAATAATAATTAAATGGTTTATATTGTAAAGTGTGTACCATTAGCTTCACTATCTTCTGACATTTCCTCATGTGGGAAATGCTCCTCTAGCCATTCCAGAGTACTAGACATTTCTGTGAGAAAAAAAAAAAGATAATATATTTTTTTTAATCTAATACAGAAAGTTTATAAATATATGAGTAAAATGAATTACACTTACTATTTCAGGTAAGATATGTTCTGAGTACTCTGTAGGTCTGGTCTTGCTCTTAGTTGTGGAGTGTCTGTGAGGTAATTATGTTGGAAGCCAATTTATGTTCTTTTGGTATATTCCATTTTAGAACATATTGTATTTAAATGAATGGTTAGTGTGTTACATATGGGTTACATTTTTTATGTATTACTACATATAATATGTATGTGTGCTACTTTGTGAATTTTTTTAATGTTACTATGTTATGATATAACAATTAAACATACCCCTGGAGAGTTTTTAGGTAGTGGTACTTTTGTCCGAACATGTCAGCGGACATGTGATGGTTGAGCTAAAACATGGCGCTGGTGCGCAGTGCATTCTGGGGGAACGCAGAGCCATAATGGATATTTATCCATGCCTCAGTGGAAAGCTACACTTGCTTTGCGAAACATGTTTTCAACGTTATTCGGTGCTGGGCTTGGAATGCAGGCCTTCTCAGCCAAGGACACGGCGCTGGGAAAGCTAAGATCCGCAGGTGCCGGCTGGTACCTGATAGCGAAGTTTGTTTTGGTTTGCTATGCCTGAGCCAAGGTTTTGAGATGAGTTATGGAATTGTTTCCCGGGGCGTTTAGGAGAGGGAAGCGCTTTGCTCCTTGAAGTTACTGTCGGTTGACCCAGCTGGCAACCAACGGTCACCCATCAATGCGCAAGCGCATTGCCAGAAGGTTCGAGAAGTTGCCACCCCTTGTTGAGGAGGGCATATATGCGGAAACCCTCAACGGTCAGACGGGATAAGCACAAAGACCTCAGTCGGAGGGGGGACGCTTCGGTCCGACACTCCTGTGGGCTGTTGTGCTCTCGGCCTGGCTGTTATCGGGGTCTTTCAGCCGCTTCTGGCGAGATGAAGTTTCATTAAGTTACGCCCACGGTGATGTATTCTTTCTTTGACTTCTTTATGTTTTCTGTGATCTATGTCCATGTTAGTTGTATGAGTTATGTCTATGTTCCTGTATGCTTGGAATAAATAGCCGTAAAGAGCTGATTATCTTCTAAAGTGTGCGTGGCTGTGAATTATTGTGTCTGTTTTTGGGTTTAAGTATTTGCTCTATAATTGCACTGGTGATTTATGGTAGTTCCGTGCACTTTTCAGAGGTGAGCAATACATTTTTGGCGACGAGGATGGGATAGTTGTGATGAATTGCTCCAAATATTAAAGAATCCGTTTGAACGCAGGGATATTTGTGATGAATTGCTCCAAATATTAAAGAATCTGTTTAAGCAGAGTTATTTGTGATGAAGTGTTCCAAATAATCTGTTTGAACGAGCGAAAGGTTGTTTTCATTGGGCAGTGAATGTTGAACTGTGTTAAGCTGTTTTGTTTTTTTTTTCCGTTTCCCTTGCTGTGAAATGACGATTGTGTGAGAGAGTGCAGAGCAGGCTGTCGCCTTTCCTTGGTCGTCTCACTGCAGCTCTGAGACAGCCAATAGACAGCACCTTTTGTGTTGGCCTGCCGCGGCCGATAGCATGTGTGGTTGAGATCTTTCCCCAGGGAATAAAATAAAACCGGGGAGTCGAAAAGCAGTGAGCAAAGCGGAAAAATGTCTATGTTCACAGTGCTCCGATGAGTGATGAATTAAAGATTTATGTTCAATTAGGAAAGAATTTTTTCATGCGGTTTCCCTTGACAAAGTTGCAAAGTGAAAGCTTGCTCTATTTTGGCATGAGAGCAGAGAAAGAAAAAATTGCAAGTATTTGACAGTCAAATTGTGACTAGTGTTTAAACCTTGTGATTCAGCCCCAGTGTGCTAGCGAGTGGGGGGCTGTAATATAAGGAGGCAAAGGTGCGCCTTTCTTATAATGTATGCTTTTGAAGTGTTTACATTCCTGAAGATAACGTGCGAATGAGCTGTGTTTAGGAGAAAGAGTAACATCAGTGTTGAAAGCCTAAAGGGTTTGTGTTTGGCAACTATAAATTCCATGTGCTGGTGATGCATTTCATTTTAAGGAACACACTAAAATTGCCTACATTGCATTTTAGCTGTGCCATGCTTACAATGGGTGAGAGACTCACTTGATAAAAAAAAAAGTGAGTGAATGGTATTTGAATTTTCGATTTTTGTGTATTGATTTGAAATTGCAGAACCAGTTTGCACTGGTTTGGGGGGAAAAGACAATTTATATTTCCTAAATTGCCCCTAGAGTATTTTGACTGTTCGCACGCTATACCATGGAATTGCTGCTAAAAAGCAAATGTACTGCTGTTATTAAGGGATGTATGTTTTATACGAGACAAGGACAAGTTGATTGTGATATATAGTGATAATGTTGTTGACAAATTAACGGCCCACAAGCAATATAGAGTGTGGGTTGCTTTTGCAGATAACGTGCAGGGAGCTGCACTACACATGACATGTTTTGAATGCACTGACATAAGCGGTGATATTCTGGCAATGGTACAACAGAATGGAAAATCTGTGTTTGATAAGACGGCACAAAGATTTAGTGGGGTGCGGGTTCTTTTTAAAGATCGCACATTGCATTGGAGTGAGTTTGTCGAGCCAAACTACAAGGTCACGAGGAAAAAGAAAAATGTATGCCTTTAAATGGGACATCAGTTTAAACAGGATAAAAGATGATTTGCAAAATTACATGAAGTTGAATCTGATGACAAGAAAAGTGTCTGTTTTGAAAATAAGAGTCTTGCTGTGCAGAGCTTGTGGCTTGAAGATAACTTGCACTATCTTGGGCGAGGTGCGCGAAAAGAAAAAACTGTTGGAGGAAGGCAGAAAGGAAAAATGCTGCGCTCCTGTTCGGTGAAATGGTGTTTACAGAAGCTGGCAGATATGGGAGCTTTTCTGAGTTGCTGAAGCAGTGCAGGAAACAGTTAATCTGTATGAACTGTCTGAAACGAGTGCCTTCCATTGAAGCCGCCACAGTTTAAGAGTTATAGGCCTAAGAGCAAAGAGACAAGCTTGCTGCGTCAGGAAAGATAAACAATGACATTCCTGCATTCCATCCCCTGTGAGAGACACCGTCAGTGTGAGCAAAAACTGAGGAGGGGGGTGCGAAGCCAGAATGCTGAAACTGAACTCAAGGCAATAATTGCTGTGAGTGAGAAGATGAAAAAGAGCGCAATCTACCTTACACATGATGATGTATGCATGCTTTCTGACACTGGCATGCAATAACAGAGCTGATCAGAACCAAAGAATCTGCCCAGTATCAGATGGCAGACTGGGCGCATCGCGCATATGAACATTTGGGGAAAAATGTGCATCTGTGAATGGGCTAAGAAAAGACAGCTGCCCATTTCAAGAGACATTGCCGTGCAAGCTGCATCCCAGTACCCCATGTGATGTGAACTGAAGTAAAGAGCTGTGCACTGGAGAAGAAACCTCTAGGCGCTTTGAGAAGTGAAAATACACAGCTGGCAAAATGCAAGCTACATTGCCCGGGCTGGAGTAACTGACAGACATTATGGCGTTCCAGATGAAAAAAAAAGAAAAACTGACAAAGGTAGCCGGTTTGCAAGAGACAACATGCAGAGCGGGGCTTTGGAGTATAACATGGACAATGCACATTAGCCATGATCCAGAAGCCTCACTGCTTAGTGCAAGAATGAATGATTTGTTGAAGCAAATAAAGGAACTGACTTAGACTATCGCTCTCAAAAGGGTGGCCCAAGAAATCAGCAGACACCCTTTGGGAAAATGACAAGTGGTAAACCAGAGGCTTGAAAGACACTGCCTGTATGGAGAACTGGAGAGAAGATAAACAAAGCTGTTTGTGCAACTTCAGGCGGTATTGGACTAAAAGACTTTACCTTTAAAAAATGGAATGATGCCAGCAGGGCAACCTAAATCAAGATCATGAAACACTGGAAGCAAGTTGGTGCCTGACGCCTGGCATTCGTGATCGCTTTGGTGACAAAGAAAAGCATTGATCCATTGAGAAGTGCGACCTGGGTACTTATTATATAGCTTTTGTAAAATCACAGATCAGTCTGAAGTACCATTGACCAACTATGATCGCATTGCACAAATGAGTTTGTGACTAGGCGGTTACACCCCGTATGGTTGAGTGCAAATAAGCCCCCGGTAACATGCAGAAGGGTGACCTGATGAGACTTCTGAAGGTGGGGGTGGTGTTAAGTGAAGGGGTGGAAAACGCTGATATTGAAGTTTTGATGACATCCTAATGTGGATAACACTGATAGTGTACCTTTTGATGAAATCTTAACCTTTCTGTTTGTATTTTGCCTAGGCAAATAACCACGAAAGTAGCATGCCATGATTGGGGGGTAGACGTGTGCAATTGCCGGGTGACACTGATCAGTCAAGCAGACGCATTCTCAGAGAAAGCGAGTCACTGCGAGATGCTATGTCAACTTTGAACCTGTCCTGCACCGCACTCGATGCTGCTAACGTGCGTGAAGCGTGAGGACATTTGTTCTGCAACCTGTGAGAAGTGTCCAACAAAGTAATAACTTTTGCTGAACTTTCACGGTGCGGACTTCGCATATTGTCAAACATTTGATGCTGCACATTCAAATGATTCAGTCGATGGTTTTAATGACCTTATTGATATGTTTTGCCTTTCTTGTCTAAAGGACTGTGGACAATGAGTTGTGGACTGTGACATCATGCACCACAAACAGCTGCGTGAAACAGCACTTGAATGCCAACATGTTGAAACCTGATTCTTAAATGCATTTTGAGATTAATGTGTGAAAAAATGAAACGTTTTGTCCTTCCAACTGAATTGCCTTAACCAGAGATGTTTTGCCTTTTCCAAAATTACTGCATTGCATGTAGCCAAAAAAATGATTCATGAATTGTTGGGGCAGCAGGGTTGGACGAGCAGGAGCATAATATATTTTGAGATACAAGGAATGCACACACCAAAGTTAGCTGTGCATATGTTGAGGCCTTTGATTTGTAGTGATGCTGCCAAGTGTTTGAGCTCTAATTAGAGATAGTAACATTTGAAACAGGATGGCTCTTTCCATGTGGTAACATGTGCTTTGACTCGATTAGAACTAATGATGTTTCCTTTACACTCAGTGATAACTCGAGGTAAAACGTCAACCTTTGAATCTATGGAACTATCTCCTGACTGTGATTCACATGTACATTTGCTATCAGAAGCTGAGGTTTGAGCATTAACCCTTTCATTAGTAGGTGTTTGGGGTTTAGCTGCTGTGGGGTTACAAATCTTTGATGAAATTATCGTGTTTAGTAGTTAAGAGTTTTAATAATATTTCGCAAGCTTTAGAAGAGTTGTTCCTTGATAGTGAAGTTATTAGAAGAGCTACTTTGCAAAACAGGGCTGCCGTTGATTATCTATTGCTGAAGCATAATTTAGGGTGTAACGCAGTTGAAGGGATGTGTTGTTTCAATTTAAGTGACCACTCACGATCCACTGAAAGTGATATTAGAGGTTTGAGAGTTCTCAAGTATCTCAAGATCAAAACAGAAGCTGGTGGGATTGGTTATTTTCATGGGTTCCTGATATTGGAAGTACACTGCGTTATGCTTTTGCTTGTATTTGTATTATATTAGCTATCATAATAGCTTATTGCTGTTGTATTCAATGTACTCCCAATTTGGTTCTAATATTTTCGCCGGTTTCAAAGACCGCCTCCTTTGCCACTGGGCTATGGAAAGTAAATATCCAAGGGTGGATTGTGATGGTTGAGCTAAAACATGGCGCTGGTGCGCAGTGCATTCTGGGGGAACTCAGAGCCATAATGGATATTTATCCATGCCTCAGCGGAAAGCTACACTTGCTTTGCGAAACATGTTTTCAACGTTATTCGCTGCTGGGCTTGGAATGCAGGCCTTCTCAGCCAAGGACACGGCGCTGGGAAAGCTAAGATCTGCAGGTGCCGGCTGGTACCTGATAGCGAAGTTTGTTTTGGTTTGCTATGCCTGCGCCACGGTTTTGAGATGAGTTATGGAATTCGGGGCGTTTAGGAGAGGGAAGCGCTTTGCTCCTTGAAGTTACTGTCGGTTGACCCAGCTGGCAACCAACGGTCACCCATCAATGCGCAAGCGCATTGCCAGAAGGTTCGAGAAGTTGTCACCCCTTGTTGAGGAGGGCATATATGCGGAACCCCTCAACGGTCAGACGGGATAAGCACAAAGACCTCAGTCGGAGGGGGGACGCTGTTATCGGGGTCTTTCAGTCGCTTTTGGCGAGATGAAGTTTCATTAAGTTACGCCCACGGTGATGTATTCTTTCTTTGACTTCTTTATGTTTTCTGTGATCTATGTCCATGTTAGTTGTATGAGTTATGTCTATGTACCTGTAAGCTTGGAATAAATAGCCGTAAAGAGCTGATTATCTTCTAAAGTGTGCTTGGCTGTGAATTATTGTGTCTGTTTTTGGGTTGAAGTATTTGCTCTATAATTGCACTGGTGATTTATGGTAGTTCCGTGCACTTTTCAGAGGAGAGCAATACAGGACATCAAAAAAGTTTGCGGACATCAAATTCAGTAGAAGGGGTTCAGTATGTTCCATATTACATGTACATAAAGTCAATGTTATTATTGTTAAATTGTGCTACTAAAAACCTATGAAATTCAGTGAAAAAACTTTGTCAAGGAGACGTTATGGTTAAGTTGCGCTACTAAAAACCTATGAAATTCAGTGAAAAAACGTTGTTAGAGGGACATTATGGTTCCAAGTAAAACCGAAAAACCCCTAAAATTCACCAGTTATGGTAAACTAAGCAACCATAACTCGCGCCACCACCGTGCACTGCTAAGACTAACACCCAGGACATCAAAGATGACATCACAAATATGATTGATGACATCACTGATGACATCACATGTCTAGCCCCTTCTTTTTTTGTTCATTGACATATCTAGGCCAGGTGAGTTTATTCACTGACAGTTAAAAACTTAAAATTCAAAAGGTATTACATTTGTAGACGTTGCTATTCTGACATGTTCTTACAGTACTTTGTTTAGAATTCAGTCGCATCTTATGATGCACATACACAGGGGAAGAAGCAGGCCTGAAACACAGCAATCTTTCTATGCGTAAAGATAATAATGTTGGTTATACACAGTGACTCATGATACTGCCTCTTGTTTACTTACTTTACTCTCCATGTATAAGCCCCATATTTGTATACATTGTGGTCTCTTAATGTTTTGTGTGTAGTAGTACAAGTATGTAGTAAGTGATGCATTATTACCTACTTAGTATATGTTTTACAGTATGCAAAAGTGTGATACAGAAGCATTCACCGTTTTACTATCCAACATGGGAAAATAAGAAATATTACATCTCTATGGTGTATGCTGCAGCCAATGCCTATGTTTCTGTATGAGTAGATTCCTGTTCTAGAAACAACACCGCAATGGAATGTTCTTTGGAGCAATACATTGCATAATCAAGTATGTAGTTCATCACACATGACCCCTGATACTTTTTTGTCAACATTCTATTCACAACCCCTTGTAGGGACTTCCTATGAAAATTAGATGCACATGTGATGTCATCAGTGATATCATCAATTATATTTCTGATGTGTCATCTTTGATGTCATTGGTGTTATTCTTAACAGTGAACAGTGGTGGTGCAGGTTATGGTTGCTTAGCTTACCATAACTGGTGAATTTCAGGGGGTTTTCGGTTTTACTTGTAACCATAACGTCCCTTTAACAACGTTTTTTCACTGAATATATATATATGTATATATATATATACACACACGGCCTGCAGTCGCAGCTGTATAGTTTTGGTTACATTGCTCAATCCATAGGAAGACCACTTTTTGGGACGCTTATAACTTTGCCCCCCCCCGCACGAATCCTCACCAAACTTTGCAAAGAAAAAGTATAGAGAAGAGGGGGCAAAATTAGAGGGTGGGTTTGAACATTTTTAGATGGCTTATAACTTGCCGTTTGACGAATTTGTACAAAACATTTTTGAAAAGATTATAGACCCAACCTTGAATGTTTGTGCAAAGTCTGAATGGATTGTGTCAAGTGGAAGCTGAGTTATATTACTATTTATATACATACATTTTGACACTTTTCAAAAAATAAAATATGGACGGATTTGCAGCAAAGTCGTACAAGGAGCATTGGCCAGGACCTGAAAATATGGTTTTGCAAATGTGTCCATGTTTTATTTTTTAAAAGTGTCATAATGTAGGTACAAAAAATTGTGATATACTTTTGGTGAATGAGGTATAGCCTGTGGCCATGGGCAATGGCCAGATTGTACGAGTCATGATTGTCAGTGCAAAAGGCCATGACTCGGACAATCTGGCTACCGCCCATTGACCACGAGGGACTGGCAACGGGGTTAAACTGGGCCTGGCCACCACGGAATGGCTATGTGGTAATTCTTTTCAAAATTGGGATAGGTTTGAAAGGGAATTCTTTTTTTGTCTGTTGCTAAAATTCTGCCTTTGGCTTCAGCTCGTAGTGCTGAACAGGATTGCATCAACAGAGCACTGTGATTACTGCTGCATAAACTCTGAGACAACACTAATCAGCAGATAACAACTGAGGACGCCAAACCAGGTGCTCACGTGGTCACCAGGCCATCCCTTCAAATCATTTATCACCTTTATTTGCTACCATACTGGTACAAAATATAGGGATTGCATGCCAAACTCATTTCGGCAACCTCGCAGCAATGACTGGCCCACCATCCACACACATTGAGAAAGACCCTAGCGAGTCAAAACTCGTGTTGGCAGACTTCTACCAATAAATATAGCATCAACAATGGTTTTAATGGTTGCTTTATTACGACAATTGATACTTATTGAATAACCCAGCGCTAAACTGAACATGGCTCGCTCTCCTATTCGAAACCTAACACTTGAAGACGGAAAGGCACACAAAAGAACCTAGCAGAAGGTAATCCTTTTAAAGTAGGGGATGAAGCGCAGTCATCTACTTATTCTACTGCTCTGCAAATACTTAATAATTGTATACTCTGATTATTGGGGCATGCACCATGGTGGAAGCCCTAGGTTTGAATGGGAAAAAACATTTTGCTTGCGGCTGCAGCCTGAAGTGCTGTACTAAATTGCAACATACCTGCACAAGCACTATCAGTAAGGACCTGAAACAAGCTTTTTCAAATCTGCTTTGTGGTTTTTTTCCGAAAGTGTCTAAATGTAAGTGCAAAATATTGTGATATAAGTTTGGTGCATGAACAATGGGCCTAGCGCTCGGCAAGGACAAATGCCTACTCTGATTTACTTTTTGGGGCATGTGGCATTTTCAGGCATCTAGGGTGTTTCAAGCCTCCCACCTTGGCATTCCTTGCACTTTCCTCGTTGGCTCCCACAAACAGTTGTTTATCCATACTTCCGCTTTTATTTATGGAGTTCTCTCACTGCACAATGCATATGTGCATTTTTACAAGCACTTTGTATCATTTTTTGATATAAGCATGGGAAATGCAGATGCAAAAGATTTGTAGAACATTACTCAGTGGCAGTTTTGTATCATTTTTTGGTATAAGTATGGAAAATGCATATGCAAAAGATTTGTAGAACATTACTCAGTGGCAGTTTTAAAAAACTTTGTTAAAGGGACGTTATGGTTACAAGTAAAACCGAAAACTCAGTGGCAGTTGGTGGATGGAAGTGTAATATTCTGATAGGCTATATGTAGTTTTTTTTAAGTGCTTGGTGGATATATGTGTGAATGGTTTAAAGCAGGCAATGAGGGAGTGTTACAAACATAAAAGTAAAAAGAGTAGAAGGGCTGTCTTGTGTAGACAGGGGAATGCAGGGACTGGATAGTCTTAAAGGGCAATGGATTGTGGTAATTATTGTATACTACAGAGAAGAATTTCAGACAGAAAATTGTTTTGGTGCTTTTTTCTTTTTCTGTAGTATAGAACTGGCCATTGTTTCCATTAGCGTAGTAGAAAATGCTAATGGGAATGTTGGAGAATCTTATTGAATCTAAATAGTTCACTGAAAAATATAAAGTAGATGGAGTCTATAAGCTTATTTTTGTTGTCCTATTTTTGTACTCTGAAAGGTGGTTCCTAAAGGAGCCTTTTTTTTCTTTTTTGCAGGAGAGGCCAGAAAGTAAGGTGGAGAGGGAAATTGAGGTCAGGGGCACCAATCACACATATGGTGGGGCGGGTGGACAGGGGAAGATGTTGCGCATGTGTTACATTATGGTGGGGGGTGGGTTCTCCTGCTCCTTGATTACAGTTTCAAAAGCACTTCAAAATTGCTCTCCCCTTGAGAGTGGTGTGTTGCAGTATATGCAGAGTACTATTGTCTTCGAAAGATATCGATCAACAGCCTCTTTTATCACTTGCAAGGTAGCTTTGGGATTTTGTGTCCCACAGAAGTAGGCTGTTTGGTTACAGATATGGTTGAGGAAGATGAGGTAGAAGAAGACAGTCAACTTTCTAAGAAAGGAGCAGCCTTTCTGAGAGCATTGCAGTGGTTGGATTTGGTGTGGCGGCGAATGGAGGTGGTACCGTAGGAGAACTGCTCAGGTAGTCTGCGACTAAGTACAACGTTTCACTTTGGTAGCTTTAGCCTTTTGTACATTCCCAACAGTGGTAAAGAACTGCCACCCCTATGATTCTCTCTGGGTGCTAGAGGTAGGCACATTCTCTACCTCCTCATCCTGGTTCTCTTCATTGTTTTTTGAAGTATTGTGCTTCTTTCATTGCGTAGGTTCTCCAGCTGGCGGTGGTGGTGGTTGTGGCTCTTGGCGAGGAGGGATGGCAATAGCTGATGCCATTTTTTAAGATAAATAGTATTTTTTGCTAATATTCTTCCAAGTATGTGATGTGTGCTAGATTGTTAATGGATAATGAGTAAGAATAGGAGTGACCACTGTCCATAACTGAAGGCCTTGACTAGTACCCATTCATTTGTTACAATATGTTTGGCCATGCACACTGACCATGGATGAAGGCCATGCTTAATGCCAGTTACTGTAATTGGTGATGTCATCAGTGATGTGATCTGTGATGTCATCATTGTGGTCATAGTCTGCGTAATAGGGGGCATGAAGTTAAGGTGGCTTTAGCTGAATTTTCAATGTTTTGTTGCATTAAGTTCCTAAGTTAACTTGTGAAAATCCAAACAATAACATAATTGTAGCATAATGGTTAAGTGCTGCTTCACAAACACCTGAATGTGGCTGCCGTGTGTTATGAGATATTTAAAACTAAGAAAACACACAGCATTCAGGACCGTGGACTGTCTGCCATCCATGCAGTAACCGGGACAGACCCTGCTTAGTTTCAGAGGAGGAAGTATCCAGCCCCCTTAGGGGATGTTTCTCTATGTTTTCTTCTAAGGGCGGGGGCTTATATTAGGCAACATGGCCTTTGTGGGGTGACCCCTTCCTCACTTTGAAGCTAAGCAGGGTTCGTACTAGTTACTGCAGGGATGGGAAACCCACTGTTGCTGTAAAAATACCTATTTTAGTATTTTGTATTATTGACTGGGAGACTACAAATACCAGAATGCAATGCAATTCAACAAAAGGCAGAAAATTGTCTTTGAGTGCTAAACCTTCAAGGACTGACGACAGTAGCACGGTTTAAAAAAAGTTAATAATTCAGATGCCCATTCAGTTGCCTTATCCATGCAGTAACTGGGACTGACCCTGCTTAGCTTCAAAGCAGGGCTGACCCTGCTTAGCTTCAAAGCAAGAAAAGGGATGGCCTATTCCTCTAAGTGGCCTTGTAAGGTTGTCTCATTTATCTGACAACATGGCCTGAGGAGACCGGCCCCTTCCTTACTTTGAAGCTAAGCAGAGTCTGTCTTGGTTACTGAATGAATGGGAGACCTGGATGGGTATTGAATCACTGGCCATAACCAGTGATTTTTCACCCCCAACATCACTATAGTTCTTAAAATATCTTTTCAAAAAAGAAATTTAAAACTACACATACCCACAGTTATCTGAAGTCCTTTCTAAACTCAAATATAGCTGACGGCCGGACAAAAATGCTTCCAGGCTATCACCGAGTGCCCCTTCATCTGTGCCAGCTCTCCCACTCCCCAGGAGGCCTCCTCACCTCCCCTGCCCTCTCCCTTTCACCCCAAAGAACACGCTGCTTCTGTGACGCAGTTCGCTTTGAAATGTCAGTTATTTACATCTATAGCTGAGGCTACAGAAAGCTTTGTATTGCAAACTCGGTCCCTGGACCACCTTCAACTCCCTTTCACTCATTGCTTTCTAGCCATCCCCCAATTCTACCCTGGTGGCATTTGTATGTTTTTTTCACCTGCAAATAGCTTTTTACTGCGTTTCTTTTTCCCATAACCTCGGCTATAGCCGTGAATATCTCTCGCATCGCGAGTAAAACAAGATGGCGGTCATTTCATTTCTGAACTCCATGATCCTGCAATGCACCATGGGAGATATAACTATAATTTTTGGGTAAAGAGCACCCCCTTTTCAGTCAAATTTTGAAATAACTATGGCATGGAATAACCCCAAACCATGCATGGATCGAGAGTCAATCCTTTGTGCCCAATTAGTTTTGGACCTGGTCCAAATCCGTCCAGCGGTTTAGGCTGTGCGCTTTTGCACAAATGTACCATTTTTGTCTATGGGAAAATGAATGGGAAGTAGGCCGCACTTTTGCTTAACAACTTTTATTTTGTAACAAATCTTTATGAAATGTTGCAGTCTGGGGGCTGCGGGGGAGAGCAGACTTGCAATCACTTTCGAAATTTCGGTCAAACTTTATTAACAATAGGATTATGAGGGGTTGCTATGTATCTCCGACTCACCTTAACTATAGGGCAGCGCCTGTGGCCCTATAATATAACCACAAGTCCCTAACCAACAACTAATACGTATCAAATTGTGAAATCTTTAATTATATTATGGGTCTTATAAAACAGCTGGAGTATTTTTGGTTAACTCTGCTGATGTCACCTCACCCATGGAGCATAACGGGGAAGCTGCAGCTGGGAGCTGCCTATCAGAGGAAGCCTTATTTCAAGTAGGGGAGGGGGCAGATGAGACGTGAGGTTCTGAATCAATGATGGGGTGGGTGTGGGTAAGAGACCTGGGCCCTCATTACGACCCTGGCGGAAAGTAACTGACCTGACCGCCATAGCGTAAATAGCGTTTCCGCCATTGCACGATGGAGTAAAGTGCGGCTAATTCTGACCCATCAGGCACGAGCATTACGCCATGGCGGAAGTGCAAAGTCCGCGATGGCGGAAATGTCCCCAAAACGCCCCTCACCGCCGTCGTACGGCGCCCTAGGTGCAATTCCGCCACCCATCATAGCGGTCACCGTAATGAGCGGTAATCGCAAAATACGGTGACCGTAAATATACGGAAACGGAAGTAAAAACATGGGGCCGGAATGGGAAACAGCACGCCGTACACCTACAAAATCAGAATCCCAACACAACCATTACAAATCCGACCCTGAGACACATCCCAACCCGTTAGCCACCCTAGTCAAAACAATCAAAATGGGAAAAGTTGCTAAAAAAGCGTGCGACCGCAAGCGGCAGGTCCACTTCTCCCATGAGGAACTCACCGTGCTCACAGAGACCCTCCAGGAGAATGCTGCCGTCGTCTTCTCGACGCAAATGACCAGGACGGCACTTGCGAACAAGAAGGCCATATGGGCCCTGGTGGCACAGCGGGTAAGTGCGGTGGGGACCGCACCCCGCAACCCACAGCAATGCAGAAAGCGATGGGACGACATGCGGATACGCGTACGGAGCATACTATCAGCCAACCGTAACATTGCCACAGCTACCGGGGGAGGATCGGAATCACCCACCAAGTTGACCCCCTGGGAAGAAATCTGTGCCTCCACCATTGGAATGGAGAGTATAGAGGGAGTCGGAGGGATGGAGAAAGGAGTGCAGACATCCGAAGAATCAGGTAGGTGGGCCAAATAAAACAATGCTAAATCCACAATGTCCAATCATGTGAAGTACCATGTGTCCACATAGTGCAACAGAAACACATGTCCAGGAGAACGTCCACATACATTGGCCTGATAGCGCACTTTAAAAGTCACATTAAATACATAAATAATCAAAAATCCTAAAAACACCCTCTACACGTGCAGCATGCACACCCTAACTGCAGGCTGCAAAACAACTGCATCCTCAATCCACACAAAAATGAAACCACCTCCAAGGCCCTGACCCAAATCACCCTCAGGTACCACCCCAATGCATGTGATACATTGCCATTCCAATTTCCACAGACCCATAAATAACGCTCGCCCTCCTTTACTCCACCACAGGGTCCGATTCAAACGACGAGCTCCAGGACACCCCTACCAGCACACCTGCAAAGAGGGCCAAGACCAACGGCCAAAGACCCTCCACCTCAGCTGCACGGATCAAGACACGGCAGCAGCACAAATCAAGTGGCAGCACACAGGAGGGGACTTCAACAGGCACCCCAGCAGCCAGCATGCCCACAACAGCAGCACCACAGGTCCCCCCAATGGATGCCACAGAAGGCACTGCTTCTGGTGGCAGCAGCACCATAGGTGACACTGCAATAATGGCAGCATGCTCCGACACAGAAAACGGTGCTGTCGATGTAGGACCCATCCATGACCTGTCTCAATCCCCCTGTTTGTTTCATCCCATACACCATGAGGATACCACGCAGGGGCACCCACAAGACGACGACTGGCCATCCCCCACAAGCCCTGTGGCAAGGCAACATGAGGTGATCAGCCCCTCTGTGACACCACCGCAAATGGCCATGGCCCAGCAGAGGCAACAATCCCTCGACCAGGTGATCGTGCAACAGCAGCAACTGGCCACGCTCCTCAAGGAGCATGCTGATGAATGTGGGGGTTCTAAGGCAGTCATAGAAACATCTACTGAGACACTTAGGGCACAAATGGAGAGAAGTACAGAGACACTAAGGGTACAAATGGAGAGAAGTACAGAGACACTAAGGGTACAAATGGAGAGAAGTACAGAGACACTAAGGGTACAAATGGAGAGAAGCACCGAGAGCCTGAGGGGGGAACTGCATGCGACGTCCAAAGACGTATGTGGTGAACTTGCCGCTGTGCGCCGTGTGCTCACTGAGCTCTCACAAACCCTTAGGGACATGCATGGACGTGAGCAGGCAGAGACATCATCCGTTGCAAGTTCCGTCCAGGGCAGCCCCCAACGTAGATCTGGGAGGAACCTGCGCTCCACAGGCAGGGGTGCCCCTGATACCCGGAGAGGGGGCTTGCAATAGCGTCTGCCCACTGACAATGAGCATCTTTGGACACTGGTGTTCGGGGGGGAGGTAGGAGGGTGGAGGGGGGGTGTTGGGCTTTCTTGGGTGGCAGGTCGATGGGGTGTGTAATATAATTTCACATATGCTATAAACATTACATAATCATCCAATGAGATGTGTGGACATTGATCTTTGTGTACGAGGCCTTTATTGGCGTACAGTCCACATTGTGCATGTTCCAGACACACACAGTGCCACAAGTCCCGTGTCCATGTATCAGCCACCAGGCGTGAGTGCTAGAAGCATGAATCTATGATATTCTGAAGAATTTCACGGGCCTCCTGTGCCTCGCGGCCTCCTTGAGGTGCTGCCACATCCCCACCCTCATCATGACCATCTTCAGGTGCTTGCAGTTCTGCGTCAGGGGGCATGGGCACATTTCTACGTACGCACATGTTGTGTAGCATGACACATGCCATGACCATCTTTGCAACCTTCTCATGGCGGTACAGGAGTGCCCCGCCAGACCTGCTGAGGCAGCGGAAACGACCCTTCAGGAGGCCGAATGCCTGTTCTATGACTACACGGGTACGTGAGTGGGCATGGTTGTAGTCCTCCTCATGCTGGTTCTGTGGGTTCCGGAGTGGTGTAAGGAGCCATCTCTTCAGTGGATACCCGGCATCACCTGTATGTGGACAATAAAGGATGTATGTGGAATGACATTGCTACGTACGCATCCCCCCCCTTCCTGCCAGGTCATTGCCGCATCACATACCCCACATTATCATGCATGAAATGAGACTCACCGAGTAGCCAGGATCTGTTCCCTGCGTGTCGCTCCATGTAGCGTGGTATTGTAGAGTTCCTCAAGACCATAGAATCATGGGTTGATCCAGGAAATCAGGCACAACAATGTGTAAAGATCCTGTTGGAGTCACACACCATCTGTACATTAAGAGAATGATATTGTTTCCGGTTGCGGTACTGGGCCTCCATGGCATGTGGGACAACCAATTCCACATGGGTGCAGTCGATGGCACCAATGCAACCCGGTATGCCGGCCAGTGCATGGAATCCCACTTTTGTGTTTGTAATCTCCTGCTCCGAGCGTGGTAAAGAGATGTAGTCGTCTGCGTGCTTCAGGAGGGCATCGAGCACTTGCGATAGTGTCCGTGACAACAGTGGCTGTGAAATGCCATGCAACTGTCTGACTGTGTGCTGGTAGGTGCCTGTGGCCAGGAAGTGGAGTACAGACACCACCTTCAGTAGGGGTGGGATGGCGGTTGGGCTATCTATCATGCTGACAAGGTCAGCGTGTGTCATGTTCACAATGGCGGTTATGGTGTCCCCGTCCAAACGGTAGAGGGTGTGGATCTGCTCAGCAGTGAGGTTGAACGGATGAGCTCGGAGGCGTGGGATTGCGGGCTGCCTGCGTGGTGGTAGTGGCTGTGCTGGTGGCCCTTGCTGGCCCTGCCTTGCCCTCCTCCTCCTCCTGCGTCTCCTCTGTGCGGCCGGTTGTTGTAGTAGTTGGTGTTCGTCTTCTTCTTGAAGTTGTAGTACTTGCAGTG
The DNA here is from genome assembly GCF_040938575.1 of Ambystoma mexicanum. Classification (NCBI taxonomy): domain Eukaryota; kingdom Metazoa; phylum Chordata; class Amphibia; order Caudata; family Ambystomatidae; genus Ambystoma; species Ambystoma mexicanum. The sequence goes on from NC_090924.1 coordinate 613,405,909, forward strand.
CTATCAGGTCCCCCAGGGCCAATATCGCTAGTCCTGCCGGTAGCATTTTGGAGTGGGTGTGGTTGTGGGAGGGGGTTGGGTGTGCAATTTATGTGTTTTCAGGCTGTATAGCCTCCACCTGTGGTGATTCATTCCACCTGTGCCAGCTGCAATCCCCTTTGGGCGAGCACGTCCCGCACACAACGCTGCAATGTGACGCATGGCATCTTGCTATTACAATCATGTATTTAATCCCGATGGCAGTGAAATATTGGTTTATATGTTCATTCTGCTTTGGTCCCATTGTTTCACATACTATCTTTGCAGTCGCGAACAAACTTGTGAAGGGTCAGTGGAATGTAGTACTCGATTAACGGTGGACCCTCATGCAGCACTGTACCGAGGTTCACCGACGGGCGGGGCGTCCCATTTGTGAGTGAAGCCAGTTGCCATGTTCACACACTGCCGCACTACATGGATGAATTTGTGATTTCAAGCGGTCACAGATGCCTTTTCGACGTGATGTTGCAAATGAGGAATTCGAAGGACAGCGCTTTCGGTTTTCAGCTAGCGGCGAGGAGACGCCCACAGGTCTGACTGCAAATATAACGTTCTATTGTTTAATGTCCTTGGGACAGGGGCCATGGCGAGAATGCAATGATTGATATGAATAGTATGGGATGCGCAATAGCGTAGTGGACGATAAGGCAGGACGTTCCCAAATACATGTTACTTCACAACACTAGAATTTCGGGCTGGAGCACAGTGGATTTTGCAGACTGCATTACGCACAGACTCAATGGAAATTTCAAATGTGATGTGAGTAAATAATCAGGCGTTTTTATACCGGGATGAGGGAATGATGTATGGATGCATGGACAGATGATTTAATTGAGAGTTTGCCATGTACATGGCTTTTTGGAATCTATCCCCTTCCCCTGCGCTATGTGATGCAGAGCTGCCATAGTGGGACCATCGTCTATCTGCCCTTGTTGAACCCTCCCTGTCTCGACGCGCCTTCAAACACTTGTGTCTATGCACGTTACTAATCCCATCTAATGGATTCTGTCCTAACAGACGCATGCACACAAACACTCGTTTGTAATAGTGTTTTCACCTCGATTTATATAGTTATGATTCGCAAGTGATTTTTGGGTGGAAATAATCCTTTTGAGTGGGCTAGCATGCATATGGCTGTAGATTTAGTGTGATCATTGAAGTGAGTAATACAAATGAAGTTCTGATGCCCATACTATTCTTTTTCATTTCATTTGGGTGACAGGTATCTCCTCCCCTTTTGCCGCTGCCATCTGTATGCCACTCCTGCAGATGGCTTTTACTCCCGACACCTGCTGCTTCGAGTTAATCAGTGGAGCACCATTACGATCTTATGGGACGATCGCCAATGGGCCACATGCCCTTACGCAGTACTAGTGGCTAGGAGCTACATATCAACCTTTCAGCTGGACTAGTGCCTACCTAATGGGACGGCCCTGCGGTTCTAGGCGCTTCCATGTTGCCTTTTTGAACGTGAATGTAGCCCCTGTGTACCATGAAGGAACAGGGCGTCACACAAGAAGAAGCTGGTCATTTATTGCGGATGCAGCTCACAGTAATGAAAAATATTTTGGAGTTTATGACCTAATAGCTGTATGGGCTTGGTGAATTTGATGTGCATTAAAATTTGATTCTGATATCAACCGTGTAGCGTTATTCTTTGCAAGTAATGTAGCATATTCCTATTTGTGGAGCGATGTATTGTGAGAAGATCTGCATTGGGTTCCGGCTTCTGAGTATAGTTGCGTGGTACTGTACTGGCCGCGTTTGCCTACGAAGCCCAGTAAGGTCAGGGATGGGGGCTGCCATTATGACTGTTTTAATGATGTCATGCTCAGGGGCGGGGGATTAGCTTTTGTGTAACAGATGCCGGTCAGCCAGGTGGATTGGTGGAATGATGTGATTATCAGAAAATGGCTGGTCACAGGTGCCTGTGTTTGCATGCGTTTCTTGGAGGGAGACTGAGGTCATGTCCATTGGAATAGCTTCTGTATTCGTGCCATCTGTGCCCTGCAGCTCCCATTGGCCCCTCTTGAGATGAGCCTGGCTGCTCAGTCACTCTGCCAACTTGTGTGGTACATGCTTATGCTGATGGTTGGTTTGTTTACTGGCAAGGGTACAGGGCTGGTGCAGTCTCCCTCAGGATACTGCTTTGAATGTTGCCTTACACTGGTGTCAAGCGATGGGGGCCTGTTGTTGTTTTGTCTCATGTTTCAGTTCATATTGCTGTACTTGAACCTTCACATGCCTGTGCTGCATCAGTACGGCAATGGTGCCATGCCAAATATGGATGGCCACTCACAAGGCACTTGGAGCCCCTACATTCATTTGTTCGTTGGCATGCATGGGTGACTTGTACATTTCACTGGTTGCATTGTGTAACTTCATTGCACCTACGAGGAGTTGTGCAATGTGGGCAGGGAGTGGTGTACAGGCACTCAGTAGGGCCATTTACGGTTGGTTCCCGATGCCGTAATTCTCACCATGGCGGAATGGTACTTTCCGCCATGCTTGATGGCGTTAAGTAAATGTCCGCTAGGGTCAGAATTCGCGTACCGTTGCGCCATGGTGGTAATTACGGTTTTGCATGGCGCGCGTGCGCGTACTTGGTGCAGTTAGAGCGTTGGCGTTCACTACGGTGTCGCTGATGGCATCGTACTTTACGGTGACGGGTCATAATCCCACCGAGCGGTATTCGATGGCGGTATTACATTTCCGCCATCGTTTTTCGATTTCCGCCAGGGTCGTAATGAGGGCCCTGGTCTTGATTGGGGGTGGTGGGAGAGAAACAGGTGAAAATCATGATTCAATCAGCATGGGAGCCTAAGTGATGGGCCCGCCTGGCGTCATCCAGGGCCTATGTAACACACACACGAGGAGGTCTTGCAGTTTTACTTCTTTCGCTGCCTTCACCTGTCCATTTTTGGTTGTATCGACCTGGTAAGGATTCATCTTGTTTCGTGCCGTCCACTTTTGTTTGAAAAAAATAAAGGGTTCATTGGTAAATATTTGGGGGAGTAGGGTCTTTCATCCTGTCTCGTTTAGGACTCTGCATGCACTGACATGGCGTTTCTTGTCGGATATGATGGGATCATGGATTCCCTGTGCCTGGAAAACCTCCACAGTGGCTTACACGCGCACCCACGCTGTTCTTTTTCTAGTACACAAAAGGGAAAAACTAACTAGATGGAGTGCCTTCTGCAATCACTAACCTGTAGGTGTGTGTCTTGGCAGCAGGCCGTGCTTTAGTTCTTTTAGTATGGGGTGTTTAAACCTCAAAATGCATACTTTTTAGGGGTTCTGTTAACTTTGAAGCACTGATAACTATTTGATGTGATCTCTGGGAGGGAGACACAGGGCCTCATTACGACCCTGGCGGAAATCGCGGTGCAAAATGCACCATGGAGCACGGCGGAAAGCTGCCGATAGCGCCATGGGTGTTGGCGGATTTTCCGCCCCATTCCGACCTTGGCGGGGCGGTAAATCCCCATCCCCCATTTTACCCTTCCCCATTCCCATTTTTGCCCCATAGGGTATAATGGGAGTGGGGAAGGCGTTAATTACGCCACCGTAAAATACGGTGGCGTAATTAGTAACAAGGTCCCGTAGCGCCATGGATTTCTCCGCCCGGAAAAACCAGGCGGAAAACGCTCCATGGCGCTACGGGAACTCGTAGTAGGGCGGACGGGTCCGCCGCGAATAACGCTGGCGTAAACCCACTCCGCCAGGGTCGTAATGAGGCCCACAGAAACTTTCTCTTTGGCGCACTTAGCACTGCGTTCCTAACATGGCCAATATATGATGAACACTGCGGGATGCAGTGCCAGGCTTCCCGACCAGCAACACTTCATGCACACACTGTCTGCCATTGTGGGGAGGCTCAGTCAGTCCTGTGGTGGTGGTATTTTTCCAGCATGTAGTACTGAATTGCTAAGATAAAAGCAAATCCACAAGTCACAGAAAGGAAAAAGCATGCCTGGAGCATTCATGCTGAATGAAACATGAATAGACACCCCTCAACGCCCAGGGAGGGTAGGAGTTTGTTATGTTACCCCAGAGTCATCCTATATGGGCAGTATTAAAGCATTGTGGCTTTATGTTACTGCTGGCTTCATAGGGCCCAGTGGACAAGCCAGCCACTTAAGTATGGTCACCAGCCTTGTCCTCTGAGACCTAAAGGAGTGTATATTTCTGCCCTCTCTAGATTCGGCTGTGGGGCTTTGAGGGCAGCAGTGCCATGCTCAGCATTTGCGCTTGTTTTAGGATTAGCATATGCTGCATGCATTTGTGTATCCCAACCCGGCTTTATTTGCCTTTCCTTAAACTGCAGTATGTTTTTGGCATTCAGCCGAAATGCTGCTGTTTCTTAGCTGTTTTTGATTCCTTTATTGTCTTAAACTGAATCTTGGGGCCTCTGCCATAAGGTCCCATCTGTTATTATTGACCCGTATGCTTGGGGGTCGTCATGTTTAGCAGTTAACCCATGCCACCTGGGATATCATGGCCCAGCCCTGGGCTTTAATTTTCAAATACGTGCTTTGCAGTTGTTGAAGCTTTGGGTCAGTTAAGATGATTACAAGCATTGCCAAATCTAACAGATATCTGTCACTTAGAGGCAACAATTTATTTTGTAAAGCCACCTCTGTCTAGAGGCAGGCCTATTGGCTTTGGCAATGCTTACTATTGCAGGTAGGCCCTCAAAGGATTCCCATGCTTCCATTTCGTGAAGTCTGCAATATTGCAGTTTGTCGTTTGCTCTGCAGAGTTGCTTGTGGTTTTCCACTTTTCCGGTCATGCATGCTGCACGTCAGCTCTTAACAATGCATCATATTTATTTCATATTGTTGTTGTAAACAATTCATTAACATATCATTAATAAAAACTCATAATATTTCCCATCATTCAAACTCATTAATTTCTCATGCAACCATATTCATACCAACAAATATTCCTCACATAGGTGTGTGTTTTTCACCATAACATAACAAAGAAATCACAGATTCGAAATCAAATTCATATATATTCCAGATGTGTCTCTCTGTATAGTTTACAGGAGATATATGTCTGTCGACATGTGTTTCGGTTGTACCTTAGGGCAAATGATAATATCCCAAGAAGTTGGTACAACATAGAGAGATATTAGATGTCCTCTTTCTATGACCATAATTCCGCGCGGACTAGGATGTAAACAAAGCCGCTATGCGGGCCACTGGCGATTTCAACCAGAAGTGCAAGCAGGAATTCTGACTGGCGCTAGAACTGGCGAAAAGCATTCTAAAGAAAAACAGGAAGCGTCAAGGTATGTTGAGTGCTATTGTGTTTGAACGTAAGTGGGACAATGTTTGGTGATACGGAGGATTCTGTAGTCAATGACAAGTTGCCTTTGCCATTATCTAATACACCATATACGGCCTTGACTCACAGTGCAGCACTAATACAAACATTGAGACAACCGGATAATACGAGGGCTCGAGTGGTCCATTATATCCAGCGAAAGTATTGTTGCTGGGCGCATGTGCAGCTATATGTGGCACCACGCGAGGTCCCTCTCCGCAACTGCTGTAATTTATACAGTAGTAATTTGAATATACAGGCAAGCCAAAGTGTTCACCTGTACACATGAACATTTCATTGGCAACACGAATGCCTTGAATGTGTATGTGTTCTATGTATTTCAGAACGCTAGTCAGTGGGAAGGCATCCCGAACTATACGGATTACACCACCTGAAAGTGCACCATTTAGAAGATACGGCTTCCAAGCGTCTAAAGACTGGGAGTCCCATCGTTCTACATACAGAAGGCTAGACAGACCGCTAGCTTTGGATAAAGGACTAAGTATCCTTTTGTTAGGAATTATCCATGCAATCAAGGTTAGATTTATATTATTTGTTACCTTGAGTTAAAAAACAAGCCACTGTGTTTGTTTGTTTCTTGCTCTGTAGGAATGTGGACAACTTGCTGCACTATAAGACAGAACATAAATAGGGACTGATCCCGCAATCACGTCACCGTCCTCTGGAAGTCCAGTGGAGGTGAGTTAGATATGGGTAACAGACTGAGATGTTGCTGTCCATTACATTGTTTGTAGACTGGAAACTATACAAGATGACAAGAGTGTGGAAATTAATTGTAATTAGTTTATTATTATGCTTTTAGACCACAGGGCTCATCCCATCCATCCTAGAGGCAACGTATATTCATAATTTGACATCCATCCTGATGAAGGTTGGCTAAATTATTAGGGCAAGGCACCCTCCGCCCTTATTAAACTACAACCGAAACACGTGTCGACAGACATACATCTCCTGTAAACTATACAGAGAGAGACACATCTGGAATATATATGAGTTTGATTTCGAATCTGTGATTTCTCTGTTATGTTACGGTGAAAAACACGTATGTGAGGAATATTTGTTGGTATAAATATAGAAGGTATGAGATATGAATGAGTTTGTATGATGCGAAATATTATGAGTTTTTATTAAGTTGTGATATGTTAATGAATTCTTTACAATAAAAATGTGAAATAAACATTATGTATTGTTAAGAGCTGATAACATTTACACAAGCATCCTGTCATCTTTATCTATTGATCCAATTTTTGTGTTTGACGTATATACCGACATGGAGGACTATAGATCTATACCAGGTAGCCCTTTTTCTAATATAAATGGAATCAAGCAGGGACACGGCCCTGCAGGTACAAACACCTGTGCCCTTTCCTGCCCACAGCAGATGACATTGTATGGGGCAGCCGTGGCAGGTGTCAATAGTGGGTGGGGGGTGCCACCCTGGTATGTCACAGGAACGTTAGAAAATATTTGAGTTTTGGCACTTATTTTCAGACAAATAAAGCAATGAATGAAACATTATCCTGTCAGGCAGCTTGTGACCTGAGCTGGCCTCTGCTATTTAAGAGCAGAGCCAGGTAGCAGCTCTCTGCCAAGTACACAACACTAGTGACGCATGCATCTTGAACCTGATTTACTGGGAGGTCACATTTGTGCAAAAGAGCTAAGGAACTTGGAGAGACAGAAGCATGTATGCAGGATTGAGGTCTTTATGAGCTATCTTAATCCTTCGATCTACTGCTACTAATGTGGTACTTTTTGTAAAGCTCTCCCAGTCTTCGTGCTCTTATCCCCTGATCCCTTTAGTTTTAATTTACCTGAAAATAACTGTTCATACTAAAGTCAATACAGAAACAGTGATTTATGATTTGATCACCAAAGCATGGCATGTCCATCAAAATTCAAGACTTCGGTTAACAAAATCTACTTTGTAAATTGCCGAAAATGACCACACAGATGCAGAGGAGTCAAGTTTCCTGTGGCCATGATTGGAAATCTAGGACTTGTAGGTTTTCTACATTTCAAATGGGAAAGATACAACAAGTCCCAGAATCCAAAGGGAAAAACCAGTACTAGATGGCCTTCTTGTGCATTGCCACTGGAAACTTGAGAACTCTGCATACATTGGTAATGCTCTACATTTGTAATAAATTTATGCTGTAGCTTTTTTCCAAGTGTGTGTGTGTGCAAGTGTGGCTAGGTCAATTTTGAACCATTCAGATTTGTGCAATATCTTCTGAAATGTAATGCCGTAATTGAAACTATAAACCAGCTCCTGCACTAACAGAAATGCCTTTATGTGTGTCGTTATTTGTGCCTTTATGTGTTCCTTGCATTGATGATTTCCTGTTAATTAGGGGTGTACTGAAAGTTGGCTTTGAGTGAGTATTTGGACCAATTCCAGCCGAAAATGAGATATTCAGCTTTGGCTGAATACTTTATTATCACTTGAAGCTTAATAGTTTCCCCTCCAAAATACATTAAGTACTGCTTTGAATGTGTGCCTGGAATCATTCTTTAAAAGGGTCACTAAACAAATGCTGCTATCCCTTTTTTGACTGAGTGCAGGAAGAGCAGAGGTGTGAAAGTGCAACAAAGTCCCTGCCCTCATGTGCTGGACAGACAGGCCTTCATCTGGTAGTTTTCTGGGAGTGAAATAATATGTATCTCTACTCTGCACTGTATTTTGCAGTTGAAAACAATTTCACTAGAACAATAGTTATGAAGTCACAATTGGGAAATGGTAATTTCTTTAGGGGCTTATTGATTTGCTGATGACCTTTGTGAGAAATCTGAAAGTTACAGGTTCCAATTTCCAGTACAAATAATATAATTAAGTGGATTAATATAGCTGTTGCAGAGATCCCAGTGTGGGGGAAAGTTTCTGAATTGAAAATGTTATGTACTCGTCTTTCATATTACTGCATCATGATATTGAGCAGATACAGAAAACTGCCATGCTTAAACAACAGTTTCTTTCTTGTGCGTGGCGAGGCTTTAGACTTACTGCACATGTCTTTGCAATGAAGACGCTTTGTTTAGTGTGTAGAGACACTCACCTTCACATCTTTTCCTTCTGACGTGTTTCCCTTTTGGCATTTGTAAGCCTGTTTTAGGCTCCTGCTTTCCTAGGAAAAGCAGCGTTAGCTAACGGAAGTCATATTATAAGCATTCCCCCGCCTCAGAGTGTCTCAATATATTCACCTTCACCAAATATAGCATGTTATGCTGCCCTTCCTGATCATTCTATCTAACATGAAAGAACTGGCATCAAGGTTTTGTATAATGACGCTCTGTTCCCTGTCAGCAACATTGTTGCAGTATGATTCCTTGTCCTGTCTGGACCACCTCTTCAATTTAAATGCATTTGTTCCTTTGGGTATAAGAGAACGGTCCATGGAGGGAGGGGGTTCTCACTTCTGCTGAAGCCTTGTGCTTTCCACCACACCAGTAAGTTCCAAATTCTGAGCAAAATAGCTCAGGAGGTCATGTGTCTGCTGCAAAAAACAGTATTCAGCCTGCAGGCCGAGTTTATAAAGTAAGTAAGATGACTCACTGGGAAGTATGCCTGCGGCAGAGATGTGCTTGTAATAGCGAAACATGGGTTACAATTCCTGCCCTCCAACTTTCTCGTGTTCATTAAAAGTGACAGATGTTACTAAAGAACTTGGATATATTTTTTTAACGAAAAGCAGAAATATTCCTCCCAAAATTAGAGAGTTAATAAAAGGGATAGTTGTGTAGTAAGGACAAGGAGATACAAGTTTACAATTTCGGAAGTTTGGACCAAGTGAATGTACAATTGAAAATATACATGCACATACCAATGAAAGATCTGAAAATCAGCACTATTACTTCCCCAAAGGGTCAACCGACAACCATCGAGGGCTCAGTATTCGATAACCATCAAGGGCTCAGTATTCCCTAAATATGTTTGCCTGGTGTCTTTTACCATGTCCCAAAACACCACAAACATACCGGATCCAAAAAAGGAAGAAAAATATTATCTATTAATGAAAAGCTATTTTTCAAATGACTCATCCCCACACAGTACCACAGGTAGAAAGCATGGCTTTAGCATCCAAAAGGTTTATATTCAGTAGTAGTTCAGCAGTCAGCAGAGTGATAATTGATGTAATCACTCCTTTTGTGTTTCATTGTGTTGGAGCCAGAAGGCTTAGGATGTGCAGGCCCAAAAAGGATAATTTGACAGTGCAAGTCGACACATCCCAGTCTCCCCTCTGGAACGATATATGTAGAGACCACCCTTAACATGGGGCATTCCAGCCCCAAGTTAGAGCACCACACAAGATATTATTTATTTTGTTCAGGCTAGCCCTGTCTATGACTCATATAGAGGCACATAGATCCCTCCCTCTGTGCCACCAATAAACCAAGAGCCAGGCCGGGGTATGGAAAGAATATGTATTTATTAATAATGGGTTCAATGAATATTTGTACCAAATGAATCCACATGCCGCCTTCTCTGTAGCACAAAACAAAGCTTCAATACAAAAAACTCACTTTTGGGATGTCACTTTTGGGTCTAATGTACATGGAACACAGGCCAAATAAACAATTCATACATTTCTGTCCCACAAACCCCTTTATGTCAAAATTAAACAATACTGTGGAACATTCTAAGATGATGAGCATTAGCATTCCTTGATAAGGTTAACCTTTAAATCAAATGCAACTCTTTTCTATTTTCAAAAACAATTTCACTCATGCCGCACCTTGTATGTTTAATTTCTCTGCGCATTTAAAAATTCTAGCAGTTTTGAAACAACAACAGGGCTTTTGATATTTTAGATTGATAGAACCATTCTTCCTTCTTCCCCTTGAAACAATACAACATCTCTCTTCTATTACGGTCATTTTCTCACTCTCAGGAAAGAGTGTGCATTTTTCAATTAGGAATTACACTTGGCCTCACTTAGCAAGGCACTTCTCTTACTGAGCACCAAAACCCCAGACTTCAGTTACATTCAGCATCCTTCTGCTTAAAGGCCAGGTCTGAAGAATGGTGACTATAATTAATTTTGTTTTTATACAAGGACACCTCTTTCCTTTATGGAAGTCTGGGGTTGACAAGGAAAATAGGTGTACCCAAATATATTAATAGACTATAATTTTCTATGTACAGTGGGAATGAAATGTGTTAATTATGAATGTTAACAAACTCACCCCATGGTATTTGGCTACAGGGGAATTAATTTAATTATTATTTATCAAATATACTAAGGATCCACTTCCATACCCCCACCCAATAACTAAGGGGAAGGTATTAAATCAAACAAATCCCCACAGTTGGTTCTGTTGGACAAGCTACTTACATTGGAAATCTCTGGGTTTGGTGCTCAGGAAAATACATCAGCATTTTAGGACCCTCTCTTGGGGAAGCACAGGGATCTGGTCAGGCATGTCAGTCAACGATAGGCACCAGAGGGAAAGTAAAGGGGTAGTCCTGCACTTATATCCCTGATCCTTCAGGTGTAGCATATTTATATCCAAGGTTGGATCAGTAGAATGGGATGACACTCTTTTAATACATATTCAAATTTTATTACATGAGTTCATTACACAAGAAAACATCTAAATATCATAAAAATTGATAAAAAACACAATTTCATACCAGCAATCATAGCCACATACAAAAAATCATTCAAAGATTCATACAATAAGAACACCCAAGGTGTTTAATGCATCAATGGGTTTTGGAAAAATATTATTTCCCTTCATTTGATATATTCAACAATGACCCAGTCCCTAATATTAGGTGTCGTGGTATATCCGATGCCAAAGTGAGGTCAGATATCTTTCACAGAAAAGCATCAACACGCGTTTTGGTCGGAGACCTTCTTCAGGACGTAGGGCAAAGGGAAAGTGCTTCGCCCTGTTCTTAACACATATGGGCCCGTAACCAATCCCCAGGTTCCAAGTAGAGGGTAGGTGAACGGGATAATGGACTTTAATCCTCCACTGGAAACAGTGTAAATACTGTACAGGCACCCAGGGTGCTACTCGAGAGTCTTCACCGAGGTATCGTGACCAATGGTCAATCATGGGCCAACATAGGACTTGCCAACTCAATAGGCCATTCACAATGCTTTAGTACGCGACAGAAGTTCAAAGCCCAGCCACCAACACTTGTACGGCTACAGTAACTCCAACCAAATGGGCTCAGCCTTCATCCTTCTCTTCTGCTCTCCTTGCAAAAATCCCAGCATCTTTAGTCTTTCCCAATTGCTGTCTCCCAGGCAAGGTTAAATCTCCATCCAGCTTTCAAGAGTTGTACCCAGATGATATTTAGGCAGCTGTCCTGGCAAGGTTAAATTCTGGCACATTCTGGCAGCATTCACCCAGGTGATGTTTAGACAGTTCTCCCTTTCCCATTGTGCGAGGCCTGTTTACCCTCTAAGCCACACCTCTGAAATATAAAAATCAGGAGGTGTTAACTTATTAGCCTTGAATTTTCATTGGACCCCTACAGTGCACTCTTCCACAAGACCCAGCCTTTCTCCGTGGATAGCCCCCCCCCGGAGTCATGAAGTTGAATTAATGGGAAGGATGAACCCACTCACTGGAGTCTTCATTGTAAACATTTACATTTTTCACCTAAAAAGTCACTACATGACAAATATGTGCATTTTACAAATAAACATAACAACATATATATTTCGGGATCCTCTAATCATTGCAGACTTATTACAGTGACCCCCATATCGGCAGGAAGTTTCAGGTCCAACTATAGTTTTTTTGTACTTTACTCACAAATAATAAAAGTTATGATAATTAAACTTTGCAGATAGTTACATGATTAACTATGCGACCACCTCCTCATATTTCGATCTTGTGACCTTTTCTGGGGAGCTAGAAACACATTTTAGGTTGCAGCAAGGTTTCCTACAATCAAATTTGGATAAGGATCGAATAAACATAACAGGCTCGTAATTAGCTTTAAAATGATACCTGTGCCATTTCTGTAAGTATCACATTCCTAATATAAACATATGGCCATATATTTATATACATATGATTCTGACCATCCAACAGCCCCCTTAGATTTCATTTCCTATCTGGGGTTTCATTTCACTTGAAACATATACTCTGGGCATCTGCTCCAGTCTCTGCCGCTCAATTGGTAACTTTAGCCTGGTGTAAAATGCTTAACCATTCTTGTGAAGTCAAAGGCCAGGCTAATGGATGCTGAAGAGAGCTTATCTCTCTGGCCAGATGGGTCTCTAGCATCATGTGAAAAACTGGATTGCAGGCCATCCCCAGTCAGCCCAGGGATGGTCCACAAAATATCTTGAATTTTGAGGATTTTACAAAATTCAGCCCATAAAGTGGCCTTTCTGTTTACCCAGCTCTTCTCCATGGCCCTGAAACTTCAAAGAAATTGTATTCAATATAGCATGTAATGGGGAAGGTCGCTTTTCCCGGGCCTTCAAATCTCATGAGAAATGGAATTCTTGGCTAGACACAGAGCTGTTCTTCATGCACAAAAAAGTGCACTTTGAATGTTACATCTATACTACGCATAAGGCCTTCCTTTTCTTTTTTTATAAATTGCATTTCGCCATCACTGTTCATTTTTCTTCTCATGATGTGTTCATTTTGGCAAGAAAACATGTTTATCCATGTATTCATTTGAAGCTGTAAAATGCACAAACTTTTAGACATCGCAGTTTATGTGTTTGCAAATGCCATGCTTTCCATGTAGAATAAGTCTTCATCAATCACATGCAAAGTCCCCCAGTACATGGATTTCTCTTTATTTAAAACAGCCTTTTTAATGTAGCAGCTAAAAATTAAATATTGCCTTTCTTTTTTCTTGAGGTAATGAAGGAGTAGGTCCTTTTGTCTGTCAGCTCTTAATGTGCCTTTATAACTTCCTTTTGCAGCCCGGTTTCATTTTTGCATATTCCTTACTTCAGCTGCAGAGGTTCATACATTTTTGATGTTTTGATGGTGGCTTTTCTGTCTGCCAGTGTGCCTTCCCATGACAAGAATTCATGTCTGCACATTGTGCCTAACAGTTCATTTGATCCTGGGGCTGCCATTAAACCTGACGCCCTCACAGCGATTGCATACATGCATACTGTACTTTTGGGCTAGTCTTAGTTACTTGGGCCTTGCCCAACAAGCGACACCTATGAATGCCTATGAATGCACAAAAATACAAACTATGCTGTTATATTTTGATAATTTACTGCTTACATGGTTAACACAAACATCTAGTGTAGGCAACAAAGAAAAGAAATGCAATAAAGAATGTATATACATGTTTTAAAGTGTGTTTTTAATTTACAACGTGTTTTTCTTGTTTACATAACTTGAACATTTCTTTTTTTAAGAGATTGTTAAAGTTTTCTCTTTCTGTCCCAGGGTTTGCTATACATATGATGTGTAATGTGCCTTTTATTGAAGATGTTATAAAGATGGAACCATTCAATGACTGGTTCACTATTTGGATAATCATAAGGTTATCTTTACTCAGAAATTCTTGGTAGACATTTGTAAACGTGAGTCTTCTCTAAAAATACCTTGGTTGTGGTGAGCTAAATCTGAGTTCACCAGAATGAATGCAAACATTTATTATAAAATCCCCTCTTACATCATGTCACTTGTGAAATTGTTTTTGGCTTTAAATGTTTTTGAGGGCACATGTCAGTGATCATAGAATTAACACTCAATTATGTAAAGTGTCATAGACAGAGCACTATATGTTAAAAACCAATTGCTCCATTAAAGGGTACCTGTCTGGGTTACAGATCCTGAAGCCAGAAGCCAGGAACTGGTTGATCCGCTTTAGAGTAGACATTTTGTCGATTGGAGCAGTTTGGCAAGGTGGTATCAAGACAATGATATAGTGACCCTTTGCCCGTTCTGCTACGTTTAGGAGAAAATAATTTTCCCTTTTCTTTTCTTCTTTGTTGCCACCGGTTTCATTCAATGTACACTTAATGTACTGCCTATTTAAAGAACATGCAGTTTTAGGCAATGTGGACGAGCTTTAAGACATTTTCAATTGATTAGAAATGTTCCTACTGCTTGGGCGTTACAAGTCATTTAACAAAAATCATGCGTATTAAGCATCAGGAATATATGATATCATTTCAGGCCCCAACCGTCTCATGTGAGATCTTGATTGTAACGACTGCATTTGATGAATTCTGTTTTGAGATGATTTGCATCTACTATGTCTGGGTGATCATTGTTTTTTATGAAACATTTTATTTTTTATTTTGACATGACTGGCTCTCAGGTGAGACATCACCTTCATGGCTGTTAACACTAACCACAAACATCAGAGCTACTGAGAGTACCTGTATCGTACACATTCCACAACCCCTTTCTTCGGTGCGTGATTGATATTTAATGATTATTAAATGTTTGAACCTTATTAATTAATTGTTTATGTGATATCTTGCTTTTTGTATAGTGCATCTTTGTACTTTTTAAGGTTTTAACCGCAATGAACTTCAATGGACTGATGAGCATTGCTGTTGAAAGGCAGCAATACCACGGGCAAAGGAGGACACCACAGATGTAGAGACTTTAGTATCTATGGAATCAATACCCCACTTGTATACAGTCAATTGCATAAACAGCCTTCCTGTTGCAGTTTGGAAGGCACATCACATCACTAGGTTGTATCCAGAACACGACCAGCACCACCACTGCCAGCACAATTACACTTGCATAAACACTGTCAGGCCGATTCATGGAATAATTAGCGCGGCGCAAGTGGGCAAAAACGTGCGAATCGCAGTGGAATAGCGAAAATCGCAGTGCAATTGCGAAAATCGCACGAAAAGCAGCGCACGTCGATTTATGGAAGGCCGTGCGCGAGAAAACCAGCGGATGTGCGATAAAAAGTGCGCGGCGCACGTTGGCGCACAGGCCATCTAACAGCGTGCGCCAGGTCACTGCGAAAATCGCACAGGCCACAGCGAAAATCGCACATAGCGCGGCGCACGCAACAAAAGTAGGCGGAACACGGGCGTAACACTCGGAATGGGGAACAACTTGCCAAAACGTGGGCGTCACGGGGGAAGTACAGGGCACAAGTGCGCGGAACGCCCACACGCTCACCTACAACACGTATTCATGGAATAGAATAGGGGAAAAAAGCGCACGCTCAAACCAGCGCACAGGCACAAACACGACCGCCACAAGAAAGCAGGAGGTAGCGTCTCTGCGGCTGTAAGAAATGTGCGCCAAAAGGTGCGCCAACAAATCGCACCTATATACTGCCATGATGAATGTCCCATACTGTGGCCCTCCAGGAAAAATGACGTGCAAAGGGGTACCCACAAATATGGACACCCGCTGACAAAAAATACGTGTGCGTGTATACCGGGGAGCGCGGGAAGTCTAACACGCGATTTCAGCAGGGTACGTGCATCACAGGGGTTCGCGTGAAGTTTACACGCGATCGGGTCTGGGGGAGCGGGCTACGTGTATATCAGGGGTTCGCGTGAAGTTCCACACGCGAACAGCCTGGGCGCGTGTATTTCAGGGGTTCGCGGGAAGTTCCACACGCGAACAGCCTGGGCGCGTGTATTTCAGGGGTGCGCGGGAAGTTCCACACGCGAACAGCCAGGGCGCGTGTATTTCAGGGGTGCGCGTGAAGTTCCACACGCGAATAGCCTGGGCGCGTGTATTTCAGGGGTGCGCGGGAAGTTCCACACGCGAATAGCCTAGGCGCGTGTATTTCAGGGGTGCACGTGAAGTTCCACACGCGAATAGCCTGGGCGCGTGTATTTCAGGGGTGCGCGGGAAGTTCCACACGCGAATAGCCTAGGCGCGTGTATTTCAGGGGTGCGGGGGAAGTTCCACACGCGAATAGGCTGGGGGCGCGTGTATTTCAGGGGTGCGCGGGAAGTTCCACACGCGAATAGCCTGGGCGCGTGTATTTCAGGGGTGCGCGGGAAGTTCCACACGCGAATAGCCTGGGCGCGTGTATTTCAGGGGTGCGCGGGAAGTTCCACACGCGAACAGCCTGGGCGCGTGTATTTCAGGGGTTCGCGGGAAGTTCCACACGCGAACAGCCTGGGCGCGTGTATTTCAGGGGTGCGCGGGAAGTTCCACACGCGAACAGCCTGGGCGCGTGTATTTCAGGGGTGCGCGGGAAGTTCCACACGCGAACAGCCTGGGCGCGTGTATTTCAGGGGTGCGCGGGAAGTTCCACACGCGAACAGCCTAGGCGCGTGTATTTCAGAGGTGCGGGGGAAGTTCCACACGCGAATAGGCTGGGGGCGCGTGTATTTCAGGGGTGCGCGGGAAGTTCCACACGCGAATAGCCTGGGCGCGTGTATTTCAGGGGTGCGCGGGAAGTTCCACACGCGAATAGCCTGGGCGCGTGTATTCCAGGGGTGCGCGGGAAGTTCCACACGCGAATAGCCTGGGCGCGTGTATATCAGGGGTGCGCGTGAAGTTCCACATGTGATTTGACAGTGTGGGTCCTCCCAGGTGTACCCTGTACACCCTCCACGGCCCCTGCAGGCAGCCCACACCACAGGGGACTACCCTGCATCCCTGGTCATGTCCCGCAGGCAGCCCACCCACCATGGGCATGCCCCCCAGCAAAGGCACATGTCTCCTTGAACTAATGAACACCAACTCATGTCCCCTTGCACCCCCACCCCCCAGCACTGTGGGGCACCTGCCAGCAGGCCCCCACCCATGTCCAACTCATGTCCCCCACCACCCCCACCCCACAGCACTGTGGGGCACCTGCCAGCAGGCCCCCACCCATGTCCAACTCATGTCCCCCACCACCCCCACCCCCCAGCACTGTGGGGCACCTGCCAGCAGGCCCCCACCCATGTCCAACTCATGTCTCCCACCACACCCACCCCCCAGCCACCAGGGTCAGCCCTCACCAGGCCCCCACTCATGTCTCCCACCACCCCCACCCCCCAGCCACCAGGGGCACCCTCCACCAGGCCCCCACTCATGTCTACCACCACCCCCACCCCCCAGCCACCAGGGTCAGCCTCCACCAGGCCCCCACTCATGTCTCCCACCACCCCCACACCCCAGCAGTGCAGGGTCACCCTCCACCAGGCCCCCACTCATGTCACCCACCACCCCCACACCCCAGCAGTGCAGGGTCACCCTCCACCAGGCCCCCACTCATGTCTACCACCACCCCCACCCCCCAGCCACCAGGGGCACCCTCCACCAGGCCCCCACTCATGTCACCCACCACCCCCACACCCCAGCAGTGCAGAGTCACCCTCCACCAGGCCCCCACTCATGTCACCCACCACCCCCACACCCCAGCAGTGCAGGGTCACCCTCCACCAGGCCCCCACTCATGTCACCCACCACCCCCACACCCCAGCAGTGCAGGGTCACCCTCCACCAGGCCCCCACTCATGTCTCCCACCACCCCCACCCCCCAGCCACCAGGGGCACCCTCCACCAGGCGCACACTCATGTCTACCACCACCCCCAACCCCCAGCCACCAGGGTCAGCCTCCACCAGGCCCCCACTCATGTCTCCCACCACCCCCAGCCACCAGGGGCACCCTCCACCAGGCCCCCACTCATGTCTACCACCACCCCCACCCCCCAGCCACCAGGGTCAGCCTCCACCAGGCCCCCACTCATGTCTCCCACCACCCCCACACCCCAGCAGTGCAGGGTCACCCTCCACCAGGCCCCCACTCATGTCTCCCACCACCCCCAAACCCCAGCCACCAGGGGCACCCTCCACCAGGCCCCCACTCATGTCACCCACCACCCCCACACCCCAGCAGTGCAGGGTCACCCTCCACCAGGCCCCCACTCATGTCACCCACCACCCCCACACCCCAGCAGTGCAGGGTCACCCTCCACCAGGCCCCCACTCATGTCTACCACCACCCCCACCCCCCAGCCACCAGGGGCACCCTCCACCAGGCCCCCACTCATGTCACCCACCACCCCCACACCCCAGCAGTGCAGGGTCACCCTCCACCAGGCCCCCACTCATGTCACCCACCACCCCCACACCCCAGCAGTGCAGGGTCACCCTCCACCAGGCCCCCACTCATGTCTCCCACCACCCCCACCCCCCAGCACTGTGGGGCACCTGCCAGCAGGCCCCCACCCATGTCCAACTCATGTCCCCCACCACCCCCACCCCCCAGCACTGTGGGGCACCTGCCAGCAGGCCCCCACCCATGTCCAACTCATGTCTCCCACCACCCCCACCCCCCAGCCACCAGGGTCAGCCTCCACCAGGCCCCCACTCATGTCTCCCACCACCCCCAAACCCCAGCCACCAGGGGCACCCTCCACCAGGCCCCCACTCATGTCACCCACCACCCCCACACCCCAGCAGTGCAGGGTCACCCTCCACCAGGCCCCCACTCATGTCACCCACCACCCCCACCCCCCAGCAAGTGCAGGGTCATCCTCCACCAGGCCCCCACTCATGTCTACCACCACCCCCACCCCCCCAGCACTGTGGGGCACCTGCCAGCAGGCCCCCACCCATGTCCAATCCATGCCCCCTGCACCTGGGTCCCAACATTCCCCAATCATGTCCGTAATGCCCATCCTCCCCTGCCAAAAGGCCCAACCAACTATCACACCCACCCACATATCAAAGGCAATTACATGTTACACCCCCAATTTAAATAATGCAATTTAACACATGTCTGTCACACACAATGGCTGCAAGTGAATGACAAAACACCCAACATGACATGCCTGAAAGCAATGAGATGATACGACACATTGAAGATTAAAAAAATAATATGTATTTAACAGCAAGTAGAATGGAAATGAAATAAGAAAAAACACAAAGCAAATCAAACAAAACAAGATGAATGTCCAAGAAAATAATCTGAAAAATTAAAATAAGCCAATGAAGAAGATCATCCTGGGTCCATGAGCCCTACCAAATTAAACCTAACTGACTACTAACTAAAAAGTGAACTATATACAAAAAAGTGGTGCATTGTCCAATCGCAACCAAAAAAAAATCAAAAAAACAAAGGAAACCTAACCCTAACTATACAACTATATACAAAGGCAGCGGGCTATTCGGACGGCTCACTGGTTGTTGTCATGGGCCAGGGCATCATCAAACTCCTGGTCAATGGCTTGGAGGCGGGCATGTTCCCTGGCCCCGAGGTCCCGCAGGGATAACGCAGTGTCAAGCTCAAACTCCCTGCGAAGACCCTCGAGGCACTCAGCCCGCCTCAGCGCCCTCCGCATGGAGTCCTCCGCCCTGACCATCGTGAGCCGTTCCTCCACTGCCCGCTGCCGCTCCGCACCTATCCGCTGGCACAACCTCTCCCACACGGAAGCCACTCCCATTCCAGGGTTCTCCTGCCCTCCGGCCGATGCCTGCACCCCTGATGTTGATGGCCCCGAGCCATGATGCCTCCCACGTTGAGCCTGCTGCTGCCTCCGACGCAACTGCCTGTGCCAGCACGACGGCATCCAGGCTGATGGAAACCACCGACGCCGTCGTGCACGTGCCCTGCCCGATGATGCCGTCACATCCTCCATCTGCTGGGGTCCAGTTGCTCTGGTGTCCACCCCTGCTGGATCTCTGACTCCCGACTGTGGCAGGGATGGGATCCCCACCGAGCTGGCTGCATTGGTCGGGGCAGGTCCACAGGGGGCCCTGGTGGCATCTGGGCTGGTAGACGGCAAGGAGAACGACTGGTGGATAGCCTGCACAGAGGAGGAGAGGGCCGCCACATTGGCCAACACATGCAGGAAACCCACGAACATGGCCGATCCCAATTGGGCCACGTCGGCACGGTGCACTTCGTGATGACGTGCGTGCTCCTCCCGGGAAGCACGCACGGCATCACGAATCACAGCCGTGCGCATCGCGACCCCAATCAGGACCTTCTCCGCACGGCCAGGGGTTCCCACGTCCGCAGGTGGAGGGGAGTCAGGTGACATGGACATCCCCTCTACCTGCGGACAGGCCTGGGACGGGGCATCCCTGCTGGTGCATGGTGGTGCACTCACAGGGTCAGGGACAGCGACATGCACAGGCCCCTCCACGGTGACCTGTGCTGCCTCCTGCCCCTGGCCCTGGGCTGCACCACTTGCACCAGCAGGGATGCCCCCACCAGGCCCCATGTGTGCCCCAGTGGCGGCCTCCTCCTCCTCTGTGCAAACCACCAACCTGGATGGCTCCTCACCGTCTCCCACCATAGCAGGCCCCTTCCGCTGCAGCCGTGGGGGCATCCCCGCCGCCTTGCTCCACAGCGCCGTCTCCGCCCTCTTCTTCACTAGCCGCTGCGTAGAGGGAGACAAAGAACACAAGCATCAGGGCACTGTACAATGGTCCCCTAGACAGGAAGCAATAGCAGATGAGCACCACTGTCAAAGTACACTTCCATCATGTCCCTCCACAACACATGGGTCAGTCCAGGCAAAACACACACAGTAACAGGCATGGTGCATGCCATGGACATTTCCATGCATGTCCAATGGACTCTTGAAACATTCAATGATATGTAACTCACATGCATCATGGCTCATGCCCATCACATGCACACACTTCACCTCAGTCACATCCATCTGGCCCCAAACACACCAAACACAGCGGATACAAGGGTAATTTGGCTGCTTTACTGAATCTCTGCATTGTCACACACATGTGTCATGCATCCATGGCATGCACAAGTCACAGACACGCGGGTCAGGCACACAGACATGGCTACCATATATGTACCTGGCATCAGCACCCATCCCTCACCCCCACCCATGTCCAGGTACAGAGACTGGCATGCTCTCATGTTCAAAATCTGAATAGGGCTCCCCATGCGGCATTTCAACACATGCAACAACCATGTGCATCACACATCACTGGTCGCACATGCATTACCATGATGTCCCTGCACACATACATGCATACATGGCCTATGGCACACATACAGGCAAGTATCATAGAACCAGCACACCGCAACATGCCCTGTCTCACACAGTAATGCATGGACACTTACCGCTCAACTCCAGACGGGCCTCCCTCTCAAGGATCTGGGCGTGGAGCGCTGGGCGTACGCGTTCCAGGACCCTCATCTGGATGGAACTCATGCGGCCCCGGCCCCCCTCCACGAGGCGCCGGGCCTTCACAAGGGTCCTGGACCTCAAGTCCTCCCAGCGCTTCTTGATCTTCAGGACGTCGCGGGTTGCCACCCCCTCCGCGTTGATGGCAACCACACAGTCGGCCCAGATCCTCTGCCGTCCTTCCTTGCTGGCGCGGGACGATCCAAAGAGGGCATCATACTGCCCCAGGACATGCTCCACCAGGACACCAACTTCGGTGACAGTGAAGCTGGTGCCCCTCTGCCCCTCTGGCCTGGGGTTGCCACTGGTGCCAGATGTGGAAGTGCCCGACATGGCAACCCCAGAGGCAGGTGTGGGTGGGCAACTGGGTCCTGGGGCTGGGCTGTGGAGCGATGTAATCCCAGTCGGGAGTCTTCAGTTCCAGCAGGGGTGGACACAGCAACTGGACCCCTGCAGATGGCTGATGTGCAGGCACCAAATGGCAGGGCACGGTGGCAGCAGGCAGGCAGGCAGGCAGGCAGCAGCAGATGGCACGTGGGAGGCTGCTCGGGGCACTGGGGGGCAGTAACTCGGCCTTCTGGGCAGGAGCGTGGGCTTCCGTGTGTTTTCGCGTGGCCAGCTTGATACGGAGTGATTTGGCACGTGAATATCCTGCACGTCAGCGTGAAATCCGAGGAAAGGCCCTTAGCGCGTAAGCGCGTCAGCACGCATACGCGATTCTATTGGACCAGAGTCCCTCAGCGCGTAAGCGCGTCTGTGACGTGACCCGCACGGGTGTTCCCCACTCAGCACGTGATGACGGGGCACACGTGGAGATACTGCACGTCAGAGTGTCATCGCGTGTAATTGGACAAAAGTGCGCGTACATGTCACGGCCCGCTCCCTTCGCTCCCGTTCTCGCTCCCTTTGTTCCCGTTCCTGCCACTTGGGGGCATGTTTTGGGGTTTATTCCCTACTGGACATTTCCTTCGAACCTTATGCTACAGTGTTCTGATGAATTGGGACCGTTACAAACTTATTTTCCAAGTTTCTTCCCTTCCGGATCCATTCCAGGGTTTTGGCAGCCAGCATGCTACTTAAATCAAATGACTATGCTTCCCAGAATGCCTTGGCTCACTGCTTCACCTCCTGCTTCCCAGAATGCCTGGCTCACTGCTTCATCTCCTCCCTTGCAGGACAAGGCTGGGTGGAGGATAGGCAACACCTGTGGCTGCAGGTGCAGCAGGCGGCACGCCTGAGGGGTGTGTTCGTTTAGCAGCTTTAAAAGCCTCAGTTTGCTTCAGTCCGGCGCTGGTCATTGTAGCAGTGTTCCTGTTGTGACTAGTCTCCTGTTCCTTGTTCCTTGTTCCTGGTTTCTGTGCCTTGTACCTAGTTCCAGTTCCTAGCTTTTGTGCCCAGTTCTTAGCTCCTGTATCTTATTCCTCTGTCCTGGATTTCGGATTAATGTGCTTAATTGATTTATGCTTTCTGCATTTCCCTTTCTTTCTTCCTCTGTCTGCAGGCAGCCTTTCTCTGTGCTTTACTATTTGATGCAGACCAGGTTGCCGGAGCGTTCTGTCTCTTTATGCTGTTCTGGTTACTGAAGACTTGATGCATTAACCTTACTTTTGTAGTATTAGTTTACTGCCTTTTCCCTTGGTTGGGTGGGAAAGGTTTTCTTTGTAATAGCGTTTCCCCAGCTCCTGATCCATTCAGATTCCATTCCATATTTTCCATTGCACTTCAGCATTTACTTTCCATCGCATATTAGGTGTGGGTGTTGTTGCAACATATTCCAGTGTGTATCCCCTTTTGTTTGCCTCACAAGTTAATATCACAAATCTTACTTGCCCCTGACTAGGGTTAACGTATTTTGTTATCTTTAACACTTTGCTTTTACAGCCTTCTGGGTTCCTGTTTGATCTACAGGGTTCGTGACATTACTGACATTCTAGTGGTCTTTCCGGTCCTCGTGAGTACTGTTTGATTGTTACTTATTCAGTATTTTACAGAGTGTCAGTTCACAGAATCTGTACTTGCTTGCCCGCTACGTGGGTTTAGCGCCGTCAGTATCTGTAAGAGCATAGTGGGTAAAGAGTTTGCTGACTTTCCTTTCAGTTATAAGGAGGTCTTAAGTGCTTACCCTACATTCCTTTTTCGTATATTGGTAAATACTTTATTTGCACTCCTGGGTTTATACATACACAAGCCTTGGGTATTTTATGCACGTTGTTAGATTCAAAGTTGTTCCCTGTGCAATTCTGTGCACTTTACCCCTTGCCGTAGTCAAGGCCTTCTGCCTTTCCTGACAGAATGACCAGCCGATCTTCCCGTTTGAATATGGCCAGAAAGAAAGGCAGCAAGGTTACTAAAAAAGGTGTACTGAAAGCTTTGATTCCGTTTATCTGTAATAATCAAATCACTGATCCTGACTTAAACGAACTCCTTGACACAAATGGGTATTTACGTGCAAAATATTTTTCCCACAGCCTGACCCATCATACATTGCCTGATCCTAATTCTGTCTTTAATTTTGATCCAGATATGTCCGCACAAGCCTTAGCAGCGGAGAATAAAACACTGTTAGGGTTCGTGACATTACTGACATTCTAGTGGTCTTTCCGGTCCTCGTGAGTACTGTTTGATTGTTACTTATTCAGTATTTTACAGAGTGTCAGTTCACAGAATCTGTACTTGCTTGCCCGCTACGTGGGTTTAGCGCCGTCAGTATCTGTAAGAGCATAGTGGGTAAAGAGTTTGCTGACTTTCCTTTCAGTTATAAGGAGGTCTTAAGTGCTTACCCTACATTCCTTTTTCGTATATTGGTAAATACTTTATTTGCACTCCTGGGTTTATACATACACAAGCCTTGGGTATTTTATGCACGTTGTTAGATTCAAAGTTGTTCCCTGTGCAATTCTGTGCACTTTACCCCTTGCCGTAGTCAAGGCCTTCTGCCTTTCCTGACAGTACACGCGATTGGCCTATGTACGTGTATTTAATGGGTGCGCGGCCACTTACACACGCAAGTACGTCAGCGAACCTGTATCCCGTGGTGCGTGTGAATTTCCGCACGCTATTGGACTGGGAACTGGATTCCAGGGGTGCGCGGGTCACACGCTGTATCCCGTGGTGCGTGTGAATTTCCGCACGCTATTGGACTGGGAACTGGATTCCAGGGGTGCGCGGGTCACACGCTGTATCCCGTGGTGCGTGTGAATTTCCGCACGCTATTGGACTGGGAACTGGATTCCAGGGGTGCGCGGGTCACACGCTTGCCTAGAACACGCGCAAAGCATAAATTGCGGACTTTAACAATAACAAGCTCAGACGCCAGGATGAACATACCGTTCCTAGCAGCAGTGGCAGTGGGCTACCAAAGGAGGAGGAGGAGGATAGTCAGGGCCAGAATATTCACACCCAGAACCAGCCTTTTCGGGATGCCTGATGACCAGGTGTATGGGAGGTACAGGTTTCCACCACACATCATACTGGACCTGGTGAGTGAGTGGGAGGATGACCTCACATCACCCACCCTGTTCTCCCAAGCACTCAGCCCCCTGGAGAAGGTCCTCAATGTACTGCACTTCTTAGCCACTGGATCATTTCAGCGGACAAGTGCCATAGTGGGTGGGGTGTCACAGGCCACCCAGTCACGCTGCCTACACCAGGTCTTGAACATCATGACTGCACGCCCATCAGTCCGCAGGCACATATACCTGCCCAGAACACCTGCAGAAAGGCATGCTGCCGCCCTGGATTTTTACGCAGTGGCACGATTCCCCAAAGTGCTAGGTGCCATCGACTGCACCCATGTGGCTCTACGTCCCCCCAGGGCATCTGAGCACATCTATAGGAACCGCAAGCACTGGCATTCCATCAACGTGCAGGTAGCATGTAATGCCAAGGGAATCATCACCTCAGTATATGCCAACTATCCCGGGTCCACCCACGACAGCTTCATTTACCGAATGTCCACCCTAAGCCGGGACCTAGAAGCTGGGCGGCATGGCGATACATGGCTGCTTGGTGAGTATGTATGCCACTGCACATGCATGCATGTTGGATACTGAGCAAGGTCACAACCTCACCAATGATACCAATCCCCACCTCCACAGGGGACAGTGCCTACCCTCTCAGCCCCCACATGATGACGCCAATTCGGAACCCCACCACGACACCCCAGGTAAGATTTAACACAGCCCACATTACAACCAGGGGCATAGTGGAGCGCACATTCGGAGTGCTAAAGTCACGCTTTCGCTCCCTTGACCGTTCTGGCGGGCAGCTGTTATACGCTCCCCCAGTAGTGTGCAGGATCATAGTGGCAGCATGTGTCCTGCACAACGTTGCAACACGCCGGGGCCTGGCCGTGGACATGGTGGTGGCCCCACATCCCCAACCACATGCACAGCCGCTGCGCATGGGAGGGGAAAGGGCACAGGGGGAGGCAGCCCGTACACAGCTAGTGGCTAATTACTTCACATAGAAATCACACCCCTGTGGAGTGCACACTGCCCTGGCACATTCCATCTGACAATCAATGATGACTCAACCTGACACTGATCCTGAATGTCTGGAGAATGAACCGGGAATTCCATGTCAGCCTGAGATTGTTCACCTGGAAGTGTCACAATGTGTTCATCCCTACCCACACAGACACCACCAATGCAGTTTTGTGAAGTTACACATTGAAGCAGCTAAAATGAATACCCACTTGCAAAATGCAACAAGAGGACAGTGCCATGTCAGCCAACCCAACCCCAGCACTGCCACACGACACACCGTGCCATGTCATGCTAATTGCAGGTAAACAAAGTAATCCCCACAACATGACATCACTCTCACTATGTACAGTGGCACTATTAGAAACCTGCAACACCTGAAATGCTCACAGCAATGCCGGACCAACAACATACTTGAGCACGTAGTACCATTAACATGACATCACAAATGTTACATATTAGTAGTCTCACCACCTGGAAATGCCTGCACTCCCACCACTACCAACTGTGCAGTGTTGGCGCCATGTAGAGTTGTAGGTGCACTGCTGCCAACATGGTCCCCATCTCCAGACTAGAGGTCCTTGTGTGGACTTGAGGAAGGGACCTGCAAATTGGGAGGTAGACACAGAAGAAGAGTTACACATCAATGCAACATGCAGTGTACAACACAACAGCAATATGCACTATGAATGTATACACAGTATTGACTACAGACTGGCCACACAGCTCATGGGAGTCCAACGTCACTGTGTAATTCACTGTCACTTGGGCACACCCTTTGCAAGCCCATGGAAACGGGAAGCAGGAGGGGTGTGTGTGACTCAAACCCAAGCATCTGAACCAAATACATTACAAGCCTGCATGTGCCCAGCCACAATGCAGCGTATGCCCACAGGAACCACGGAAGCCAACAGATCGAAGCCAACAGATCGAAGCCAACACATCGAAGCCAACAGATCGAAGCCAACAGATCGAAGCCAACACATCGAAGCCAACAGATCGAAGCCAACAGATCGAAGCCAACAGATCGTCCCAAAAAAATTGGGAATAAAAGAAATCAAAATAAAAATAAAAATAAGAAACAATCAAAAATGGCCATTGATGGGCCCGGGGGGGTTGGGGAGGCCACCCAGGAGGTCCGAGGACAGGATGCACACCAGAACCCACCTGCGTGGATCCTGGGAAGATAAAACACCTCCATGGGCTCATGGCCCACACGGCTACCCTATTGTGGGAGTATCACTGCTGTCACTATTATCACCCTGTGCAGCTGCATCCGGAGGTGGTTGCACTATGGGAGGCAGCCCACGCAAGGCCCTAGTCTGCTCCTCCATGGCTGCAAGCATGCGGGTGTGGTAGGTCTGGTTCTGGAGGATGAGTGTGCGGAGGTCCCCATGCAACAACTCACGGGATGCCCGGACCTCCGCCCTCGTTGCCTGCATCTCAGCTGAGAGCGTACGGGTGTGACGCTCCAGCTGCTGTTCTGTCCTTTGGTGTGTTGAAGCCTCAAGCTCAACAAGAGTCGTCCTGAGGTGTAGGAGCTCCTGCCTCAGGGCTTCCCTGTGGCCCTGGGACTCAATGGAGATGGCCTCCTGCAGAGTCGCCAGTGCCGCCCGCCTGTCCCTGTTGGACCCCAACATGTCCTCCCTGTGTGACTGGCAGATGGAGTCGGTTGCCTGCTCTAGTCGCTCCATCAGCCTTTCTGGGGGGACAATGGAAGTGGCCACCCTATCCATGGCCTGAGCCATCATCTCGGATGATGCAGCCTGTTGGGTAGCCATACCGTAAATGGATTGCTCCCATGCGGTATTGCCGGGTGGCGTACGGCCACCACGTCGGCGGGCACCACACCTGTCTGGGGCAAGGCGAACTGCGCCTTGCTGTGCCGGCACTGCCTGAGGCTGCAGGACTGCATTCCCCCTCTGATCTGCTGGCCCAGGAACAGGATCAGATGTCGCGGAGTGTGACCCTGCATCCGTAACCACCGAAGGCGTAGCTGCCAACACTGACATCCCCATGGAGGGTACTGACCCTGGTGCAGGTGGGTGAGACAGAACAGAATCCCTCCCTGGAACACTCACCTGCGACGGCACGTAGGTCTCATCCGAATCAACACCTGAGTACAGCTCGGGGGAGGTGCAGCCAGAGACACCCCTTGAGAGCACGACCTGCAGCACTTGTGGGTTCTCCCCCACCACCACACCACATCCCTCACTGGTGGTTGGTCGGCCCTGGGACACCTCCTGGGTCTGCACCATCTCCACAACCCCAGCAGTATCAGGTGCGTCTTCCCCTGCAAAGACATGAAAACAAAGAAATGGAAACAGGCATTAGCACCATGGCACACATTGAGGGCTGAGAAGCAAGAGAACCAGTACTTGATTGACACATGTCCCACATGACTAAAACCCTCCCATGCATGCACCCTCACTGCGTATGAAGTGCAGGCAAATGGCACACACTGATGACACCAAGATGGAAGATGAACAAATTTTCTGCATGCTGCCTGGCAGTGGCATCACACATTGGCCTGTGATTGGCAGGTGAAACACACATGCCATCACACAGATGGCATGTACCATTGCTATTGAGTGAAGATGGAGAGGAGGGCAGCACCTATTCATTCAGTCCAGTTCCCGCATGTAATAGCTTTTCTAATTCTAACAGGTCAGATTTTTCACCTGGAGCTGCCAGTCTGAAATGGTCAAATTGCACAGGGACATGTGTGTACAAATGATATCCAGGTAACAAAGTCACTCCACTTTACCATACCCATGTCAGACATGTGACTAGTGGACAGCGACATGCCTAGTGAAAGTGGTGGAATGCAAACAAACTGACTGAATGAACAGTGAAAAAGAAGCAAATATGTTGTGTCAAGGTGACACTTCAAGGGCAACTGGCGTGCAGTTGTGCTAGATGTCTACTGTTGGCAGAAGGGATACTGCTATGGCCAAATGCAGCTGCGCAGGAAGGATTGCATGAAGCACATGGCTGACCCATACGACTCAGGCGCACACACTCTCACCTGGCACCCAAACAGAAGCCCTCACACACACACCATGCACATGGATGACACACACATGCATGTGCACTCACCGGACAATGCCTCGTAATCAGCCAGATCTCCCACGCCTTGGATCTGTTCCTCCGTGACGTAGGTCCCAGCGACTGACTCATGTGGAGTGAGTTCCATGTCTACTACTGGAGACCCACCTCCAGTCACTAGAGTTGCGGCATGACTTGAGGCCAGCTTACTCTTTGCCCTGCGCTTTAGGTCATTCCAGCGCTTATAGCAATCATTGGCTGTGCGCCTCACGATTCCAAGGGCACTTACGATGTCCACAACGGTCTGCCAGTGTGCCTGGCGTTGTGCAGGTGTGGTCTTGGATCCTGCAACAATGACCATCTCGTTGTCATGTCCGGACACATACTCGACAAGTGCATTCAGTTCGTCATCCGTGAAGCTGGGCTTCCTGGACGGGCCGGACTGTGTAGCCGTGTCTGGGGCATCAGCCTGTGCCGGACGAGCACTCTTCCTCTTCCGCTTGGAAGGTGGTGGTGATCCTGAGTGTCCTGCGCCGCTCTGGACACTAGGGGCAGGAGCCCTGGTGGACTCTGTATCAGGAGTGTGGGATTGCACACTCAGCATGGGAGTTGGTGCAGGCATTGGCTCTAGTGTGATGGTGTCAGGGGGAATGTCAGCAGCATGGACTAGGACCGACACTGTCCTGGCTGGGTGTGTGAGGGCTGGGGTGGATGGAGCCGCAGCTGCCCCTGCAGCCTTTCCGCCCTGCCTCCTTGGTGCAGCAGATGACCTTGCTGCCCCAGATCCACGTGGCATGATGGCATCAACGTGCACCAGCGCACGTGTCGTAGCCCTGCTGACCTGGAAGTCAGCCATGGAGTCAGCCAGGTCTGGTGCCACAATGGGCTGGTCCAACAAGGGCTGAGCATGGATGGTGTCAGCCACTTCAGCCTCAACGGGAGGGGGGGAGGAGGGGAGGGGGGGGATGATGGGTGCCCTTGACTGGTCCTCCACACATGGGGGGACAGGCTCACCCTGCAAGTTACGACCACGTCCCCTACCGGATCCACCACGGCCACCACTTGTGGCTCTTCCACCTTTGCCTTACGGAATCCTCGCCTCCCAGCCATGGCACTGATATTAATGTGCGTATGGGAGTGGCTGTAGACAATTGTCCTGGGCAATTGGGGGTCAAAGGGGTTGGGTACCAGATGGTAATTGTACCCTAGTGCTCTAGCACGGCTGATTGTAACCCCTGGGGAAAGATGACGGGTCACGCAACGCACAGGAGGCCCAAAAAAGGGAGATGACGTGCACGCAACCCCTCCTAGACCACGTGTGCAGAAAGAAAAACCTGCACTACGCTGTGGCACCCAGTAACACAAGAATGAACGTATGCGTGTCACACGCAGCCTAGAATGACCTCTGAAGGGGTAGGCTACACACGGGGCAAGCACAGAAGTTGGATACGTGCGTGACTCACCGTCTGCCAGGTAAAAGAGCGTGAAAAATGAGCGCGTTTGGCTGGCTAAACCCCCGCCAAAAGAAGATGTGTACGCTGTCTGAGAAGACAGGACAACAGTAGAAGGGGACACTGTTTGAGGGAACAGGCCCAGGTAAACCAGTAAAAGAAAAAAGAGAGAAAAAGCTGTCAGAGGTAACAGGGAATACGAACTGGAAACGCCGTGAAGTAAATCACGTGTGAAACGACAAGAAGTACAGAATTCACCCACTCGCTCTCCACGAAAAGCACGTACAAGGAAATGGTGTTCTACATGTACCTTATATACAGGCCCACACGTACAGCGTCACTTACGCGGCGTGTACGTTCACCAATCACACGCTTTGTCACTCCTGCGTGTAGATCCATTTTCACCAATCACACGCTTTGTCACTTCTGCGTGTAGATCCATTTTCACCAATCACACGCTTTGTCACTTCTGCGTGTAGATCCATTTTCACCAATCACACGCTTTGTCACTTCTGCGTGTAGATCCATTTTCACCAATCACACGCTTTGACACTGGGACGTGTCACGCAACAATTTCCTGCACGTGCAGGTGACTATAGGCGCGCATATGCTGTTGACGGGTTTACGCGCTAAGGGCCTTTGCTGACGTGTGGGATTTCACTCCCTATCAGGCTGTCCACGCGTTCACACACGAGAGACCACGCTCCTGGCCAGGAGGCCAAATTACTGCCCCCCAGAGCCCTGAGCACGCTCCCACCTGCCATCTGCTGCTGCCTGACTGCCTGCTGGCCACGTGCCCCACAGTGCTGGTGGGTGGGGGTGTTGGGAGACATGGGTGGGGGCCTGGTGGAGGGTGCCCCTGCACTGGTGGGGGTGGTGGGAGACATGGGTGGGGGCTTGGTGGAGAGTGCCCCTGGTGGCGGGGGGGTGGGGGTGGTGGGAGACATGGGTGGGGGCCTGGTGGAGGCTGCCCCTGCACTGCTGGGGGTTGGGGGTGGTGGGAGGCATGGGTGGGGGCCTGGTGGAGGCTGCCCCTGCACTGCTGGGGGTTGGGGGTGGTGGGAGGCATGGGTGGGGAAATGGTGGAGGCTGCCCCTGGTGGCGGGGGGGTGGGGGTGGTGGGAGACATGGGTGGGGGCCTGGTGGAGGCTGCCCCTGGTGGCGGGGGGTTGGGGGTGGTGGGAGACATGGGTGGGGGCCTGGTGGAGGCTGCCCCTGGTGGCGGGGGGGTGGGGGTGGTGGGAGACATGGGTTGGGGCCTGGTGGAGGCTGCCCCTGCACTGCTGGGGGTTGGGGGTGGTGGGAGGCATGGGTGGGGGCCTGGTGGAGGCTGCCCCTGCACTGCTGGGGGTTGGGGGTGGTGGGAGGCATGGGTGGGGGCCTGGTGGAGGCTGCCCCTGGTGGCGGGGGGGGTGGGGGTGGTGGGAGACATGGGTGGGGGCCTGGTGGAGGCTGCCCCTGCACTGCTGGGGGTTGGGGGTGGTGGGAGGCATGGGTGGGGGCCTGGTGGAGGCTGCCCCTGCACTGCTGGGGGTTGGGGGTGGTGGGAGGCATGGGTGGGGGCCTGGTGGAGGCTGCCCCTGGTGGCGGGGGGGTGGGGGTGGTGGGAGACATGGGTGGGGGCCTGGTGGAGGCTGCCCCTGGTGGCGGGGGGTTGGGGTGGTGGGAGACATGGGTGGGGGCCTGGTGGAGGCTGCCCCTGGTGGCGGGGGGGTGGGGGTGGTGGGAGACATGGGTGGGGGCCTGGTGGAGGCTGCCCCTGCACTGCTGGGGGTTGGGGGTGGTGGGAGGCATGGGTGGGGGCCTGGTGGAGGCTGCCCCTGCACTGCTGGGGGTTGGGGGTGGTGGGAGGCATGGGTGGGGGCCTGGTGGAGGCTGCCCCTGGTGGCGGGGGGGTGGGGGTGGTGGGAGACATGGGTGGGGGCCTGGTGGAGGCTGCCCCTGCACTGCTGGGGGTTGGGGGTGGTGGGAGGCATGGGTGGGGGCCTGGTGGAGGCTGCCCCTGCACTGCTGGGGGTTGGGGGTGGTGGGAGGCATGGGTGGGGGCCTGGTGGAGGCTGCCCCTGGTGGCGGGGGGGTGGGGGTGGTGGGAGACATGGGTGGGGGCCTGGTGGAGGCTGCCCCTGCACTGCTGGGGGTTGGGGGTGGTGGGAGGCATGGGTGGGGGCCTGGTGGAGGCTGCCCCTGCACTGCTGGGGGTTGGGGGTGGTGGGAGGCATGGGTGGGGGCCTGGTGGAGGCTGCCCCTGGTGGCAGGAGGGTGGGGGTGGTGGGAGACATGGGTGGGGGCCTGGTGGAGGCTGCCCCTGGTGGCGGGAGGGTGGGGGTGGTGGGAGACATGAGTGGGGGCCTGGTGGAGGCTGCCCCTGCACTGCTGGGGGGTGGGGGTGCAGGGGGACATGAGCAGGTGTGCAGGGTAGTCCCCTGTTTTGTAGGCTGCCTGCAGGGGCCGTGGAGGGTGTACAGGGAACACCTGTGAGGACCCACCCAGCCTAATCGCGTGTGACTTCCCACGCACCCCTGTAATACACGTACCCAGCCAAATCGCGTGTGATGATTCCCACGCACCCCTGTAATACACGTACCCAGCCAAATCGCGTGTGATAATTCCTGGGCACCCCTGTAATACATGTACCTGGCCAAATCGCATCCCTGTAATACACGTACCCAGCCGAATCGCGTGTTAAACTTCCCGCATACCCCTGTAATACACGTACCCTGGCCAATCGCGTGTTAAACTTCCCGCGTACCCCTGTAATACACGTACCCTGGCTAATCGCGTGTTAAACTTCCCGCGTACCCCTGTAATACACGTACCCTGGCTAATCGCATGTTAAACTTCCCGCATACCCCTGTAATACACGTACCCTGGCCAATCGCGTGTTAAACTTCCCGCGTACCCCTGTAATACACGTACCCTGGCTAATCGCGTGTTAAACTTCCCGCGTACCCCTGTAATACACGTACCCTGGCTAATCGCATGTTAAACTTCCCGCATACCCCTGTAATACACGTACCCTGGCCAATCGCGTGTTAAACTTCCCGCGTACCCCTATAATACACGTACCCTGGCTAATCGCGTGTTAAACTTCCCGCATACCCCTGTAATACACGTACCCTGGCCAATCGCGTGTTAAACTTCCCGCGTACCCCTGTAATACACGTACCCTGGCTAATGGCGTGTTAAACTTCCCGCGTACCCCTGTAATACACGTACCCTGCCCAATCGCGTGTTAAACTTCCCGCGTACCCCTGTAATACACGTACCCTGGCTAATCGCGTGTATAACTTCACGCGTACCCCTGATATGCACGTTACCCGCTTTGCGTTCCTTGTTTGGCAGCCCTGTAAACTGGTCCAGGGTTAGCGCAGCCCTTTGCGATGATTTAGCGATTTTGATGGCTTTTCCTTGCGCGAGGGCGTTCTTGGGGGCGTTACTGGCGCTGCTGCAGGGTTGCTGCGATACTCTGCGCCACGGCTGGTTTGGGAGCCTAAAATCCATGAATACGCTGTGCGCGGAAATCGGTTTTAGCGCACGTGCCTGGCGCAGTCAATCGCACGCGGACACTCTGCGCCAGCCGCTTGCGACACTTTTCTGCGAAATTCTATGAATTACCCTGTGTGTGTGTGCTGAGTTAAAAGTGTGACAATTCTTTGTGGAGAATAAACAGCAACTGAATCTGTCCACTTGCACACTCTGATTTAAAAACAAACACATGCTGAGAGAAGGAGGGAAAAACTTGGCTACTGCATACATGTAGTCCCATATGCAGTGGCATCATACAGACATGGGGAAAAAGTGAAAAACTTGTTGGAGGTGCATGCCCCCCAGTACCATCAGTCACGTGGCATACCACTACCATTCTGCACAGTTGCCCCTGAAATTACTGCGTCAGTGATTTGAGGTATAACATCAAGCTCGACCCTCCCCCCCCCATCCCCGTAGCCCAGTTGTGTATAGCAGTGATTGCCCATTGCATCAGGGCTGTGTGATGGAAGAATTCAAGTGTGGCCAAAGATATCATGTCCCATGACACAGTGCCTCCTTTTGATGCTAACTTGGAGATATTATGGGCAACAGATCCCTTGACTTGCTTATTTGTGGAAAACTCTGGATTCTGGTGCAATATGAGAAAAGGGCACGCACAACGCAGGTGATGTGCGTTGCATTGCCAATTCAAAAAGAAGCAAAGACAGTGAATCCATCTTCTGTTCCGACAAAGCTCAAATAAAAATTGCAAGGCCTTATCCAGTACCAACTTTAGTTGAGATGAAGATGATGCATGCAAATAAGTTGTATGTACAGGCTTAGGCTTATACGCTATATAAATAACAAATCATTATGATTATCCACTGTTCTTCGATCTCCTCCACCTTCTCCCAGATGCCAACGTCCGTGTAGCTTCGGCCCCCAAAGCCTTGAATGGACAAGGTTACCTAGTGCAAATTGGACACACCTCCTTCTCCTTGAATTTCTCTGGGATCCCTCTTGGCTGTTAGAGGAAGTAAAGAGAACTAAGTGTGCAGTGGCACCCATGTTGTCACTTCTCTAATCACTGGTTCACATATCCATGAAGAATTGGATTCTTTCCCCAATGACTGCTGTAGTACCGGCCCCACTGTGGCCATAGCCTTTTTGTACAGTTCTGGTACCACTTTGTGAGTGAAAAAGCATTGGCTGGCAACTTCACTGCAGCTTCCTATTAAAAAAGGCATCTCTTTGGGTATTAATGTCAATGGGACTGACCTCAATGGTGAGAGCCTTACCAACGAAGGCACACCAGAGCAGCTGAAAGAGAACAAACATTGTGAAGTCTCTCAATGTTGAAGAATCTCAGAATTCGATGTCTCTCTGCGTTTAGCGGTGCTCATAGTAGACAGTAGTGGCAGAAGTAATTCTCATAGGCACCCCTCGGTTAACAAAGCAGGCCCCTGAGGAGTCAATGGACGAGTCACTTCCCTGTTGTGCTTTCCAGGGAATTTTGGGACTACAAATAAAGGCTCAGAAGGAAGCTTGGAACACCAGATGTACAAATCCGGTAGCCTTAAGCATTCTGCCCTCCATGCACCCAGTCTCCTGTGTGACAATTGCTTCCAAATTGGGCACTCCTCAACAGTGTCAATCTATGGAAGACAACTATTCCAAGTGGCACAGTAATCTTTCTTATTACATTACCCACGGCTAGTGTTACAGATGTTGAAAAGTGATATAGCTCATTGAGGAGAAAAGGGAGGAAATGCCGGCTTTGGAGAAAAAAGGGTAATAACACCCTATGTTCAGAAAAATAAGTTGTCATTAGCATTGGCTCAGTAAAAGAAGTCAATAGAAAGCTGAAAGCTGCTTCATAATTCATATAAAACATAGATTTCACTTCTGAATAGCAGAGAAAAGGCTTACAGGATACTTGGAG
This sequence comes from Ambystoma mexicanum, assembly GCF_040938575.1. Taxonomy (NCBI): domain Eukaryota; kingdom Metazoa; phylum Chordata; class Amphibia; order Caudata; family Ambystomatidae; genus Ambystoma; species Ambystoma mexicanum. The sequence continues at coordinate 613,441,731 of NC_090924.1, forward strand.
AGCGGGAAGTAGAATTTACCCTATCCGACACTAGAGCATTCTGGGAGAGGGCTGCACCCGGCTGCCTTAAAGGGACAGCCCACACAATAAAATGCCTGATAAGGTTTGTCTAAGTAGATTATAAGAACTTGTGAGAAACTAGTGGCACTTTGGGAACAATAATTAGACGTTTATACAAATGTGTATGACACTGAAATGTTTATTGAATTCTTATCAAATCTTATACGTTTAAAGTAGAATTCATGTAAGGTCTTAAAAGATCCTGTTAAGATTCTAATAAGAAAAACAATAAGACATTGTTCTATGGGCGTATCACTTTTGCAGGTATATACATGCTTGCCCATCTGTGTCGGTTTTTCACTGTCTACTGTTTTCACAGAGCAAGACACAGTCCTTTTTGGAGGAAATATTGGGAAAAACAAACAAGATAAGGCCAATAGCCAACATCTATTGTGTTTTTAATGTATTGTAAAACAAGAATCGTTTTCTCTCCACTGTTAAAGAGTGTGTTAAGGAATCCTGCAAATAGGTAGATAGTCAATGCTTGGGTATGTCAATGAAGATCCACCAAAGGAGAATCGTCCTCTACAATCCCACATTTTCAATAAGTATGAACTTCATTCACAACCACTCTTACGTGAGTAATATTTTTTGTTACCCTCACATTGCCAGTCAGCTTGACTGGTTTACAGGTTCTTTGCAATAACTGCTAATGAAGGCTTTGTAATAATCAAAACAGAACACTGGTCATTATTCTGATGGTCACACAAGTTAAAAACTCAATTCCATAGTTCCCGCATAGGTTTCCCCCTATGCACTGTCATTCTATTTTGAAGGCATTGGGGTTGTGTAAGCTTTTTAATCCATTTCTTTCTCCATACCACCTTCTAGCTAGCTGGACTGGAAGTTGCCAGCCACCTCCCTGCTCACCTTTGTAGTCTATGACCACATCAGATTTCCTCCAGTTTTTTTGAAGCGTCTGTAATGCCAGGGACTGAGTATGCATATTTGCCATAACCACCTGTTATCCACTTTAATATCCTAGGAAGTATCTCATCTGGGTGCCATTCCTTTGGCTATGCACATTCAGCTTGAAAGCAAATGAAAAAAGCACTTGGCCAGAAGTAGTACCCATTATAACTCCTGTTTGCTAATATGGCAATAACAAGTTCTGCAGGCTTCACTGGCCAGTAACGCCCTGTGGCCCAAGTTATAGGCCCGAGCGAAGAGAGGCCCTTAGCATAGGGCCCCAGTGCGTTACCGGGCCTTGTAGCCTGCAGAACACGTTATTATTGCCATTAGCACCCCTAGGCAAAACCTTTAAAAAAATTTAAAAAAACAGACGTGCTGCTTCATTCACAGCAGCTGCTGAGGAGTCAGGATTGCCATGCAATTGGAAGTTGGTGCTCTGCTCACAGTCCCTATTCCATTTCCATGGCTTGAACAGGGAAGTAAGCAGTGTGGTCCGGGTCCAGGAGCCCTTTTCTGGTAAAGGATGGAATGTGGGGGGTTGTTGAGGGGTTGGAGATGGGGGCGGGAGGCAGGGGAGGAGGGAGAACAGCAGCACGGGTGGAGAGCAGGTGCGCAGAGGACTCGGGCTGCTCCGAACCCAGGCTTGCATCGATAGATTCAGCCCAAGTTTGGAGCAACCTGATTAGCTGCCACACCCGCCAAGGGTGGTAATATCAGGTAGCTACACTTCAAACACAGACCTCTGCTCCAGCTCATCAGCTAGATAAGGAGTCCTGCTACCGCTCAGGCTGTCGCTATCCGATGGCGCACTATGTCTATAAACGTTTCAATCACTAATCTTTGGTTCAATCATATCTTGTAAGCATCTAGGCTGATTCACGGGATGGGTCCCAGTGCAGCGTTCCTGAAATACTCGAATCGATCGGAACACAGGAATTCAAGCCCTTGAAGACTAATGCAGAGTGGCCCATACAGGGAAATAGATGTTCTGATAAAAAAAGCGAGAAGAGATGAAACACAGTTGAACATGGAGTAAACCCATCATGTTTAGACTTATTTATGCCAAAACTAGAATCTTTGGAGCACAGAAACCCACACGTGGTTCTTGAAAGTAATGGCCTCTGTCCTGATGAAGGCTGTGGGAGTGGGAGCATTCGCTACTAGCTCGTGAGGCGAGAAACACATCAATGTTGACATATTTGGAAAAGAACAGTGTAAATGTATATACACTGCATTGTAAGTCAAGTGATAAGACACATTAGATCAATGTAATCCCTTGCACAGTCGGAAGGGTTACAGATGCGGAGGCATACGTCGTGAGAAATGAACTATAAGGAATACATGTAATGTTTAGCACTTTACTCCTGTGTTTATGTAAATATGTAGAAACTGAATGTTAGATTGCTCTGTATGATGTTTTTGATACATACGTTCGATGTAATATTAGAAGAATTTTACATTGAGAAAAGTCAAGTGCTTTTAGGTATATCCTATATTGCCCTGATCATTGTGATTTACTTGTAAGCATTTATTACATTTTGTAGAATTCAACAATCGAAATGTATATGATATGATATGGCATTTGTAACGCGCCTATACACAAGTGTTTCAAGGCGCAACGAGGCAAGAGAGGGGGAACAGAGGGAGGACCGAGACAAGAATTTTACTAGGCCAAGTGACATTGAGATCGCACAAGTGCAGGGGAGGGGCAGGGGGAAAGTGCCAGGGGATAGGGGAGGGGGCAGTGCTGTACATGGGATCAAAACAATAACGAGAAGTGCGGCCAGCGGGTGGCAGGTGCAAGGGTAAGTGCAGACGGAAGGTGTCCAAAATTGCAGGTAGGGGGACTGTAGGGTTACAGATACAGACCCAAGTGCAAGGGTTGCCAGGAGGCAGTGCAGGTGTGCTACTGGGCGGGTAAGGACCTGGGCCAGAAATCAGAGGGTAGGAACGTGACCAGTGCAGTATCAGACAGGAAATCAGCAAGGGAGAGGAAGAGAGAAGGCAGAAGCAAAGAGGAAGGTCTTGAGTTGCCTTCGGAACCAGAGATGGTTCTCCTCGAGTTTCAGAGAGGCAGGGAGGCTGTTCCAGAGGGAGACCCCAGCCAAAGAAAGAGATCTACCACCAACTCGTTGCTTGGAGAAGCGTCTGACCCTGAGGGAGTTGGAGCTGGAGGAGCGAAGAGCTCAAGTAGGAAGGTATTTACGAAGAGAGAGTTGGAGGTATTGAGGACCCAGGCCCCAGGAGACCTTGTGAACAATGCAGAGGGTCTTGAACTTAATCCTTGCAGCCACTGGGAGCCAATACAGAGATTTCAGTCCTGGAGAGATACGATCCCTGGGCTTGAGGCCAAGGACAAGTCTTGCAGTCCTGTTCTGGATGAATTGCAGAGGGCGAAGAGTAGAAGCAGGCAGATTTAGAAAGAGACTGTTTCAGTAGTCTAGCCTAGAGCGAACCAGAGATCCAGAGACAGTGAGCTTCTGGGCGAAGGCGAGGAAAGGAAGAATACCTCTGAGGAGGTGCAGTTGGTAGTTTGAATTCTTAAAGATGTCAGAGATGTGAGAAGAAAAGGAAAGTGTTGAGTCGAAGATGACTCAGAGGTTCTTAGCCTCACAGGTGGGAGCAGGAAGATGGGCAAGGGAAGCCGGCCAGAGAGTGACAGGACAGGAGGGTGCAGGCTTGCCGATGAGTAGAATCTCTGTCTTACTTGCAATAAGGCAGAGATCGTTGGCGGCACACCACTGTCAGAGATGAGAGAAGGAGAAAAGGTGGCAGATGGGAGCCTGAAACGAGCTGAGTGTCATCTGCATGACACTGAAAGTTGGAGCAGAGAGCAGCAATGCGGTGGGCGAGAGGTTCCAGGTGTTGGTTGAACAGCCAGGGGGAGAGGTTAGACCCCTGGGGAACAGGTAGAGAGTGAGGTAGAAAAAAGGAAGGACCCAAGTAGGACCTGGGAGGGTCGATCAGAGAGGAATGAGGTCAGCCAGGCCACAGCCTGATCGGTGATACCCAAATCATCACAGAGATGATTGAGCAGGATAGCATTGTTGACCATGTCAAAGGCAGAAGAGAGATCGAGTAAGAGGAGGACAGAGGGGAGATTATACTCAAGGTTAGAGATCAGGTCTTCACTGATGTTCAGGAGAGAATTTTCTGTGCTTCAGGCTGCTTTGAAGCCAGACTGAGGGTCATGGAGACAACCAGCAGATTCAGTGTGAAGATTAAGCTCGGAGCTGGCCAGCTTTTCCAGGAGTTTGCCCAGGAAAGGAGTGATGGAGATTGGGCAATAGTTATCCGGGCAGGAGGGGTTGGCTGAGGGTTTCTTGAGAACAGGGTGCACAAGAGTGTGCTTTAGGGGGGAAGGGAAGGCTCCAGTGGCGAAGGAATGGTTGCAGAATTCAGCCAGGGCAGGATCGAGGGTGTTGAACTGGAGAACTTTCAGCCCTTTAAGACGAGGTAGCAATACTCTGAGATGAATGGGGATGCAGAGATTACTCAAAACATCAATAATCAAAATGATTCAGAAAGTAGGCAAACATATAACTGTTTTAATGTTAATTATCTAAAACAGGGAGTACAACGAATGTCATTGGACGTAGCATAGCAAGATCTCAACGAACTTCACAAAAAAGCACCCTTTTATACTAAAATCTCATCATAGGTGACGTACAACCTGCATATTACTAACGTCAACCTACGTGGCAAACTACAAAACCTACTAACAAGTGTGATTGGGTCTAAGGGAATATCTAAGTATACAATCCATACTCATCTAATGGGTGTGGGAAAGGTAATAGGTTTTTTAACATCAGGTGGGGCAACTAAGCCCTTCCCTCAACACAGGTCACTATGAACGTCACTAAATAGACAACCTCCCATTGGTTACTTAACTATAGGACTCTTAATCATGCCGCCCTCTGTCATTGGCTTATTTCTAACCTCCGTCAGCCCTCCTCCACCCACACTAGCAGCATGCAGGCCAGAGTGCCAGCTGCTTGGCGAGCTGGTCATAACCATAGCTTCTCACCAATTAGAACATCATCCATCATCATCTCAGTGGTCTGCTGTCAATTAGGCCTTTTGAACTTGTCATTGAAAATGTTCTCTGTTCCTGCAGAATACAGGGGAGTAGAGATACACTCATTTCTCGTGCGTAGGTGTGACCATCATGCTCGTCCAACTTCCTTCCTCCACGTGACTGAAGACCACAAAAGCTAAGGCGTATTAAAAAGACTATTTTCCAATGAGCCTCTGACATCTTCTTTTTGCTTATCCATGCCTTCAGAACAGGTGGTTAATTCCTTCACAAGATTGTAACTAATTTCTGTTCTTCTCAGCCGAATACGACCTTGGCTTCTTGACTCGTTCAACCTCGCCTTTCTGAAATTCGATTGTAATTCACTTATTTTCTTACTGCGACAAATTTGGAAAAGTAAGTTGTTCCTTCTTTTCGGTCCGGCTCTGCTATAATGCGTGGTGGAAGACTTCATTCCTTACTCGTACTTCATACATATATATATATATATATATATGTGTTGGCGCTTGCCACAATCTATTTTACTATAAAGCTAGCCTCATGAAAACTTCATCTGCTTGCGTTACTTTGCATCTGTACACATGTGAATTGACTGTAATAATTTAATTGTTTCTTCAGCAGAAGCCTCTTCATCTTGAGCCCAAGATGTTGCTTATCCTTGATATGTTTCTTGATGCCTTATAGAATATCCGCATTACCTTATCTCTGCATCTTTTCTAAGTATGTCAGCTCGACTCTTGCATGACGTCACCAATCTGCTCTTGCGCACATTCGTCCTTCTCCTTCTGGGCTTTTATTCAAATAACTATCATACCGTCTTGGATGCAGGTATGGTTTTCTCAACGGGAACCTTGCCTGTAGGATTCTCTTGGGTATAGGCACTTCCGCTGGTACTGCTCGAGTTTCACACTCTGGTTCCCAACATATAGGCAATATGGACGAGGTGGTTGAGGTGGGGGTACTTAGCTCATTCTCTACAGTGTCAATGTGGTCCTTGATGGTTACTTCATCTAAATGTAATTTCCGCCAAAATGTATCAGCAGCCAATATATAATTTTGCTCGGTATGGGAACTTTATCAAGGCTGTATATGGACCTTCAATTAATATCTTGTGTAACCAACATTAGTAACATTAGTAACCAAAATGTAAAGGGTAATATTTCTTCTATACACAAACCTAGTATACCTACTTTCAAGAAGCTAAATTATACTTAAACATTTAAGTCGCAACCAGTACACAGCCATCCCTTCCATTCAGGAGCCTCTAGTAAATAACATTTGTAAAATCTTATTTACACCATTCATCGGTATTTGATATAATGTGTACACTTTTAATGAACTGCTAATTTGCTAATTTCCTGATCTAACAATAGTGGGTATGATCTTGTGGAAAACTCTTCTTAATAGTTACTTCCCTGCTTTGTGTTCCCTACAGTGTACAAATATCCATGACATGATCAGCAAATCGATTAGCCTGCTTTGTGCACCTCACTCAATTCGTAAAATTCACTTCTTAAACTACTATTTGATACTGGGATTCTTCTTATCCTCAATAGTAGATTTACTACTTTGAAAATCAGAAATGTATTCCCACGGCTACTATTTTTCTTAATGTTCTCAAATGTTATGTTTTGCCAACATTTATTAAAGAGGGGCAAACATAAACCTAGACTTTCTCAACAATAATTTATTATAGAACAAACTCCTATACTTGCAAAGAGTTGTGAATTGGGAGGTTAGGGGTAGAGAACATATTTCCACTCATATATTCTTCTAAGAACTGCTGAGATGTGTAAGCTCCGCTAGCATCTCTTGAAGTGTGTCAGCTTGCATAATGTGTTCATCAATCAAGATCGCAAACTATGTTCCGGTTTCTCTCACACAACATACACAACGAAAACAGACTTACTAGTCAGTTTGATAGCAGCAGCCATCTTTCTTTGTATGTCACTGAACATTGTGTTTATGTTATTGCTGCCAAGCATTATGAACTAATACTGAAATAGCCAAAGCATTGTTATAATTTATAGCACCACCCATCTTCCTGAGGCACATCGGCACAGGAATAAGATGAGGTGGGTTTTCTATCTGAGTGCTAGCTGTCTCGCTATAAAAAAGAATTTGCCTTACTTAGTTTGCTCCACTGTGCTCTTCATAGTATTGAATTGGTTCTGAAATACAGCTCGCTATAGGAAAAGAAACCCAGGTTTCTCCATTTCCTCACTAGGATTGGTGGTGGGTGCTTATTAAGGGGACAATCTGGAATGCCGTGATTGTCATATTTTGGGTCTCCTATGATGACCTTCACTTTAAAGCCATTCAGGCAGAGGTGACTGACATTCATCCAATTCTGGATGGCTTCAATCAATTTTTTTCAAGGTTTACCTGCGATAAGTCATTCTTGTTGAGGTGGAGCAGAAACTAATAGTCATCAACATATTGGGGGAATGTCAGGTTTACCTTGTGTGACTCTGCAATACTGCATTTTTAGTTGTGACCTGTAAGGGACTAATAACAACACATAAGTGCTGCATCTCATAGAGGAAGCAATTCAATTTTTACCGCTATTTTCCAGACACCGAATGCAGTAATACTACATGCCCCCAATAGAGCCTGTGCTCCAAAATGGGGAATAACAGATGTAATGTAGTAACGTTCTAACTCCTTCGCAATGCTCCTCCCTGTCTCCAATGATGGATAATGAAAACAGTATAGTATTACAGTTACTCCACTACTCTTCAAATGTGGCCTTAACTATGCCCCTCTTTCTCTCCAAATGTTTAAAGAAAGAAAACGTGTTTGGGTTCAGAGAGTAAGTTGATCACTCTAGCAAACTCTTGGGGATTTTGCCCACACTCCCCGTGCCATATTCAGTGGAAATATTCCAAGACATGTTTTCAAAATGTCCTCCAAAAAATTGCTAGATTCCACTGTTGTCCCACCTTTCTTGGGAATTAACAAAAAGTGTTGCGAGGAGGACTAAGCCAATTGAAACATACGAAACAAATGTAAAATATTTTCCAACCAATGTCCTACAATACTCTACACATCTTCCTCTGCCAGACTCCTCGGAGCAGGGATTCAAAAGGTGATCATTCTGGGATGCATGTCTGCCTGAGAAACAAAAGGTATCATACAGTTTTATGAAAAAAAACATATCTCTCATCATATTCTCAACATGCAATCAGATGTCAATGTGAGAGAATTTCCTTTATTAAATGGTATAACAGCCATGGTGTCATGCCGCCGACTCGTAGAGGCCACTGGCGGCTTTGGAACGCTTGGCGCTGGTGGCGCCATTACGTTGTTCAATGTTGCTTTCTCCACTTCCTGGGTTGCGGTCTAGTCTTTTGTGTTCGGTCTCCCTCATTTCCGTATTTATCTCCGCCTTCTTTTCTGACTCGGCACGTTGCAACTTTTGCTATCGCTCTGTTGCTGTGCTCTTTCCCGCTCGTACTTTTTGCCCCTTTTAAAGAGTCTGGTTGGTTCTTCTGTCATGATCTCTGCTTCCAAAAGGTCAGGGTTTTCCCAACTCCCTTGGAAGCAGATCCATAACCCAGGTTCCGAGTGCCAACCAGTCCCAATTGGGACCTTTTGGACCCAGTCCTGGCGCCAGTGGCACCAGGCTCATAAATATGCCCAGTCCCAGCGCTGGAAGCGCCGGGCTCATAATGCTTGGGTGGACTTACCTGCAGCAGACCATGCTGCTTACTTGCCTGCCAGTTGAGCCTCTGATCCTCTTCTGTTTGGAACTACTTTTCCTGTTGGGTGGGGCAGGAGCCACTCCCTACATTCAGAACCCTGGAACTCTTCTGGAAAGCAGGAACTCTTTTCTTACCTAGGCGTGGCTGTGGAAGGAGACACCTAAGCACTACAGGAGGCTATTTAAACCACACCCGATGGATGAATCTTGCTTTGCGTTATTCTGCATCCTCTGCAGCAGAACGCTCATTGTGTCTTCTGCATCTGATCCTGGGCCTAAGGAAAAAGGCTTACCATCTTGAATCCAGTCTTCAGCAACACCTATAAAGACAAGAAAGAACAGGTTAGCATTACGGTCTTCAGTGACAGCTCTTCACTTACCTGGTCCATCGGCTGTCACCAACGCCTCGCGCTGCTTTCCGGCATCTGAAAGACAAAGGCTTACCTACTCTTCGTGCGCTCCGGAGGTCTTCACACTGCATTCCGGCATCTGAAAGACAAAAGCTTACCAACTCTTCGCACGCTCCGGAGGCCTTCGGCGCTGCATCCCGCATCTGAAAGACAAAACAAGGTGCGTTTAAAGACATTGGGGAACTTTAATACTCACGTGCCATTACTCCTTTCCACATCTAACCCAGTGGGTATTCGGCACCCTGCAGCCGCTCCGAACTTGTACCTGCAAAATAAAAAGACAGTTAGAGCGCATCGTGAAGCAGGCAACAAGCGCTTACTTACGTGCTTCCAGGCGCTTCTATTCATCACACGGGCTCCATCTTCAACTCACTTCAGCCCGTCATCCGCCATCGCCGGAACCCTGCAAAACAAGAAACATCATTACTAAAGACTTTAAAGACATTAGAATTACTCGAAACTTACCGTTCGTGCAGTAAACGACGGACAGCAGTCCTCTGAAGTCAAGAGGCCTGCTCCCCTTATCCAGTGAAGAAACTGGTTACAGCACCCTGCCCCGAGGCAGATGGAGAGCACGGCGTTCACTTACCTAAGACATCTTACCCTTCGAGTCAGACATACAGTGCACAGAGGTCCAGCCCAAAGAGCCAGCCGTGTGTTACACATCACCTTTGAAGATACGGTATATGCCCAGTCAAGACCGGCGCCTCTACGGGAATCAGGTGAGCATTACAGAACGCAAAGCCTACCACAAAACTCCCGTCCAGGCGCTATGGAAACCTCGGATACCGACCAGCTAGCCCAGTTACTTGGGGAACTAAGGGCAGAAGTGCATGCAGTCCGTCAGGAAACGAACGCTCTAAGAAGGGAACTGATTATTTCCAAGGAGCGAACAGATGATCTCACTAGACAATTGCTACAGTCACAAGCCGCACAGACCCCGTTGCCCGCATCTGGGGGAAATCTTCCTTCTACATCCTCTATGAATCCAGTGCAGATCAACCTACCTGGGAATGTACCTCTGGCTCCGCCCGAACGATTTTGTGGTGACCCAAAGAGGTTTGCAGTATTTATCAATCAGTGCCAGTTGCATTTCTTATGCCGGCCAGCAGCCTTTCCAACTGATCAAGCTAAAGTAGCTTTCGTGCTTTCGTACCTTAGTGGCAATGCGGCAGACTGAGCGATCCCTCTAGTAAATCAAGATGATCCGGTCCTCCATGATTTTCAAGCTTTTCAGCTCAGTATGGAAAAACTGTTCGCAAGACATTCACAGGGGCAGGCCTTGGGCAATGAGCTTCTTTCATTGCGACAAGGTAATCAAGACCTTTTGGCTTATATTGCGTCTTTCAACAGACTGATAGTGGAAACTCAATGGCCTGAGGACAAAAGGATTACGCTGTTTTATAGAGGTCTACGTGGAGAGCTCAAAGATGTGTTAGCCCAAGTAGTGAATCCCCCACAAGATTGTTCGGACTATATAGACTTAGTCGTTCAAATAGATCACAGACTGCAGAACAGGAAGGTCGATCGTTCCAAGTTTGATGCTCGAGTATTTTCCAAACCGCCAACTCCTTCCAAAGGAGTAGACTCCGGGGAACCCATGCAAATAGGGGGTCTGAAAGGTCCTCTAACACAAAAGGAGCGGGAAAGGAGAAAACAGTTGCAATTATGCCTCTATTGCGGAAACTCAGGGCACTTTCTTCGAGACTGTCCGGTGAAACCTGCCACGAAGGCAGTAGGAGCTGCAGTTACCAAAGTTACAAACTCTGAGCAGGGAAACGACCTCGCCCGACAAAAATAGAGGTCCTCTTGCCGAGCGTGAAAACCAGTTCCGTGACCTCGCATTTCGTGATACCTATGGTCCTCATTAGCCCTGATAACCGGATCGATTACATGCAATTGAAGCTTACGTCGACAGCGGTGCCATCGGCAATTATGTGGATCATGAAATGGTTTTGAGGATGAATCTAACTCTTTGTCCCAAGGCTGTAAAGGACGTCATTACTACGGTGGATGGTACGGAGATAGCCTCCGGGCCAGTAACGCATACCACTCAAGAGGTGACGCTAGTAAGTCAAGATGGACACCATGAGAAGATCGTGTTCGATGTGATCAAGGCCCCTCAGTTTCAGATTATTCTAGGAATATCTTGGTTAGAGAAACACAATCCTCTGATCGATTGGCGAGCAAGAACGGTCCAGTTTCCAGAATGTGTCTCTACTTGTCACCCTCCACCTGGTGTTGCACTGGCAGCAATTTCTTCAGAGACTCCCCAGTTACCTCCCGAATACCTAGAATACCAAGATGTTTTCCGGAAGGATCAGGCTAACTCTCTACCTCCTCATAGGTCTTATGACTGCCAGATAGACCTGATACCTGGATCTACTCCTCCTTGTAGTAGAATTTATGCCCTCACCGAGCCTGAGAATCTTCACCTTCGACAATACCTGGATCAATACCTGGCAAATGGGTTTATTCGTCCTTCCAAGTCCCCTGCTTCTTCAGCTTTGTTCTTCGTTCCATAAAAGGAAGGAGACCTTAGAACTTGTATAGATTATCGCTCCCTGAACCAGATCACCGTTAAGAATAGATATCCGTTACCTTTGATCCCTGAACTCCTGGACCAAGTCAGAAAAGCATGCATATATACAAAGCTGGATCTTAGAGGAGCTTACCACTTGGTACGAGTAAAAGAGGGCGATGAATGGAAGACGGCCTTCCGCACCAAGTATGGGCTATTTGAATATCAGGTCATGCCCTTCGGACTTTGCAATGCCCCGGCCGCCTTTCAATATTTTATGAACGATGTCCTCAGAGAGCTCAAAGATGTGTGTGTTGTTGTTTACATTGACGACATCCTCGTTTATTCTTCATCGGAATCTGAACATCGGAAACACGTGAAAATGGTCCTCGAAAGATTGCGTCAACACAAACCTTTCGCTAAGTTGGAAAAATGTGTTTTCAACGTGACTGAAGTTGAATTCTTGGGATTCATATTATCACCTGGCGGAGTGCGTATGGATTCAAAGAAGGTCGATGCAGTTCTCAAATGGCCATCACCATCCTCCGTAAAAGGTGTGCAAAGCATGTTAGACGTCGCTAACTTTTACCGCAGGTTTATCCCCGAATTCTCTCGAATAGTCCAGCCCATCACTGCCTTGTTAAAGAAAAACAAACGTTTTGAATGGTCTACCGAGGCAGAACAAGCTTTCCAGGATTTGAAGACTAAATTTATCTCTGCACCAATCTTAAAACACCCTCGCCCCGAACTCCCCTACATCGTGGAAACTGATGCTTCAAGCCTTGCCATGGGGGCAGTTCTATCACAAAAGGACCCGGTAACCAATCAGTTGCATCCCGTGGCATTTTGGTCCCGCAAATTCTCGCCTCCTGAAATCAATTACACGATTACTGACAAGGAACTTCTGGCTATCAAGTCTGCCTTTAAGGCTTGGCGGCATTATCTGCTGGGGGCCCGACACACCGTTACTGTGATTACGGATCACCAAAACCTGCAATATTTGAAAACCGCAAAAGCCCAATCCTCTAGACAACTCCGTTGGGCATTATTCTTTGCCGAGTTTGACTTCATAATTACCTATCGACCTGGTACAAAGAACGGTAAAGCTGATGCCCTTTCTCGGATGGGAGTGGAAGAACACTTGATCAACCCTAAACCTGTACCAATCATTCCCGAACAAAGAATTCTGGGTGTAATCGCCACAGAATCCATAGAGGAAGTTAAGGATAAAGCCAGGCAACTTGTAACTCCAGCAGACATACAGAATTGGCATCTGCAGGGAAAGGACTTTGCAGTAAAGGACAACTTATTGTATTTCCAAGAACGATTATACCTACCCAGCACAGATTTACAGAAAAAAGTAATCTCTTGTTATCACGATTCTTTAATGGAAGGACATCCCGGTATGGCCAAGACCTCAGAAAAGATCAAGCGCTACTTCTGGTGGCCGTCTTTGAAAAAAGATATCAGAGACTTTATAATGTCCTGTGGAGTATGCGCCCAAAACAAGAGTCAAAAGGAAAGACCAGCAGGCCTCTTACGCCCTATTGACATCCCACCTCGCCTTTGGCATACGCTTTCTATGGACTTCATCACCGATCTACCTCCATGCTCCGGATACAATACGATTCTAGTAATCGTGGACTTATTCTCCAAGATGGCGCATTTCATTCCGCTCAAAGGCTTGCCAACAGCAGCAACTCTGGCCTGAGAATTTCTCGAAAACATCGTCCGACTGCACGGTTTTCCTTCGGTTCTAATTTCGGATCGAGGTAGTCAATTTATTTCTCATTTTTGGCGAAGTTGCTGTCGGTCGGCTCAAATTGATGTGAGACCATTGACCAGTCACCACCCTCAGACCGACGGACAAACCGAGAGGACCAATCAAACTCTGGAACAGTATTTACGCTGCATGCTGCAACAAACTGAAAAAACTTGGAAAGACATCCTTTGGATAGCCGAATATGCCTACAATAACTCTGTCCATTCGGGAACTGGGAAAACCCCGTTTTTTCTTTTGTACGGCAGTCACCCTCGAACCTCGGAGTTGGATCCCCTCCAAGATCTTGAAACACCAGCAGTAGACTACCTGCATTCTACAATCACCCAAGCCTTTAAGGAAGCTGTTTCTCACCTTCAAAGGGCTAAAGAACAATACAAGAAAGGAGCAGATCAACATCGGAAGGAAGCCCCTCAATATCAAGTAGGGGATCAAGTCTGGTTATCCACCAAATATCTACCTCTAAAAGGGCCACGCACATTCAACCCAAGATACCTTGGTCCCTATTCCATCACTACCATAGTAAACCCAGTAGCGGTCAAGTTGGACTTGCCCCCGCACATGAAGATACATCCGGTCTTCCACGTCTCTCTATTAAAACCCGTGCAACCTCAAACCCGACTAACTAAATCTCCAAAACCTATCCTAGTTGATGGAGAACTCGAGTTTGAAGTCAAAAGCATTCTGGACTCCAAGATCTCCAAATCTAAACTATTTTACCTAATTGACTGGAAAGGCTACGGCCCCCAAGAGAGATCCTGGGAACCTGCTGAATATGTCCACGCTCCTCGCCTAATCAAAAGATTTTACCGAACATTTCCTGACAAGCCAAAACCCCCGGAGAAGCCCGGTTTGGGAGAGGCCTTGAGGGGGGGTACTGTCATGATCTCTGCTTCCAAAAGGTCAGGGTTTTCCCAACTCCTTTGGAAGCAGATCCATAACCCAGGTTCCGAGTGCCAACCAGTCCCAATTGGGACCTTTTGGACCCAGTCCTGGCGCCAGTGGGCACCAGGCTCATAAATATGCCCAGTCCCAGCGCTGGAAGAGCCGGGCTCATAATGCTTGGGTGGACTTACCTGCAGCAGACCATGCTGCTTACTTGCCTGCCAGTTGAGCCTCTGATCCTCTTCTGTTTGGAACTACTTTTCCTGTTGGGTGGGGCAGGAGCCACTCCCTAGATTCAGAACACTGGAACTCTTCTGGAAAGCAGGAACTCTTTTCTTACCTAGTCGTGGCTGTGGAAGGAGACACCTAAGCACTACAGGAGGCTATTTAAACCACACCCGATGGATGAATCTTGCTTTGCGTTATTCTGCATCCTCTGCAGCAGAACGCTCATTGTGTCTTCTGCATCTGATCCTGGGCCTAAGGAAAAAGGCTTACCATCTTGAATCCAGTCTTCGGCAACACCTATAAAGACAAGAAAGAACAGGTTAGCATTACGGTCTTCAGTGACAGCTCTTCACTTACCTGGTCCATCGGCTGTCACCAACGCCTCGCGCTGCTTTCCGGCATCTGAAAGACAAAGGCTTACCTACTCTTCGTGCGCTCCGGAGGTCTTCACACTGCATTCCGGCATCTGAAAGACAAAAGCTTACCAACTCTTCGCACGCTCCGGAGGCCTTCGGCGCTGCATCCCGCATCTGAAAGACAAAACAAGGTGCGTTTAAAGACATTGGGGAACTTTAATACTCACATGCCATTACTCCTTTCCACATCTAACCCAGTGGGTATTCCGGCACCCTGCAGCCGCTCCGAACTTGTACCTGCAAAATAAAAAGACAGTTAGAGCGCATCGTGAAGCAGGCAACAAGTGCTTACTTACGTGCTTCCAGGCGCTTCTATTCATCACACGGGCTCCCTCTTCAACTCACTTCAGCCCGTCATCCGCCATCGCCGGAACCCTGCAAAACAAGAAACATCATTACTAAAGACTTTAAAGACATTAGAATTACTCGAAACTTAACGTTCGTGCAGTAAACGACGGACAGCAGTCCTCTGAAGTCAAGAGGCCTGCTCCCCTTATCCAGTGAAGAAACTGGTTACAGCACCCTGCCCCGAGGCAGATGGAGAGCACGGCGTTCACTTACCTAAGACATCTTACCCTTCAAGTCAGACATACAGTGCACAGAGGTCCAGCCCAAAGAGCCAGCCGTGTGTTACACATCACCTTTGAAGATACGGTATACGCCCAGTCAAGACCGGCGCCTCTACGGGAATCAGGTGAGCGTTACATCTTCTCTCCCTGCCTTTTTTCCCCCTCGGATTCTGAGTATCCCGCTACTCGTCCGTCCCTGATCTGCTTTCCCCGTTTTATCCCCCCATATTTTTCCTTCTTCCTCGCTTTCCAGTTTGTTGTTTTGTTTCTCTTACTATCCCTCCTCCTGTCTTTCATCTGCTTCCCTCTGTTGCCTCCCTGCTTTTCTCTTTTGCTTTCTGTCCTTGTTTATTTCCTTACCTCCGTAATCCCTGCTTGCACGGGTTACAGCGTTCAACTCACCTGCGGACTGCCTTCCGCTATGAAGCGTCTACGACGTTCAACTCACCTGAGAATTGCCTTCCCTTACGAAGCGTCTACGATGTTCAACTCACCTGAGAACTGCCTTCCACTACTAAGCCACTGGATCCTCACCGTTCAGGACTTCCGTTCCACAAAGATCCGGGCCATCTTCCCATCCGATCCAGGGCTATTCGAGCCAACCATCAATCCGCTACAACAACTTACTCTGAGAGGTTTTTTTAAGCGGCTCCTTTTTTCCTCTCCACTTGGTCCCTGAGGAAGAGGGGTCCTCTACTTCCCTGTATAACAGGGAATCAGTGTGGCTTCTTACCGCGGAAGACCGTACCTCTTCACAAAAAAGAAGTCAAAGAAGAAGCTACACAGATATCGCAGATATACGACCTTTCATTGCTGAGCGTAATATATGGACACACAGTTCCTAAAACGGTGCTCATCTCTTTGAACACAGTGTAGATTTGCCTGGTTGAAAAGACCTAGGATTTGAGAATTTGACACTCTTGAGAATTTGAGAATTTGACACTCTTGAGAATTTGAAATCTGTCCTTTTGGACACAAGGACCCCGGTGTCCTGATATCCAGGTGAATGATTACCTAATACATGCGAGTTAGACATTTTGACAATTAATTAATATATATCTGAACATTGAATAATGATGACATTATGCTCTCTTTACATTATAGGTTCTGTTTAGAAGAACTTGGGAATAAGTCTTATCAAGTTTACTGCTCCTGATGAAGGCTAGAGTAGCCAAAACACGTAGAACTCTTTATTATTGAATTGACAAATCGGTTGATTTCAATTGTTTGCCATACTTTTGTCACTTAACGATTAAATGTTATCTACTGATACATATCAAATTGTGCATTTTAGAATATTTTGTGAACTCTCTATTTGAATGTCAATACCTAAATTTGATAACTACTGACTGGAAAAAGTTGATTGGTGTGAAGGGGGTGCAAGGGTTTCCTTAAATAGGACCTTCTCTCTACTTTCATATACTACTCAGCCTTGTGCCAGAGCTGGTTTTCCCCAGCACCCTGGATCTTATTATACACATTTCATTTTCATCTCTCACCTGCTTAAAATAATGTCTTGTAAAAAGGTGTGCATGTATAGAGAAACCGCCAGTCAACGTGAGAGATGCAGCAATGGATGAAGACAGAAGTGTCGAAAATAAACTCATGACATTGCATGGGTGCACCATAAGGCTAGAGAAGTAACCATGCCAGAGAGCGATCAAAGACAAATTAGCTTTGATACCTGGGTGTGCAAACAACTTGCCAACAAAATCATTAAAATAAAATGGGGAGCATGGACGGTGACTGTGTACTGAAACTAAAGGAAATTCCATTGGGTCTGCCAGGTGTTTTGGATCACAACTCCCATCAGCTGTAGCCAGTATGGTCAATGGTGGGGGATCATGGGAGGTGCAGTCCAGTATATTAGGAGAGCTGCAGGTTGCATACTCCACTTGCAAGTAATCCCTTTTTACTGAGTATTCTCATTTTCCCTATATTTTGTAATAGACTGTCCATTACCTCCACAATACATACATAACTTACCCTGGTCTTTTTTTATAAATGTTTCTACAAAACCTCCTTGCTTATGACTTCCAAAATGCAGAATTCTCAGGATTGTCCAACTCCAGGCCTCGATGTCTGGAATCAGGAAGGGTTGTCAGCATATCCCTCATTAATA
Organism: Ambystoma mexicanum; assembly: GCF_040938575.1. Taxonomy (NCBI): domain Eukaryota; kingdom Metazoa; phylum Chordata; class Amphibia; order Caudata; family Ambystomatidae; genus Ambystoma; species Ambystoma mexicanum. Next base: position 613,459,373 of record NC_090924.1, read on the forward strand.
TTTATGAAAGAAATGTTCACAATTCTAGATGTAAGCAAACATTTCTCATGGGCATTAATGAGGAATATCCTGAACACCTGTCAGGATTATGGTCCTCGAGGCCTGAAGCTGGACAGCCCTGCTTCTAGACCCTGAGAAACCAGCAGCGCCTCAACCAACTGAACACTGCCCTTGAATTATTCACACTCTGAAAGTACTGGTTTTACTCCCAATAGTAGCTGGTTGGTGTACACACGTCAAGAGATTCTTTAACTTGTGGTATACATTTAAAGCCTTAACATCTTTACACATAGGGATCCTTCTCGAATCCTTTCCCCAATTCCGGGTATGCTTTTCTTCTATGTTCTCCTGTAATAGGTTGGATCCTCAAGATCCTATTCGAGTAATTACTTCCTTATGCTGGACAACACTCATGGCAATTGCCAATGTTCACACATCGGGTGTCTTAGGCTCCCGTGATCAACATTCAATTACTTACCTTGTTTCCTTGTGCCTCCACCTTCCCTGAACCCTCCTGCTACATTCTTCAGTGTTGGGCTGGCTCACATGGTTTGGCATTTTATTGGGGCGTCTTTCACTAGTTCCACTTTCTGGTCTCTCCGGTCAGTGTCTCTGTTTCTCTACCCGCCTATGCAGTCTCCAGGCAGAGTCGGATTGGCCCCTCAGCCTTTTGGCCCATGGCCAAGCCGAAATCGTCCCTGGGGAGTGGGGGCGGTTACTGGCCATGCCTGGGCCGATTGGAACAAGAGAAATCATTTGTTCTATAAAAACAGCTAAACTGTAAGTGCCTTACAATAACATTATCATTTGGCCTTGGACGTCTGCTTGAATTCCCAGTAATTTAGAGGCTGAAGAGGAAGGGGCGGTGATTCCGAAGCTCCAGAGAGGAAAAGATGCGGTCGGTAAGTGAAACAACAAACTCGTTACTTTGGCAAATGTCTTGCAGGCATTAGAACAAGTAAGGGAAAGGTAACGGAGGGTGGCGGAGAAAAAATGAAAATAGTCAGAAGTAGAGAAGACTGTATATATATAGGGGGTAATGACTCGAGCATAAGAGATAAAGAGTGGATACCGGGGGGACACCTGAGAGAAAAACAAGGGATACCAGGGGGACCCCTGAGATAAAAATGAAGGATTACCAGTGGGCACCTGAGATAAAAACGAAAGGATTCAACTTGTTCCTGCGCTTTAATACAGCGGTCAGAAGAAACGTGAACTCATAGCCCATATAATAACGGACAATTAGACTACGGTGACGTTTAAAGATGCATCAAAGGAGTTTGTTTAAACTCCATGACGGGGTATTGATTAGAAGGCAGGTATATGTATGACCAGCTGGTGTCTCTCTAGTCTGTCAAGTGTCTGTCATATGTGTTCTGTTGTACATCAAATGTAATAGAACTGTATCAGTGATAGTCCGAAATGAAATTTGGTTTTATGCGATTCTGTAACTTAGAGGGAATCGCCAATGAATTGATGGTTTTGAGTTAATTGATAGTATAAAAAGTTTGGCGGGAAAAGATTGGATTGGAGCTTGCGTATCTGGTGCTCGCTCATACTAATAGAAGGATAACTAACGGTATATATAATGTTGGTAACGGAATTGAAAATGGAGGAGGTCACCCCACTTGTGCATCTGTGCATGCAACTACCTAAGCATGCTCCTAAACTAAAAAAGTATAGCACAGAGTGGGTTAAGGGTACTGCCCACAAGATGTTTATGCCGTGGCCACAGAATGGGTCCCTACCTAAAGCCGTCTTACAACATATGATGGCTTTTCTACATGCCACATATACAGGCAAGAAGCTAGAGAAACGTCTTGCTATTCTAGAACTGTGGGAGATGTTTGAAGAAACAAAGCTGGAAGAACCACCCACAGACTGGATGCTAAATGTATGTACGGAGGGGGGTGAGACGCCTACCGCGCCACCAGCCCCGCCTGAGCCAGTCATTGAAGGGAGTAAGACAGAGGGGATTTACCCGCTAAGAGAACTTAAGGCAGCCACGGGGTATAGCAACCCCGCATACGAGTTGCCTACGTACAGTAGTGACGACAATAAGGGAAATAAACAGGAAAACAATATCGCCTCTGCGGTCCCGAGGGACAACGATAGACGCGAAGATGAAGGAAAAGATCGGGCACAGAGTTGTGCACCTCCTGATAAGGAGAGAGAGGGAAAGAAAGAAAAGGGAAATGAAGGTACAGTTGATGAGATAGCAGTCGCGAGAGACGAATGGATGGGAGGTCAGATATTGCTGAATTTGGATGGAAAAGGAAGTGATGATGTAAGGCCTAGACAAAGGTCTGATGAGACGCAAAGGAGAGAGAAAAAGAGATGGAAGTAAGGGACGAAAGGACAAGAAAGAAGGATAGGCTAAAGCGAGGACAACTGTATCGCGAAGAGCAAGAGAAACAGCTTGATCGCAACCAGAAGGCAGCCTACGACCAGTACCAACATAATAAGCAAAGGTTGGAAGAAGAGCAAAGAGCACGAGAGAAGAAAATGAAGAGAGAGAAGATGAGGAAATTAGAAGGGCAAAAGAACGTAGAAATGAAAGGATGAGGGAAGTAGACAAGGCTAGAGAAGAAGCGAAGAAGCGCAAGGGAATAGATGAGGAAGCAGAACGTAAGCGCAGACAGAGGGCACGAGATCTTGAATATTTGGAGCGGGAAGTTAAAAAACCCAATCCTGTTGTAGAATGGGAAGACATAGAAGAATTCTTTCCTGCACATGACTCGGTGCAAGGAATAAGTGGGACAAATATTGAAGATGACTTCGACACCCGAAGTATCGGGGAAACGAACGATAAAATATATGATGATAATGGGAACACATAGAAGAATTCTTTCCTGCACACGACTCGGTGCAAGGAATAAGTGGGACAAATATTGAAGATGACTTCAACACCCGAAGTATCGGGGAAACAATCGATAAAATATATGATGAGATGGAAATTCGCTGGAGCAAATATCCCAAGGGGGAAGGGAAGATGAGCGCCTGAGAGCACTCAATTATATGACACAGAGGATGTCACCCGAAGTAATGGGAACAGGGGACTGCCCCTACACAGCCTAGAGATTGGGCAGGACGAAGAAGATGCAAGGAGTTGTGTAAACTGGGAGTATTCAGAATCTGACTCCGGTGGGGAAACGGAGTATGAGGCACACGAGGAAGGGAGACGGTACGAAAAATGGCTCAAAGGGATCCGAGGGATACGATGGTCAGACGCTAGCGAGTCCGCAAGTAGGACATCGAAGTCTGCCGTGCAGTCCTGCCGGCATGAAGGAACACCCCACAGTCAGAGGGGGGTGTCAGCACCTGTCTATGCAGATAGATTAAGGGCATTGCCAGGGAGACGGCAAGGTGGAAATGCTACCCCAGCGTTAGATAAGAGAGCTATGGGGAAAGAAAAGGAAGACTGCGCATTAGAATTCCCGCTGCTAGAAAAGGGGGTAGCAAGACCACAATATATTCCATGGCCACACATGGACCGAGAGAACCTTAAAAATAAGCTTCCAATGCTGACATCGGGAGCCAGAAAGTGGATACATGAGTTAGAGAAAATGACGAGGGGTATAACCTTAGCTATAGGGGACATTAAGGGCCTCCTAATCGCCATACTTGGTGAAAGAGCAGACGATGTATGGAAACGGGCAGGCTACCCTAAGGTAACCATAATCAACACCTCCCATGACGGAGCATCATTTAATAATTGTAGAGCAGCAGTGTGGAAAGCACTGCGAACGCTATATCCAGACACCTCAGATAAGGGAGCTATAATGACTCGGAAAATGAAAGAGTCAGAGGATCCGTTGATTTATATCCAGAATGTTCAAGACGCGTGGGTGCTCGAAACGCATGAGTCTTGGACGAAATCTATCCCTGTATTCTACCACATATTATGCCAGGGGTTGCCTGAACCGGTGCAGAAGCAGCTAAAAAAATTGGTAGGAGTAGAAGCAAAACCATGGGCCGAAATACAGTTGACAATTGCACACTACTGCAGATTGTTGCAAGAAAAGAACTGGAAGAAGGAGGCAACTCGTAAGGGTGAGGAAGCGAAGCTGGTGCAAAAGAAACTCTTGAAGTATGCTCTTGAGGGAGCCATGCTGACAAGCCCAGCTGAACCAAGAGCGCAATCAGTAGCTAACCCATCCCAGAATAACCAAGGTAGCGCAGGATTTTACCCAAGGGGAAGGGGTTTTGGAGGAAGAGGATGGCAGAGTAATCAGGGTGGGTTTCGAGGCAACCAAGGGGGCTTTCAGAATAATCAAAGTGGCTTTCAGAATGCGCAGATGGGAAGTCCAGCTACGTCAGATGGACAGATGGCCCGACCACCGCCAGTGTGTTGGCTGTGTGGAATGACAGGACATGTGGCGCGCGTGTGCAGAAGCCAAGGCATGTGGCAAAATAGCCAAGGGATGGGGGCAGGCATGGTGAATCATCCAGCCGTCCCCCAACAGGGCGGTGCACAAAATCACACAGTGCAGCAGCAGGCGCCAGGCTTGCAGCAGGGTGCAGAGCAAGCGGTTCCACCCCTGGACATGGGGAACGTACCGCAGGAACAATCCCAGCATGCGCCACTGCAAATGTCACAGGACACTAGCTCCGGAAGGGGAGTCACCCCTGGGGATGGGGGAAATCAGCAAGTATACAGCGGGCCAAACTTATATATGAAATAGGACAGACCCCGTTGCCCGCATCTGGGGGAAATCTTCCTTCTACATCCTCTATGAATCCAGTGCAGATCAACCTACCTGGGAATGTACCTCTGGCTCCGCCCGAACGATTTTCTGGTGACCCAAAGAGGTTTGCAGTATTTATCAATCAGTGCCGGTTGCATTTCTTATGCCGGCCAGCAGCCTTTCCAACTGATCAAGCTAAAGTAGCTTTCGTGCTTTCGTACCTTAGTGGCAATGCGGCAGACTGGTCGATCCCTCTAGTAAATCAAGATGATCCGGTCCTCCATGATTTTCAAGCTTTTCAGCTCAGTCTGGAAAAACTGTTCGCAAGACATTCACAGGGGCAGGCCTTGGGCAATGAGCTTCTTTCATTGCGACAAGGTAATCAAGACCTTTTGGCTTATATTGCGTCTTTCAACAGACTGATAGTGGAAACTCAATGGCCTGAGGACAAAAGGATTACGCTGTTTTATAGAGGTCTACGTGGAGAGCTCAAAGATGTGTTAGCCCAAGTAGTGAATCCCCCACAAGATTGTTCGGACTATATAGACTTAGTCGTTCAAATAGATCACAGACTGCAGAACAGGAAGGTCGATCGTTCCAAGTTTGATGCTCGAGTATTTTCCAAACCGCCAACTCCTTCCAAAGGAGTAGACTCCGGGGAACCCATGCAAATAGGGGGTCTGAAAGGTCCTCTAACACAAAAGGAGCGGGAAAGGAGAAAACAGTTGCAATTATGCCTCTATTGCGGAAACTCAGGGCACTTTCTTCGAGACTGTCCGGTGAAACCTGCCAAGAAGGCAGTAGGAGCTGCAGTTACCAAAGTTACAAACTCTGAGCAGCGAAACGACCTCGCCCGACAAAAATAGAGGTCCTCTTGCCGAGCGTGAAAACCAGTTCCGTGACCTCACATTTCGTGATACCTATGGTCCTCATTAGCCCTGATAATCCGGATCGATTACATGCAATTGAAGCTTACGTCGACAGCGGTGCCATCGGCAATTATGTGGATCATGAAATGGTTTTGAGGATGAATCTAACTCTTTGTCCCAAGGCTGTAAAGGACGTCATTACTACGGTGGATGGTACGGATATAGCCTCCGGGCCAGTAACGCATACCACTCAAGAGGTGACGCTAGTAAGTCAAGATGGACACCATGAGAAGATCGTGTTCGATGTGATCAAGGCCCCTCAGTTTCAGATTATTCTAGGAATACCTTGGTTAGAGAAACACAATCCTCTGATCGATTGGCGAGCAAGAACGGTCCAGTTTCCAGAATGTGTCTCTACTTGTCACCCTCCACCTGGTGTTGCACTGGCAGCAATTTCTTCAGAGACTCCCCAGTTACCTCCCGAATTCCTAGAATACCAAGATGTTTTTCGGAAGGATCAGGCTAACTCTCTACCTCCTCATAGATCTTATGACTGCCAGATAGACCTGATACCTGGATCTACTCCTCCTTGTAGTAGAATTTATGCCCTCACCGAGCCTGAGAACCTTCACCTTCGACAATACCTGGATCAATACCTGGCAAATGGGTTTATTCGTCCTTCCAAGTCCCCTGCTTCTTCAGCTTTGTTCTTCGTTCCATAAAAGGAAGGAGACCTTAGAACTTGTATAGATTATCGCTCCCTGAACCAGATCACCGTTAAGAATAGATATCCGTTACCTTTGATCCCTGAACTCCTGGACCAAGTCAGAAAAGCATGCATATATACAAAGCTGGATCTTAGAGGAGCTTACCACTTGGTACGAGTAAAAGAGGGCGATGAATGGAAGACGGCCTTCCGCACCAAGTTTGGGCTATTTGAATATCAGGTCATGCCCTTCGGACTTTGCAATGCCCCGGCCGCCTTTCAATATTTTATGAACGATGTCCTCAGAGAGCTCAAAGATGTGTGTGTTGTTGTTTACATTGACGACATCCTCGTTTATTCTTCATCGGAATCTGAACATCGGAAACACGTGAAAATGGTCCTCGAAAGATTGCGTCAACACAAACTTTTCGCTAAGTTGGAAAAATGTGTTTTCAACGTGACTGAAGTTGAATTCTTGGGATTCATATTATCACCTGGCGGAGTGCGTATGGATTCAAAGAAGGTCGATGCAGTTCTCAAATGGCCATCACCATCCTCCGTAAAAGGTGTGCAAAGCATGTTAGGCTTCGCTAACTTTTACCGCAGGTTTATCCCCGAATTCTCTCGAATAGTCCAGCCCATCACTGCCTTGTTAAAGAAAAACAAACGTTTTGAATGGTCTACCGAGGCGGAACAAGCTTTCCAGGATTTGAAGACTAAATTTATCTCTGCACCAATCTTAAAACACCCTCGCCCCGAACTCCCCTACATCGTGGAAACTGATGCTTCAAGCCTTGCCATGGGGGCAGTTCTATCACAAAAGGACCCAGTAACCAATCAGTTGCATCCCGTGGCATTTTGGTCCCGCAAATTCTCGCCTCCTGAAATCAATTACACGATTACTGACAAGGAACTTCTGGCTATCAAGTCTGCCTTTAAGGCTTGGCGGCATTATCTGCTGGGGGCCCGACACACCGTTACTGTGATTACGGATCACCGAAACCTGCAATATTTGAAAACCGCAAAAGCCCAATCCTCTAGACAACTCCGTTGGGCATTATTCTTTGCCGAGTTTGACTTCATAATTACCTATCGACCTGGTACAAAGCACGGTAAAGCTGATGCCCTTTCTCGGATGGGAGTGGAAGAACACTTGATCAACCCTAAACCTGTACCAATCATTCCCGAACAAAGAATTCTGGGTGTAATCGCCACAGAATCCATAGAGGAAGTTAAGGATAAAGCCAGGCAACTTGTAACTCCAGCAGACATACAGAATTGGCATCTGCAGGGAAAGGACTTTGCAGTAAAGGACAACTTATTGTATTTCCAAGAACGATTATACCTACCCAGCACAGATTTACAGAAAAAAGTAATCTCTTGTTATCACGATTCTTTAATGGAAGGACATCCCGGTATGGCCAAGACCTCAGAAAAGATCAAGCGCTACTTCTGGTGGCCGTCTTGGAAAAAAGATATCAGAGACTTTATAATGTCCTGTGGAGTATGCGCCCAAAACAAGAGTCAAAAGGAAAGACCAGCAGGCCTCTTACGCCCTATTGACATCCCACCTCGCCTTTGGCATACGCTTTCTATGGACTTCATCACCGATCTACCTCCATGCTCCGGATACAATATGATTCTAGTAATCGTGGACTTATTCTCCAAGATGGCGCATTTCATTCCGCTCAAAGGCTTGCCAACAGCAGCAACTCTGCCCCGAGAATTTCTCGAAAACATCGTCCGACTGCACGGTTTTCCTTCGGTTCTAATTTCGGATCGAGGTAGTCAATTTATTTCTCATTTTTGGCGAAGTTGCTGTCGGTCGGCTCAAATTGATGTGAGACCATTGACCAGTCACCACCCTCAGACCGACGGACAAACCGAGAGGACCAATCAAACTCTGGAACAGTATTTACGCTGCATGCTGCAACAAACTGAAAAAACTTGGAAAGACATCCTTTGGATAGCCGAATATGCCTACAATAACTCTGTCCATTCGGGAACTGGGAAAACCCCGTTTTTTCTTTTGTACGGCAGTCACCCTCGAACCTCGGAGTTGGATCCCCTCCAAGATCTTGAAACACCAGCAGTAGACTACCTGCATTCTACAATCACCCAAGCCTTTAAGGAAGCTGTTTCTCACCTTCAAAGGGCTAAAGAACAATACAAGAAAGGAGCAGATCAACATCGGAAGGAAGCCTCTCAATATCAAGTAGGGGATCAAGTCTGGTTAGCCACCAAATATCTACCTCTAAAAGGGCCACGCACATTCAACCCAAGATACCTTGGTCCCTATTCCATCACTACCATAGTAAACCCAGTAGCGGTCAAGTTGGACTTGCCCCCGCACATGAAGATATATCCGGTCTTCCACGTCTCTCTATTAAAACCCGTGCAACCTCAAACCCGACTAACTAAATCTCCAAAACCTATCCTAGTTGATGGAGAACTCGAGTTTGAAGTCAAAAGCATTCTGGACTCCACTATCTCCAAATCTAAACTATTTTACCTAATTGACTGGAAAGGCTACGGCCCCCAAGAGAGAGCCTGGGAACCTGCTGAATATGTCCACGCTCCTCGCCTAATCAAAAGATTTCACCGAACATTTCCTGACAAGCCAAAACCCCCGGAGAAGCCCGGTTTGGGAGGGGCCTTGAGGGGGGGTACTGTCATGATCTCTGCTTCCAAAAGGTCAGGGTTTTCCCAACTCCCTTGGAAGCAGATCCATAACCCAGGTTCCGAGTGCCAACCAGTCCCAATTGGGACCTTTTGGACCCAGTCCTGGCGCCAGTGGCACCAGGCTCATAAATATGCCCAGTCCCAGCGCTGGAAGCGCCGGGCTCATAATGCTTGGGTGGACTTACCTGCAGCAGACCATGCTGCTTACTTGCCTGCCGGTTGAGCCTCTGATCCTCTTCTGTTTGGAACTACTTTTCCTGTTGGGTGGGGCAGGAGCCACTCCCTAGATTCAGAACACTGGAACTCTTCTGGAAAGCAGGAACTCTTTTCTTACCTAGGCGTGGCTGTGGAAGGAGACACCTAAGCACTACAGGAGGCTATTTAAACCACACCCGATGGATGAATCTTGCTTTGCGTTATTCTGCATCCTCTGCAGCAGAACGCTCATTGTGTCTTCTGCATCTGATCCTGGGCCTAAGGAAAAAGGCTTACCATCTTGAATCCAGTCTTCAGCAACACCTATAAAGACAAGAAAGAACAGGTTAGCATTACGGTCTTCAGTGACAGCTCTTCACTTACCTGGTCCATCGGCTGTCACCAACGCCTCGCGCTGCTTTCCGGCATCTGAAAGACAAAGGCTTACCTACGCTTCGTGAGCTCCGGTGGTCTTCACACTGCATTCCGGCATCTGAAAGACAAAAGCTTACCAACTCTTCGCACGCTCCGGAGGCCTTCGGCGCTGCATCCCGCATCTGAAAGACAAAACAAGGTGCGTTTAAAGACATTGGGGAACTTTAATACTCACGTGCCATTACTCCTTTCCACATCTAACCCAGTGGGTATTCGGCACCCTGCAGCCGCTCCGAACTTGTACCTGCAAAATAAAAAGACAGTTAGAGCGCATCGTGAAGCAGGCAACAAGCGCTTACTTACGTGCTTCCAGGCACTTCTATTCATCACACGGGCTCCATCTTCAACTCACTTCAGCCCGTCATCCGCCATCGCCGGAACCCTGCAAAACAAGAAACATCATTACTAAAGACTTTAAAGACATTAGAATTACTCGAAACTTACCGTTCGTGCAGTAAACGACGGACAGCAGTCCTCTGAAGTCAAGAGGCCTGCTCCCCTTATCCAGTGAAGAAACTGGTTACAGCACCCTGCCCCGAGGCAGATGGAGAGCACGGCGTTCACTTACCTAAGACATCTTACCCTTCGAGTCAGACATACAGTGCACAGAGGTCCAGCCCAAAGAGCCAGCCGTGTGTTACACATCACCTTTGAAGATACGGTATACGCCCAGTCAAGACCGGCGCCTCTACGGGAATCAGGTGAGCATTACATCTTCTCTCCCTGCCTTTTTTCCCCCTCGGATTCTGAGTATCCCGCTACTCGTCCGTCCCTGATCTGCTTTCCCCGTTTTATCCCCCCATATTTTTCCTTCTTCCTCGCTTTCCAGTTTGTTGTTTTGTTTCTCTTACTATTCCCTCCTCCTGTCTTTCATCTGCTCCCCTCTGTTGCCTCCCTGCTTTTCTCTTTTGCTTTCTGTCCTTGTTTATTTCCTTACCTCCGTAATCCCTGCTTGCACGGGTTACAGCGTTCAACTCACCTGCGGACTGCCTTCCGCTACGAAGCGTCTACGACGTTCAACTCACCTGAGAATTGCCTTCCGCTACGAAGCGTCTACGATGTTCAACTCACCTGAGAACTGCCTTCCACTACTAAGCCACTGGATCCTCACCGTTCAGGACTTCCGTTCCACTAAGATCCGGGCCATCTTCCCATCCGATCCAGGGCTATTCGAGCCAACCATCAATCCGCTACAACAACTTACTCTGAGAGGTTTTTTTAAGCGGCTCCTTTTTTCCTCTCCACTTGGTCCCTGAGGAAGAGGGGTCCTCTACTTCCCTGTATAACAGGGAATCAGTGTGGCCTCTTACCGCGGAAGACCGTACCTCTTCACAAAAAAGAAGTCAAAGAAGAAGCTACACAGATATCGCAGATATACGACCTTTCATTGCTGAGCGTAATATATGGACACACAGTTCCTAAAACGGTGCTCATCTCTTTGAACACAGTGTAGATTTGCCTGGTTGAAAAGACCTAGGATTTGAGAATTTTACACTCTTGTGAATTTGAGAATTTGACACTCTTGAGAATTTGAAATCTGTCCTTTTGGACACAAGGACCCCGGTGTCCTGATATCCAGGTGAATGATTACCTAATACATGCGAGTTAGACATTTTGACAATTAATTAATATATATCTGAACATTGAATAATGATGATATTATGCTCTCTTTACATTAAAGGTTCTGTTTAGAAGAACTTGGGAATAAGTCTTATCAAGTTTACTGCTCCTGATGAAGGCTAGAGTAGCCAAAACACGTAGAACTCTTTATTATTGAATTGACAAATCGGTTGATTTCAATTGTTTGCCATACTTTTGTCACTTAACGATTAAATGTTATCTACTGATACATATCAAATTGTGCATTTTAGAATATTTTGTGAACTCTCTATTTGAATGTCAATACCTAAATTTGATAACTACTGACTGGAAAAAGTTGATTGGTGTGAAGGGGGTGCAAGGGTTTCCTTAAATAGGACCTTCTCTCTACTTTCATATACTACTCAGCCTTGTGCCAGAGCTGGTTTTCCCCAGCACCCTGGATCTTATTATACACATTTCATTTTCATCTCTCACCTGCTTAAAATAATGTCTTGTAAAAAGGTGTGCATGTATAGAGAAACCGCCAGTCAACGTGAGAGATGCAGCAATGGATGAAGACAGAAGTGTCGAAAATAAACTCATGACATTGCATGTGTGCACCATATGGCTAGAGAAGTAACCATGCCAGAGAGCGATCAAAGACAAATTAGCTTTGATACCTGGGTGTGCAAACAACTTGCCAACAAAATCATTAAAATAAAACGGGGAGCATGGACGGTGACTGTGTACTAAAACTAAAGGAAATTCCATTGGGTCTGCCAGGTGTTTTGGATCACAACTCCCATCAGCTGTAGCCAGTATGGTCAATGGTGGGGGATCATGGGAGGTGCAGTCCAGTATATTAGGAGAGCTGCAGGTTGCATACTCCACTTGCAAGTAATCCCTTTTTACTGAGTATTCTCATTTTCCCTATATTTTGTAATAGACTGTCCATTACCTCCACAATACATACATAACTTACCCTGGTCTTTTTTTATAAATGTTTCTACAAAACTTCCTTGCTTATGACTTCCAAAATGCAGAATTCTCAGGATTGTCCAACTCCAGGCCTCGATGTCTGGAATCAGGAAGGGTTGTCAGCATATCCCTCATTAATATTTATGAAAGAAATGTTCACAATTCTAGATGTAAGCAAACATTTCTCATGTGCATTAATGAGGAATATCCTGAACACCTGTCAGGATTATGGTCCTCGAGGCCTGAAGCTGGACAGCCCTGCTTCTAGACCCTGAGAAACCAGCAGCGCCTCAACCAACTGAACACTGCCCTTGAATTATTCACACTCTGAAAGTACTGGTTTTACTCCAAATAGTAGCTGGTTGGTGTACACACGTCAAGAGATTCTTTAACTTGTGGTATACATTTAAAGCCTTAACATCTTTACACATAGGGATCCTTCTCGAATCCTTTCCCCAATTCCGGGTATGCTTTTCTTCTATGTTCTCCTGTAATAGGTTGGATCCTCAAGATCCTATTCGAGTAATTACTTCCTTATGCTTGACAACACTCATGGCAATTGCCAATGTTCACACATCGGGTGTCTTAGGCTCCCGTAATCAACATTCAATTACTTACGTTGTTTCCTTGTGCCTCCACCTTCCCTGAACCCTCCTGCTACATTCTTCAGTGTTGGGCTGGCTCACAGGGTTTGGCATTTTATTGGGGCGTCTTTCACTGGTTCCACTTTCTGGTCTCTCCGGTCAGTGTCTCTGTTTCTCTACCCGCCTATGCAGTCTCCAGGCAGAGTCGGATTGGCCCCTCAGCCTTTTGGCCCATGGCCGAGCCGAAATCGTTCCTGGGGAGTGGGGGCAGTTACTGGCCATGCCTGGGCCGATTGGAACAAGAGAAATCATTTGTTCTATAAAAACAGCTAAACTGTAAGTGCCTTACAATAACATTATCATTTGGCCTTGGACGTCTGCTTGAATTCCCAGTAATTTAGAGGCTGAAGAGGAAGGGGCGGTGATTCCGAAGCTCCAGAGAGGAAAAGATGCGGTCGGTAAGTGAAACAACAAACTCGTTACTTTGGCAAATGTCTTGCAGGCATTAGAACAAGTAAGGGAAAGGTAACGGAGGGTGGCGGAGAAAAAATGAAAATAGTCAGAAGTAGAGAAGACTGTATATATATAGGGGGTAATGACTCGAGCATAAGAGATAAAGAGTGGATACCGGGGGGACACCTGAGAGAAAAACAAGGGATACCAGGGGGACCCCTGAGATAAAAATGAAGGATTACCAGTGGGCACCTGAGATAAAAACGAAAGGATTCAACTTGTTCCTGCGCTTTAATACAGCGGTCAGAAGAAACGTGAACTCATAGCCCATATAATAACGGACAATTAGACTACGGTGACGTTTAAAGATGCATCAAAGGAGTTTGTTTAAACTCCATGACGGGGTATTGATTAGAAGGCAGGTATATGTATGACCAGCTGGTGTCTGTCTAGTCTGTCAAGTGTCTGTCATATGTGTCCTGTTGTACATCAAATGTAATAGAACTGTATCAGTCATAGTCCGAAATGAAATTTGGTTTTATGCGATTCTGTAATTTAGAGGGAATCGCCAATGAATTGATGGTTTTGAGTTAATTGATAGTATAAAAAGTTTGGCGGGAAAAGATTGGATTGGAGCTTGCGTATCTGGTGCTCGCTCATACTAATAGAAGGATAACTAACGGTATAAATAATGTTGGTAACGGAATTGAAAATGGAGGAGGTCACCCCACTTGTGCATCTGTGCATGCAACTACCTAAGCATGCTCCTAAACTAAAAAAGTATAGCACAGAGTGGGTTAAGGGTACTGCCCACAAGATGTTTATGCCGTGGCCACAGAATGGGTCCCTACCTAAAGCCGTCTTACAACATATGATGGCTTTTCTACATGCCACATATACAGGCAAGAAGCTAGAGAAACGTCTTGCTATTCTAGAACTGTGGGAGATGTTTGAAGAAACAAAGCTGGAAGAACCACCCACAGACTGGATGCTAAATGTATGTACGGAGGGGGGTGAGACGCCTACCGCGCCACCAGCCTCGCCTGAGCCAGTCATTGAAGGGAGTAAGACAGAGGGGATTTACCCGCTAAGAGAACTTAAGGCAGCCACGGGGTATAGCAACCCCGCATACGAGTTGCCTACGTACAGTAGTGACGACAATAAGGGAAATAAACAGGAAAACAATATCGCCTCTGCAGTCCCGAGGGACAAGGATAGACGCGAAGATGAAGGAAAAGATCGGGCACAGAGTTGTGCACCTCCTGATAAGGAGAGAGAGGGAAAGAAAGAAAAGGGAAATGAAGGTACAGTTGATGAGATAGCAGTCGCGAGAGACGAATGGATGGGAGGTCAGATATTGCTGAATTTGGATGGAAAAGGAAGTGATGATGTAAGGCCTAGACAAAGGTCTGATGAGACGCAAAGGACAGAGAAAAAGAGATGGAAGTAAGGGACGAAAGGACAAGAAAGAAGGATAGGCTAAAGCGAGGACAACTGTATCGCGAAGAGCAAGAGAAACAGCTTGATCGCAACCAGAAGGCAGCCTACGACCAGTACCAACATAATAAGCAAAGGTTGGAAGAAGAGCAAAGAGCACGAGAGAAGAAAATGAAGAGAAGAGAAGATGAGGAAATTAGAAGGGCAAAAGAATGTAGAAATGAAAGGATGAGGGAAGTAGACAAGGCTAGAGAAGAAGCGAAGAAGCGCAAGGGAATAGATGAGGAAGCAGAACGTAAGCGCAGACAGAGGGCACGAGATCTTGAATATTTGGAGCGGGAAGTTAAAAAACCCAATCCTGTTGTAGAATGGGAAGACATAGAAGAATTCTTTCCTGCACATGACTCGGTGCAAGGAATAAGTGGGACAAATATTGAAGATGACTTCGACACCCGAAGTATCGGGGAAACGAACGATAAAATATATGATGATAATGGGAACACATAGAAGAATTCTTTCCTGCACACGACTCGGTGCAAGGAATAAGTGGGACAAATATTGAAGATGACTTCAACACCCGAAGTATCGGGGAAACAATCGATAAAATATATGATGAGATGGAAATTCGCTGGAGCAAATATCCCAAGGGGGAAGGGAAGATGAGCGCCTGAGAGCACTCAATTATATGACACAGAGGATGTCACCCGAAGTAATGGGAACAGGGGACTGCCCCTACACAGCCTAGAGATTGGGCAGGACGAAGAAGATGCAAGGATTTGTGTAAACTGGGAGTATTCAGAATCTGACTCCGGTGGGGAAACGGAGTATGAGGCACACGAGGAAGGGAGACGGTACGAAAAATGGCTCAAAGGGATCCGAGGGATACGATGGTCAGACGCTAGCGAGTCCGCAAGTAGGACACCGAAGTCTGCCGTGCAGTCCTGCCGGCATGAAGGAACACCCCACGGTCAGAGGGGGGTGTCAGCACCTGTCTATGCAGATAGATTAAGGGCATTGCCAGGGAGACGGCAAGGTGGAAATGCTACCCCAGCGTTAGATAAGAGAGCTATGGGGAAAGAAAAGGAAGACTGCGCATTAGAATTCCCGCTGCTAGAAAAGGGGGTAGCAAGACCACAATATATTCCATGGCCACACATGGACCGAGAGAACCTTAAAAATAAGCTTCCAATGCTGACATCGGGAGCCAGAAAGTGGATACATGAGTTAGCGAAAATGACGAGGGGTATAACCTTAGCTATAGGGGACATTAAGGGCCTCCTAATCGCCATACTTGGTGAAAGAGCAGACGATGTATGGAAACGGGCAGGCTACCCTAAGGTAACCATAATCAACACCTCCCATGATGGAGCATCATTTAATAATTGTAGAGCAGCAGTGTGGAAAGCACTGCGAACGCTATATCCAGACACCTCAGATAAGGGAGCTATAATGACTCGGAAAATGAAAGAGTCAGAGGATCCGTTGATTTATATCCAGAATGTTCAAGACGCGTGGGTGCTCGAAACGCATGAGTCTTGGACGAAATCTATCCCTGTATTCTACCACATATTATGCCAGGGGTTGCCTGAACCGGTGCAGAAGCAGCTAAAAAAATTGGTAGGAGTAGAAGCAAAACCATGGGCTGAAAATACAGTTGACAATTGCACACTACTGCAGATTGTTGCAAGAAAAGAACTGGAAGAAGGAGGCAACTCGTAAGGGTGAGGAAGCGAAGCTGGTGCAAAAGAAACTCTTGAAGTATGCTCTTGAGGGAGCCATGCTGACAAGCCCAGCTGAACCAAGAGCGCAATCAGTAGCTAACCCATCCCAGAATAACCAAGGTAGCGCAGGATTTTACCCAAGGGGAAGGGGTTTTGGAGGAAGAGGATGGCAGAGTAATCAGGGTGGGTTTCGAGGCAACCAAGGGGGCTTTCAGAATAATCAAAGTGGCTTTCAGAATGCGCAGATGGGAAGTCCAGCTACGTCAGATGGACAGATGGCCCGACCACCGCCAGTGTGTTGGCTGTGTGGAATGACAGGACATGTGGCGCGCGTGTGCAGAAGCCAAGGCATGTGGCAAAATAGCCAAGGGATGGGGGCAGGCATGGTGAATCATCCAGCCGTCCCCCAACAGGGCTGTGCACAAAATCACACAGTGCAGCAGCAGGCGCCAGGCTTGCAGCAGGGTGCAGAGCAAGCGGTTCCACCCCTGGACATGGGGAACGTACCGCAGGAACAATCCCAGCATGCGCCACTGCAAATGTCACAGGACACTAGCTCCGAAAGGGGAGTCACCCCTGGGGATGGGGGAAATCAGCAAGTATACAGCGGGCCAAACTTATATATGAAATAGGACAGACCCCGTTGCCCGCATCTGGGGGAAATCTTCCTTCTACATCCTCTATGAATCCAGTGCAGATCAACCTACCTGGGAATGTACCTCTGGCTCCGCCCGAACGATTTTCTGGTGACCCAAAGAGGTTTGCAGTATTTATCAATCAGTGCCGGTTGCATTTCTTATGCCGGCCAGCAGCCTTTCCAACTGATCAAGCTAAAGTAGCTTTCGTGCTTTCGTACCTTAGTGGCAATGCGGCAGACTGGTCGATCCCTCTAGTAAATCAAGATGATCCGGTCCTCCATAATTTTCAAGCTTTTCAGCTCAGTCTGGAAAAACTGTTCGCAAGACATTCACAGGGGCAGGCCTTGGGCAATGAGCTTCTTTCATTGCGACAAGGTAATCAAGACCTTTTGGCTTATATTGCGTCTTTCAACAGACTGATAGTGGAAACTCAATGGCCTGAGGACAAAAGGATTACGCTGTTTTATAGAGGTCTACGTGGAGAGCTCAAAGATGTGTTAGCCCAAGTAGTGAATCCCCCACAAGATTGTTCGGACTATATAGACTTAGTCGTTCAAATAGATCACAGACTGCAGAACAGGAAGGTCGATCGTTCCAAGTTTGATGCTCGAGTATTTTCCAAACCGCCAACTCCTTCCAAAGGAGTAGACTTCGGGGAACCCATGCAAATAGGGGGTCTGAAAGGTCCTCTAACACACAAGGAGCGGGAAAGGAGAAAACAGTTGCAATTATGCCTCTATTGCGGAAACTCAGGGCACTTTCTTCGAGACTGTCCGGTGAAACCTGCCAAGAAGGCAGTAGGAGCTGCAGTTACCAAAGTTACAAACTCTGAGCAGGGAAACGACCTCGCCCGACAAAAATAGAGGTCCTCTTGCCGAGCGTGAAAACCAGTTCCGTGACCTCGCATTTCGTGATACCTATGGTCCTCATTAGCCCTGATAATCCGGATCGATTACATGCAATTGAAGCTTACGTCGACAGCGGTGCCGTCGGCAATTATGTGGATCATGAAATGGTTTTGAGGATGAATCTAACTCTTTGTCCTAAGGCTGTAAAGGACGTCATTACTACGGTGGATGGTACGGAGATAGCCTCCGGGCCAGTAACGCATACCACTCAAGAGTTGACGCTAGTAAGTCAAGATGGACACCATGAGAAGATCGTGTTCGATGTGATCAAGGCCCCTCAGTTTCAGATTATTCTAGGAATACCTTGGTTAGAGAAACACAATCCTCTGATCGATTGGCGAGCAAGAACGGTCCAGTTTCCAGAATGTGTCTCTACTTGTCACCCTCCACCTGGTGTTGCACTGGCAGCAATTTCTTCAGAGACTCCCCAGTTACCTCCCGAATACCTAGAATACCAAGATGTTTTCCGGAAGGATCAGGCTAACTCTCTACCTCCTCATAGGTCTTATGACTGCCAGATAGACCTGATACCTGGATCTACTCCTCCTTGTAGTAGAATTTATGCCCTCACCGAGCCTGAGAACCTTCACCTTCGACAATACCTGGATCAATACCTGGCAAATGGGTTTATTCGTCCTTCCAAGTCCCCTGCTTCTTCAGCTTTGTTCTTCGTTCCATAAAAGGAAGGAGACCTTAAAACTTGTATAGATTATCGCTCCCTGAACCAGATCACCGTTAAGAATAGATATCCGTTACCTTTGATCCCTGAACTCCTGGACCAAGTCAGAAAAGCATGCATATATACAAAGCTGGATCTTAGAGGAGCTTACCACTTGGTACGAGTAAAAGAGGGCGATGAATGGAAGACGGCCTTCCGCACCAAGTATGGGCTATTTGAATATCAGGTCATGCCCTTCGGACTTTGCAATGCCCCGGCCGCCTTTCAATATTTTATGAACGATGTCCTCAGAGTGCTCAAAGATGTGTGTGTTGTTGTTTACATTGACGACATCCTCGTTTATTCTTCATCGGAATCTGAACATCGGAAACACGTGAAAATGGTCCTCGAAAAATTGCGTCAACACAAACTTTTCGCTAAGTTGGAAAAATGTGTTTTCAACGTGACTGAAGTTGAATTCTTGGGATTCATATTATCACCTGGCGGAGTGCGTATGGATTCAAAGAAGGTCGATGCAGTTCTCAAATGGCCATCACCATCCTCCGTAAAAGGTGTGCAAAGCATGTTAGGCTTCGCTAACTTTTACCGCAGGTTTATCCCCGAATTCTCTCGAATAGTCCAGCCCATCACTGCCTTGTTAAAGAAAAACAAACGTTTTGAATGGTCTACCGAGGCGGAACAAGCTTTCCAGGATTTGAAGACTAAATTTATCTCTGCACCAATCTTAAAACACCCTCGCCCCGAACTCCCCTACATCGTGGAAACTGATGCTTCAAGCCTTGCAATGGGGGCAGTTCTATCACAAAAGGACCCGGTAACCAATCAGTTGCATCCCGTGGCATTTTGGTCCCGCAAATTCTCGCCTACTGAAATCAATTACACGATTACTGACAAGGAACTTCTGGCTATCAAGTCTGCCTTTAAGGCTTGGCGGCATTATCTGCTGGGGGCCCGACACACCGTTACTGTGATTACGGATCACCGAAACCTGCAATATTTGAAAACCGCAAAAGCCCAATCCTCTAGACAACTCCATTGGGCATTATTCTTTGCCGAGTTTGACTTCATAATTACCTATCGACCTGGTACAAAGAACGGTAAAGCTGATGCCCTTTCTCGGATGGGAGTGGAAGAACACTTGATCAACCCTAAACCTGTACCAATCATTCCCGAACAAAGAATTCTGGGTGTAATCGCCACAGAATCCATAGAGGAAGTTAAGGATAAAGCCAGGCAACTTGTAACTCCAGCAGAAATACAGAATTGGCATCTGCAGGGAAAGGACTTTGCAGTAAAGGACAACTTATTGTATTTCCAAGAACGATTATACCTACCCAGCACAGATTTACAGAAAAAAGTAATCTCTTGTTATCACGATTCTTTAATGGAAGGACATCCCGGTATGGCCAAGACCTCAGAAAAGATCAAGCGCTACTTCTGGTGGCCGTCTTGGAAAAAAGATATCAGAGACTTTATAATGTCCTGTGGAGTATGCGCCCAAAACAAGAGTCAAAAGGAAAGACCAGCAGGCCTCTTACGCCCTATTGACATCCCACCTCGCCTTTGGCATACGCTTTCTATGGACTTCATCACCGATCTACCTCCATGCTCCGGATACAATATGATTCTAGTAATCGTGGACTTATTCTCCAAGATGGCGCATTTCATTCCGCTCAAAGGCTTGCCAACAGCAGCAACTCTGGCCCGAGAATTTCTCGAAAACATCGTCCGACTGCACGGTTTTCCTTCGGTTCTAATTTCGGATCGAGGTAGTCAATTTATTTCTCATTTTTGGCGAAGTTGCTGTCGGTCGGCTCAAATTGATGTGAGACCATTGACCAGTCACCACCCTCAGACCGACGGACAAACCGAGAGGACCAATCAAACTCTGGAACAGTATTTACGCTGCATGCTGCAACAAACTGAAAAAACTTGGAAAGACATCCTTTGGATAGCCGAATATGCCTACAATAACTCTGTCCATTCGGGAACTGGGAAAACCCCGTTTTTTCTTTTGTACGGCAGTCACCCTCGAACCTCGGAGTTGGATCCCCTCCAAGATCTTGAAACACCAGCAGTAGACTACCTGCATTCTACAATCACCCAAGCCTTTAAGGAAGCTGTTTCTCACCTTCAAAGGGCTAAAGAACAATACAAGAAAGGAGCAGATCAACATCGGAAGGAAGCCCCTCAATATCAAGTAGGGGATCAAGTCTGGTTAGCCACCAAATATCTACCTCTAAAAGGGCCACGCACATTCAACCCAAGATACCTTGGTCCCTATTCCATCACTACCATAGTAAACCCAGTAGCGGTCAAGTTGGACTTGCCCCCGCACATGAAGATACATCCGGTCTTCCACGTCTCTCTATTAAAACCCGTGCAACCTCAAACCCGACTAACTAAATCTCCAAAACCTATCCTAGTTGATGGAGAACTCGAGTTTGAAGTCAAAAGCATTCTGGACTCCAAGATCTCCAAATCTAAACTATTTTACCTAATTGACTGGAAAGGCTACGGCCCCCAAGAGAGAGCCTGGGAACCTGCTGAATATGTCCACGCTCCTCGCCTAATCAAAAGATTTCACCGAACATTTCCTGACAAGCCAAAACCCCCGGAGAAGCCCGGTTTGGGAGGGGCCTTGAGGGGGGGTACTGTCATGATCTCTGCTTCCAAAAGGTCAGGGTTTTCCCAACTCCCTTGGAAGCAGATCCATAACCCAGGTTCCGAGTGCCAACCAGTCCCAATTGGGACCTTTTGGACCCAGTCCTGGCGCCAGTGGCACCAGGCTCATAAATATGCCCAGTCCCAGCGCTGGAAGCGCCGGGCTCATAATGCTTGGGTGGACTTACCTGCAGCAGACCATGCTGCTTACTTGCCCGCCAGTTGAGCCTCTGATCCTCTTCTGTTTGGAACTACTTTTCCTGTTGGGTGGGGCAGGAGCCACTCCCTAGATTCAGAACACTGGAACTCTTCTGGAAAGCAGGAACTCTTTTCTTACCTAGGCGTGGCTGTGGAAGGAGACACCTAAGCACTACAGGAGGCTATTTAAACCACACCGATGGATGAATCTTGCTTTGCGTTTTTCTGCATCCTCTGCAGCAGAACGCTCATTGTGTCTTCTGCATCTGATCCTGGGCCTAAGGAAAAAGTCTTACCATCTTGAATCCAGTCTTCAGCAACACCTATAAAGACAAGAAAGAACAGGTTAGCATTACGGTCTTCAGTGACAGCTCTTCACTTACCTGGTCCATCGGCTGTCACCAACGCCTCGCGCTGTTTTCCGGCATCTGAAAGACAAAGGCTTACCTACTCTTCGTGCGCTCCGGAGGTCTTCACACTGCATTCCGGCATCTGAAAGACAAAAGCTTGCCAACTCTTCGCACGCTCCGGAGGCCTTCGGCGCTGCATCCCGCATCTGAAAGACAAAACAAGGTGCGTTTAAAGACATTGGGGAACTTTAATACTCACGTGCCATTACTCCTTTCCACATCTAACCCAGTGGGTATTCGGCACCCTGCAGCCGCTCCGAACTTGTACCTGCAAAATAAAAAGACAGTTAGAGCGCATCGTGAAGCAGGCAACAAGCGCTTACTTACGTGCTTCCAGGCGCTTCTATTCATCACACGGGCTCCATCTTCAACTCACTTCAGCCCGTCATCCACCATCGCCGGAACCCTGCAAAACAAGAAACATCATTACTAAAGACTTTAAAGACATTAGAATTACTCGAAACTTACAGTTCGTGCAGTAAACGACGGACAGCAGTCCTCTGAAGTCAAGAGGCCTGCTCCCCTTATCCAGTGAAGAAACTGGTTACAGCACCCTGCCCCGAGGCAGATGGAGAGCACGGCGTTCACTTACCTAAGACATCTTACCCTTCGAGTCAGACATACAGTGCACAGAGGTCCAGCCCAAAGAGCCAGCCGTGTGTTACACATCACCTTTGAAGATACGGTATACGCCCAGTCAAGACCGGCGCCTCTACGGGAATCAGGTGAGCGTTACATCTTCTCTCCCTGCCTTTTTTCCCCCTCGGATTCTGAGTATCCCGCTACTCGTCCGTCCCTGATCTGCTTACCCCGTTTTATCCCCCCATATTTTTCCTTCTTCCTCGCTTTCCAGTTTGTTGTTTTGTTTCTCTTACTATCCCTCCTCCTGTCTTTCATCTGCTCCCCTCTGTTGCCTCCCTGCTTTTCTATCCTTGTTTATTTCCTTACCTCCGTAATCCCTGCTTGCACGGGTTACAGCGTTCAACTCACCTGCGGACTGCCTTCCGCTACGAAGCGTCTACGACGTTCAACTCACCTGAGAATTGCCTTCTGCTATGAAGCGTCTACGATGTTCAACTCACCTGAGAACTGCCTTCCACTACTAAGCCACTGGATCCTCACCGTTCAGGACCTCCGTTCCACAAAGATCCGGGCCATCTTCCCATCCGATCCAGGGCTATTCGAGCCAACCATCAATCCGCTACAACAACTTACTCTGAGAGGTTTTTTTAAGCGGCTCCTTTTTTCCTCTCCACTTGGTCCCTGAGGAAGAGGGGTCCTCTACTTCCCTGTATAACAGGGAATCAGTGTGGCTTCTTACCGCGGAAGACCGTACCTCTTCACAAAAAAGAAGTCAAAGAAGAAGCTACACAGATATCGCAGATATACGACCTTTCATTGCTGAGCGTAATATATGGACACACAGTTCCTAAAACGGTGCTCATCTCTTTGAACACAGTGTAGATTTGCCTGGTTGAAAAGACCTAGGATTTGAGAATTTGACACTCTTGTGAATTTGAGAATTTGACACTCTTGAGAATTTGAAATCTGTCCTTTTGGACACAAGGACCCCGGTGTCCTGATATCCAGGTGAATGATTACTAATACATGCGAGTTAGACATTTTGACAATTAATTAATATATATCTGAACATTGAATAATGATGATATTATGCTCTCTTTACATTATAGGTTCTGTTTAGAAGAACTTGGGAATAAGTCTTATCAAGTTTACTGCTCCTGATGAAGGCTAGAGTAGCCAAAACACGTAGAACTCTTTATTATTGAATTGACAAATCGGTTGATTTCAATTGTTTGCCATACTTTTGTCACTTAACGATTAAATGTTATCTACTGATACATATCAAATTGTGCATTTTAGAATATTTTGTGAACTCTCTATTTGAATGTCAATACCTAAATTTGATAACTACTGACTGGAAAAAGTTGATTGGTGTGAAGGGGGTGCAAGGGTTTCCTTAAATAGGACCTTCTCTCTACTTTCATATACTACTCAGCCTTGTGCCAGAGCTGGTTTTCCCCAGCACCCTGGATCTTATTATACACATTTCATTTTCATCTCTCACCTGCTTAAAATAATGTCTTGTAAAAAGGTGTGCATGTATAGAGAAACCGCCAGTCAACGTGAGAGATGCAGCAATGGATGAAGACAGAAGTGTCGAAAATAAACTCATGACATTGCATGTGTGCACCATAAGGCTAGAGAAGTAACCATACCAGAGAGCGATCAAAGACAAATTAGCTTTGATACCTGGGTGTGCAAACAACTTGCCAACAAAATCATTAAAATAAAACGGGGAGCCTCGACGGTGACTGTGTACTGAAAATAAAGGAAATTCCATTGGGTCTGCCAGGTGTTTTGGATCACAACTCCCATCAGCTGTAGCCAGTATGGTCAATGGTGGGGGATCATGGGAGGTGCAGTCCAGTATATTAGGAGAGCTGCAGGTTGCATACTCCACTTGCAAGTAATCCCTTTTTACTGAGTATTCTCATTTTCCCTATATTTTGTAATAGACTGTCCATTACCTCCACAATACATACATAACTTACCCTGGTCTTTTTTATACATGTTTCTACAAAACTTCCTTGCTTATGACTTCCAAAATGCAGAATTCTCAGGATTGTCCAACTCCAGGCCTCGATGTCTGGAATCAGGAAGGGTTGTCAGCATATCCCTCATTAATATTTATGAAAGAAATGTTCACAATTCTAGATGTAAGCAAACATTTCTCATGGGCATTAATGAGGAATATCCTGAACACCTGTCAGGATTATGGTCCTCGAGGCCTGAAGCTGGACAGCCCTGCTTCTAGACCCTGAGAAACCAGCAGCGCCTCAACCAACTGAACACTGCCCTTGAATTATTCACACTCTGAAAGTACTGGTTTTACTCCAAATAGTAGCTGGTTGGTGTACACACGTCAAGAGATTCTTTAACTTGTGGTATACATTTAAAGCCTTAACATCTTTACACATAGGGATCCTTCTCGAATCCTTTCCCCAATTCCGGGTATGCTTTTCTTCTATGTTCTCCTGTAATAGGTTGGATCCTCAAGATCCTATTCGAGTAATTACTTCCTTATGCTTGACAACACTCATGGCAATTGCCAATGTTCACACATCGGGTGTCTTAGGCTCCCGTAATCAACATTCAATTACTTACCTTGTTTCCTTGTGCCTCCACCTTCCCTGAACCCTCCTGCTACATTCTTCAGTGTTGGGCTGGCTCACAGGGTTTGGCATTTTATTGGGGGGTCTTTCACTGGTTCCACTTTCTGTTCTCTCCGGTCAGTGTCTCTGTTTCTCTACCCGCCTATGCAGTCTCCAGGCAGAGTCGGATTGGCCCCTCAGCCTTTTGGCCCATGGCCGAGCCAAAATCGTCCCTGGGGAGTGGGGGCAGTTACTGGCCATGCCTGGGCCGATTGGAACAAGAGAAATCATTTGTTCTATAAAAACAGCTAAACTGTAAGTGCCTTACAATAACATTATCATTTGGCCTTGGACATCTGCTTGAATTCCAAGTAATTTAGAGGCTGAAGAGGAAGGGGCGGTGATTCCGAAGCTCCAGAGAGGAAAAGATGCGGTCGGTAAGTGAAACAACAAACTCGTTACTTTGGCAAATATCTTGCAGGCATTAGAACAAGTAAGGGAAAGGTAACGGAGGGTGGCGGAGAAAAAATGAAAATAGTCAGAAGTAGAGAAGACTGTATATATATAGGGGGTAATGACTCGAGCATAAGAGATAAAGAGTGGATACCGGGGGGACACCTGAGAGAAAAACAAGGGATGCCAGGGGGACCCCTGAGATAAAAATGAAGGATTACCAGTGGGCACCTGAGATAAAAACGAAAGGATTCAACTTGTTCCTGCGCTTTAATACAGCGGTCAGAAGAAACGTGAACTCATAGCCCATATAATAACGGACAATTAGACTACGGTGACGTTTAAAGATGCATCAAAGGAGTTTGTTTAAACTCCATGACGGGGTATTGATTAGAAGGCAGGTATATGTATGACCAGCTGGTGTCTGTGTAGTCTGTCAAGTGTCTGTCATATGTGTCCTGTTGTACATCAAATGTAATAGAACTGTATCAGTGATAGTCCGAAATGAAATTTGGTTTTATGCGATTCTGTAACTTAGAGGGAATCGCCAATGAATTGATGGTTTTGAGTTAATTGATAGTATAAAAAGTTTGGCGGGAAAAGATTGGATTGGAGCTTGCGTATCTGGTGCTCGCTCATACTAATAGAAGGATAACTAACGGTATAAATAATGTTGGTAACGGAATTGAAAATGGAGGAGGTCACCCCACTTGTGCATCTGTGCATGCAACTACCTAAGCATGCTCCTAAACTAAAAAAGTATAGCACAGAGTGGGTTAAGGGTACTGCCCACAAGATGTTTATGCCGTGGCCACAGAATGGGTCCCTACCTAAAGCCGTCTTACAACATATGATGGCTTTTCTACATGCCACATATACAGGCAAGAAGCTAGAGAAACGTCTTGCTATTCTAGAACTGTGGGAGATGTTTGAAGAAACAAAGCTGGAAGAACCACCCACAGACTGGATGCTAAATGTATGTACGGAGGGGGGTGAGACGCCTACCGCGCCACCAGCCTCGCCTGAGCCAGTCATTGAAGGGAGTAAGACAGAGGGGATTTACCCACTAAGAGAACTTAAGGCAGCCACGGGGTATAGCAACCCCGCATACGAGTTGCCTACGTACAGTAGTGACGACAATAAGGGAAATAAACAGGAAAACAATATCGCCTCTGCGGTCCCGAGGGACAAGGATAGACGCGAAGATGAAGGAAAAGATCGGGCACAGAGTTGTGCACCTCCTGATAAGGAGAGAGAGGGAAAGAAAGAAAAGGGAAATGAAGGTACAGTTGAGACGAATGGATGGGAGGTCAGATATTGCTGAATTTGGATGGAAAAAGAAGTGATGATGTAAGGCCTAGACAAAGGTCTGATGAGACGCAAAGGAGAGAGAAAAAGAGATGGAAGTAAGGGACGAAAGGACAAGAAAGAAGGATAGGCTAAAGCGAGGACAACTGTATCGCGAAGAGCAAGAGAAACAGCTTGATCGCAACCAGAAGGCAGCCTACGACCAGTACCAACATAATAAGCAAAGGTTGGAAGAAGAGCAAAGAGCACGAGAGAAGAAAATGAAGAGAAGAGAAGATGAGGAAATTAGAAGGGCAAAAGAACGTAGAAATGAAAGGATGAGGGAAGTAGACAAGGCTAGAGAAGAAGCGAAGAAGCGCAAGGGAATAGATGAGGAAGCAGAACGTAAGCGCAGACAGAGGGCACGAGATCTTGAATATTTGGAACGGGAAGTTAAAAAACCCAATCCTGTTGTAGAATGGGAAGACATAGAAGAATTCTTTCCTGCACATGACTCGGTGCAAGGAATAAGTGGGACAAATATTGAAGATGACTTCGACACCCGAAGTATCGGGGAAACGAACGATAAAATATATGATGATAATGGGAACACATAGAAGAATTCTTTCCTGCACACGACTCGGTGCAAGGAATAAGTGGGACAAATATTGAAGATGACTTCAACACCCGAAGTATCGGGGAAACAATCGATAAAATATATGATGAGATGGAAATTCGCTGGAGCAAATATCCCAAGGGGGAAGGGAAGATGAGCGCCTGAGAGCACTCAATTATATGACACAGAGGATGTCACCCGAAGTAATGGGAACAGGGGACTGCCCCTACACAGCCTAGAGATTGGGCAGGACGAAGAAGATGCAAGGAGTTGTGCAAACTGGGAGTATTCAGAATCTGACTCCGGTGGGGAAACGGAGTATGAGGTACACGAGGAAGGGAGACGGTACGAAAAATGGCTCAAAGGGATCCGAGGGATACGATGGTCAGACGCTAGCGAGTCCGCAAGTAGGACACCGAAGTCTGCCGTGCAGTCCTGCCGGCATGAAGGAACACCCCACGGTCAGAGGGGGGTGTCAGCACCTGTCTATGCAGATAGATTAAGGGCATTGCCAGGGAGACGGCAAGGTGGAAATGCTACCCCAGCGTTAGATAAGAGAGCTATGGGGAAAGAAAAGGAAGACTGCGCATTAGAATTCCCGCTGCTAGAAAAGGGGGTAGCAAGACCACAATATATTCCATGGCCACACATGGACCGAGAGAACCTTAAAAATAAGCTTCCAATGCTGACTTCGGGAGCCAGAAAGTGGATACATGAGTTAGAGAAAATGACAAGGGGTATAACCTTAGCTATAGGGGACATTAAGGGCCTCCTAATCGCCATACTTGGTGAAAGAGCAGACGATGTATGGAAACGGGCAGACTACCCTAAGGTAACCATAATCAACACCTCCCATGACGGAGCATCATTTAATAATTGTAGAGCAGCAGTGTGGAAAGCACTGCGAACGCTATATCCAGACACCTCAGATAAGGGAGCTATAATGACTCGGAAAATGAAAGAGTCAGAGGATCCGTTGATTTATATCCAGAATGTTCAAGACGCGTGGGTGCTCGAAACGCATGAGTCTTGGACGAAATCTATCCCTGTATTCTACCACATATTATGCCAGGGGTTGCCTGAACCGGTGCAGAAGCAGCTAAAAAAATTGGTAGGAGTAGAAGCAAAACCATGGGCCGAAATACAGTTGACAATTGCACACTACTGCAGATTGTTGCAAGAAAAGAACTGGAAGAAGGAGGCAACTCGTAAGGGTGAGGAAGCGAAGCTGGTGCAAAAGAAACTCTTGAAGTATGCTCTTGAGGGAGCCATGCTGACAAGCCCAGCTGAACCAAGAGCGCAATCAGTAGCTAACCCATCCCAGAATAACTAAGGTAGCGCAGGATTTTACCCAAGGGGAAGGGGTTTTGGAGGAAGAGGATGGCAGAGTAATCAGGGTGGGTTTCGAGGCAACCAAGGGGGCTTTCAGAATAATCAAAGTGGCTTTCAGAATGCGCAGATGGGAAGTCCAGCTACGTCAGATGGACAGATGGCCCGACCACCGCCAGTGTGTTGGCTGTGTGGAATGACAGGACATGTGGCGCGCGTGTGCAGAAGCCAAGGCATGTGGCAAAATAGCCAAGGGATGGGGGCAGGCATGGTGAATCATCCAGCCGTCCCCCAACAGGGCGGTGCACAAAATCACACAGTGCAGCAGCAGGCGCCAGGCTTGCAGCAGGGTGCCGAGCAAGCGGTTCCACCCCTGGACATGGGGAACGTACCGCAGGAACAATCCCAGCATGCGCCACTGCAAATGTCACAGGACCCTAGCTCCGGAAGGGGAGTCACCCCTGGGGATGGGGGAAATCAGCAAGTATACAGCGGGCCAAACTTATATATGAAATAGGACAGCTCACGGGGGACTCTGATGTGTTCTATCCTATTAGTGACACCAGACCCTAATAGGGAACCTAGGGTGAATGTCGTCATATGGGGTAAAGAATATTCCTTCTTAGTTGACATGGGTGCGACGAGCTCGTGCATACGAGAAGGCAAGTTTTCCTTGTCCGGTGAAGCCATAGATACTCAGAGTTTCACAGGAGCTCACAGTAGAGTTCCCTTTACAAACGCGCTCCCCATCTCCGTGGGAGAGCATGAAATGAATTTACCCTTATTATATTCACGTCAGACCCCAGTAAACATCCTGGGTCGGGACTTAATGACTAAATTGAATATGACAATCTCGTTTACCGAGAATGGTATAGTATGCTCCACTCCAGGAATGCATTATTCAAACGTGTGCGAAATGATCAGAGCATACTCCGGACGCATAGCCATGAGAGCTATACCATTGGAGCCAGAAGTCTTTGCATATGGCGTGCAGGTGCTCATGGCGGGATTGCCAGGCCTCGCAGATAGAACTATGAGGACACCTGATGAGTTTCTATTCAGACCCAGAATACCTATGCACGAAGAGGAGGGACAAGTATTTCCCTTAATGATACAATCCGCCGCAGTACGAGGGAAAGTGGTATTGGTCGAAGGATATGACGACGAAGGCAGACAATAGTGTGCGATTATCGCCATCGAAGAAGGGTATCGAGTGTCTGACGTCACTGATGACGATCTGTTCGAAGAACACCCTGACCTACAAAAGAAAAGAGTAGAAGTGAGTCTCATATTTTGGGTCAAAATGATCAAGCGGGAGGTGCCACAGAGAATGATGTTGGTGCTAATACGTCCAGAATACTTTGATGACGACATGGCGCAAGTGCCTGTCGCGGTATGGACTACAGGGCCCTAAGATGTAGGCCTCCTGAAAGAGGTAGGTGAACTGAAAATGAAACTGAAACCAGGAGCAAGTTTACCAAGAGCACAACATTATCCTATGTCCAGAGAGGCAGATGAAGGGAACACAAAGACAATTTCCGCCATGATGGAGCAGGGCATCCTAGTGAAGTCAGAATCACCTTGCAACACAGTGATTTACCCTGTCAAGAAATCAAAAGGAGGGTCTTGGCATTTAATCCAAGATTTAAGAGAATTAAACAATATAGTTGAAGCCAAGTTCCCTCTAGTCCCGAATCCATCCACAATTCTATGCAACATACCCACTGAGGCAAAATATTTCACAGTGATTGACTTGAAAAATGCGTTTTTCTCAATCCCGTTCCACCGTGACTCACAAGACCTGATCATTCACTTTCAGGCAAATGCGCCTGAAAAGCACAAGGCTGCCACAGGGTTACTGTGAGTCTCCATACATTTTCAACAGAGTCCTGCAGATGGACCTAAGCAATATTGCAGTAAACAGTGTTGTTTTGCAGTATGTGGATGACATTCTAATCTGCAGCGTCACTGAGGAACAATGCAAGCGCAACTCTGTCCAGCTATTGACTATCTTGGCTGAGAAAGGGTATAAGGTTGATAAGGAAAAGTTACAATACTGTCAATGAGAAGTGCTGTACAGAGGCCAGCTAATCTCACAAAAAGGGAAAAAGGTAACCCCAGAAAGGGCTGATGCTATCATGAACATGGCTAAACCGCTCACGATAAAACAAATGCAAAGCTTAGGCCTGTGCAATTATGTCAGAGGATGGGTCTTCGACTATAGCTCGTATACCAAGCCCTTGCTTCAGGTCCTAAAGAAGGCCCAGATGACAAGGGAAAAAATTGAATGGACTGAGGCAATGGAAAAGGGGTTTGCAGAACTCAAAGGGGTGATTTGTAAGGCCCCAGTTCTCGGGATTCCTAATTATGCAGAGGAATTCTACCTGTTCTCACACACCGATGGTAATTTTATGACGGCAGTGCTTGCGCAGCGAACCTCACTGGGGTACAAGCCCCTAGCATATTACAGCGGGAGTCTGGACCCGGTCATGAAGGGCCACTTCCCATGCGAACAAAATCTAGCTGCTGCCGCGTTCGCCATTGAAAAGGCGTCATCCATTGTGATGGGGTGCTCCATGACATTGTATGTCGAGCACTTGTTGTTCGCCATACTAGAGAAGCCAAAGGGCATGCTGACATCTCAGAGAGCATCCACATATGAAGTGATTATTTCTAACCCGTCAATCAAAATAGTGCGATGTAAAACTGTGAATCCAGCTACGTTCATAGCTGAGCCGGTCACAGAGGGAGAACCCGTACATGACTGTGCGAATTATGAGGAATTCTATGATGAAATCCCCAGGGTAAAGGAAAATGCCCTGGCAAGTGGTGAAATCGTGTTCATTGACGGTTCCTCAAGAATCGATCAAGAAGATGGACAAAAATATACAGGCGTGGCCGTGGTAAAACACCTAGCAAATGGAGAGTTTTGAGTACTCGTTAGTGCACGAATACCATCTCATTATTCGGCACAGGCTGCAGAACTATTGACACTGATACTCGCCATTGAGGACCATGCAGACCAGGAAGTAATGGTGTACAGTGACTCCGCCTATGTGACGTCCACAGTGCATGCAGGTCTAGTGCGCTGGAAAAGGAGGGGCTACCTCCAAGCAGGCGGCACACCAGTGCAACATGCATCCTTATTGGACAGGTTGATAAAAGCACTACAGCTCCCAGTGGGCATAGCGGTCGTGAAATGCGCCGCTCATACCAAAGGGACGGATTTCGTGTCACATGGAAATCATGAAGCGGACACGGAAGCCAAGCGTATGGTATCCAAAAACGAAACAATCATGGACGTTGAGGTGGCACGTACCCATGAGCGTATGGTGGTAGCACGAGCCACACCCAAAGCCTATAGCAACATGGGGCAGACTCAGCTAATGGAGCTACAAGGGGAGGCACCTCAGGAGGAGAACAATGTGTGGAAGCATCAAGGGTGTTCCTTAAACCCCTCTGATGGGTTGTTGAGGCAAGACAGCACTGGTAAACCAGTAATGCCCATCGCCCTACTGAAGGTAGCACTGGAGCAGTTACACTAGCCTATACATATGACAAAAGAAAATCTCGCTGCAACGCTCGCAGAAGATTGGTTTAAAGTGAATTTAGCAGAGCACGTTGCATTTTTCATGGTGAACGGCATTATCTGCCAACAGTTCACCGCTGGGCACACATTAAAAGTAGTGAGAGGAGTTATCCCCCGGCCAAATGGACCATTCCAGCACTTGCATATCGACTATGTTGACATGATTCAAGTGTGCAACGGGTACAGGTATTTAATTGTGATGGTGTTCCATTCTCTAGATGGATAGAAGCAGGTCCCTGTGCACACCCACACTCTACCTGTGCTGACAAATTTCTAGTGAAGGAAGTGTTCCCAAGATGGGGGGTGTGCGAGGTAATGAGGTCAGACAACGGGGCTCACTTTGTTAATGCAGTTTTTGAGCAAATCAGTTTGATGTTTGGTATAAAGCACAAGTTCTCGTCGGCGTATCATCCAGAGGGGAATGGCATATGTGAGCGGTTCAACGGCCTGTTAAAAGAGAGGATAGCCAAGCTGAAGCTCACATTGAAAAAGGGATGGTTGCACTGTCTACCACTGGCATTGCATGCACTTCGGAACCAACCAGGTACCGACCATCATTTCACGCTGCACGAGATAGTCACAGGCAGAAGGATGAGGACCCCTCTTACCCCCCGAGATAGAGCTAGATGTGATGCCCAGCCAACCAGTGAGGTCCTGGGGACAGAGATGCAGGAGTACTTGAATTGTATGACATCCAGCGTCTCTGTCATTTCAGACCAGCTGCAGCGACAAAGAAAGGGGTGCAGCACAGCACAAAACACAACAGGAAGTACTTGAACAGACTCCGCGCAAAGTCTATGTGTGCCACCCATCTTCCCTGGTGACGCTGTCCTCATAAGGAACTTTACAAGGAAGAAGTGGGATGAGCCACGATTCAATGGTCCTTTCATCGTGGAGGACTGCACTCCTTCAGTCATCAAAGTGCAGGGCAGAAGGCCATGGCTCTTCCTGAATGACATTAAACCTTATATAGGTGAAAGCCCTCCAGCTGCATCCAACCACAAAGAAACCACAAACAACGGGGAAGAACCTCGGCACGTGCAGACAAGATCCATGGTGATGAAGAAGGACGCATGAGCAGCAAAACAATGACAAAAGAACTTGGTTTCAATTTGTGACTTTTAAACAAGACATTTTCTCAAACCAGTGAAAGATGATAAAGGACATAAACGAACACTCTGTGCATCCTAGTTGCAGCGTAAAGTGAAGCACATCCAAAGACACAACAACATTGATAAAATGAACTTTTGAAGGCACATCATGCCCAGGTAGTAAAAAGAATCAAGACTCTGATAGACTGCAAATAAAATATTTTCTGAGAGCATAACACAGTATCCTGTAGAACCCACTATCAAGACTTTGTTTACAGAACTCATGGTATCACCTAGCAGAAGCCTCAAGTGGGCTGTGCTTACATACTTTCAATTTGTGGTGCCATCATATCCGTCACTCATAGGGAGAGAGACCAGTGTCACAGACTTTATTTAAGACCCTGCGAGCAAGAAAATAATCTGGCAATTACTGACTGTCATCGCGGAAGCCTTCGTCAAGCTACCCTAGCACAGCGAAGAGGACACAAATGCTTCCACCGCCAGTAGACATTGATAAACTCACATTTACCTTGTTCTTTCAAATAATCGAGAAATGCCCAGGACTCATCGGGAGAACAACTGACACACGTACTTTCATCAGAGACCCAAGAAACCTAGCACAGTTGAACCAACTGTGGACTAAGCTGAATCACCTTGTGGTAGTCCACGCAACAGGAAGGTGCAGAGACTGTGCGAGTCAAAAGAAAAGCTCATGACAAAGACCCTGGCAAACAGGACAAATGTCCCTATCACCCGAAGACACCCGGCTAGCGCACAACGTCCTGCTTAGACTAGTCACAGACTCTCCGGAAATGGTGGGGAGGCCTGCAGATGTTGACGTCATCACCTTCCTTAGAGATCCGGCCAACGCCCCACACATGGGTACACTCCTCCACGGCATAATGCTCCAGGTGGAGCTATCTAACTTCCAGCGAGAATACCTCAGGAGGTTCCAGTGAGACTTTCCGCCGTGTGACAGATCGTGGAGACAGAGAGACAGTGCTTTATCCTTTGCCATGGAACAAACCGAGGACAGAGACACAGTTCTTAAATTTTCCGCCACGGGACAGATCGAGGAGAGCAGAGACAAGAACTACACCATCCTATTTTTTCTTTTTCCTCTATTTTTCCTTATTTTTATTTTTATTTTTCATGTTCACTTTCATTTTTATTTTTATTTTTATTTTTACAACATTTTATTTTTGTGTGATTTTTAGCACTTCCATCTTTTCATCCCTCCGCATTGAACAGGTTCCAGCATGTCCTCAAGACCAAGGCAAAGTCGAGGAATGCACTGGGTTTTTACCTACTGTAAATATGCATTATGAATGTGATATACCAAAGTTGCTAGCCTAACCCTTTTTCCATAGTCTAGCACAGGAACTGTACTGCATACCCAGAGATTACCGACAGCACCCGCAAGAGGGGGGTCACATGAAAAAGCACTCGTCACTTTAGTAGTAATGAACTCTTGAACTACGAGATCTGATCAAGAAGAGGAATAAATAACTGACCATGGACTTGTTTGAAATGGGGGCACAGAACAGTAATTTGGTTTTACCCCCAGCACCGGGGTGTCCCCGCTTCCCTGGAAGGAAATGCTGCCAGATGTCCTACAAGTCTATTATGTGTATATGCGTAGTAATTATCATTGTCTTTCTATCGTTGACTATCAGAACTGCTTTCTTTAATGGTGCACGAAGTGTCCCAATCTCAGTGCACCCACCAGATAATGAACGTCTGGGGCCTACGAAAGCACCCAGGCCCTATATAGTCATCCCAGTCCAAAGAAAACCAGATAGTAAAGTTAACGAACTAAAATTAAATATAATTAGCGGTAATTCAGACACACTTGAGGTAACGAATGACGAGAAAAGCTGGAGACAGGGTCAGCACGGAATGGATGAAAACACTGCACTGACCACTGCACGCACCCACACACAGGATGCACACAGACAAGGGCAAGTGTCAATGGTTACAGGGCCTCCAACGAAGGCAGCAGAGAAGGGGAGATTGCCTGCCGAACAATCAGTTCCAGAAAATAGTGAAAGAAACCAAGGAGAACCAAGTAAGAATCCAACGAAAGAGGGCATAGCAAAATCCCTCAAAAGAACAGGATTAGCCGCAAAGGAACTCACAGAGAAAACACAAATACTGATAGATTATTTGTTCCCATTTATAGTCAGAACAAAGAAACTGCACAAGGAGCTGAAAAATAGAACTACAGAGGCTATAACGGCAAGCACGTCAGCTCGAACACTGCTAACAAGCACCAGACCTATGACACAGCCATGCGTTGGGGGGTTGGTGAGCCAACGGCAGTTAGAGAACCTCTATGGAAGATTACAAGAGGGAAGGAAAAGAAATGAAAATCCTTCTCCTACCACTGAGATACAGCCAAGGCAGCCCGCCCTACCAAGACAGACAGAGTGGAAAAGCAGCACAGATGCTTTTAAAGACATAATAATAGCAAACTACAGAAGAACGCTGAGAATAAAGAGAAGCCCGCATGAAGATAACAATGAGCTCAGCGATTACCTGGACAGCATAGCCCACCTCGGAAACAACATATGGTACCAGCACATGAAGGAAGTAGGACGAATAAAGTCAGAAGGAGAATGCTTCGTCTGTGCACTCCTACCATATAGTATGGGAAAATCCAAGATCTTCATGGCTGTAGAAATTGATATACCCACAGCACACTGTATATCACATGTAGCAATGTGCAACACCAGAGGACAATTTATGGGAAGAGACGCCTCGTTGATATGGGCCAACGAAAAGGATTACCGGGATGAAGATTCCCGCACAAAGGAATCACTTGATCAGATACAAGAATCCTGGCATCAAAGGATCAGGAACACGTTGGGTAATAAATCCAAGATTGAATGTCCAAAGAAAAACTGCAGAAGAGGCTCAGACCTGGAAGAACAGAGGCCAAATGCAGATTTGGGGAACAGTGGTTTCCCCAGATGGTTGGGAAGAAGGAGTAGTATTCTGCCGAGCTTGGATGGTCTTTGGAGCCTCCCGAGAAGCAGTAGAGAATTTGCAGAAATTATGCAAGCCTCTATGGCCAAAGCTGGTAAAGCTGCTAACATGGGTCGAAGACAGAGGAGGACCCCTGCAGATAGTACCACTGGAATGCCCAAAACTATGCTTCAGAAGTAATGGCACGAGGAAGATGGGAGAGAAGGTAAACTGTGGATGAATCTTTGAAGCCCCAGGAACGACACAAGGAACCGCAGTTATTATGGACCATTACTGGGCGTGTGGATCCAAGGCATAGATAAGACTACCGAAAAACTGGCATAGGCATATGCACACTGGTGAACATCCACGTTCCCGCGCTAGTGATCCCTAAGAATGACCTGAAGTTGGACAGTTTCCCGAAAGGAGATGCTCATCTAAGGAGAAGGAGATCTGTGGAATTGGCATCCAGGATGAAGAGAGAAAATTACTTTTCTACCATATATCGGAAGAGGCATTTCATGCAATCCCATACGAACACAGGCTGTTCAGCCTCACCTCAACAGTGTTCACCACAATGCTCTTGCCACACATCCAATTGGAGTGAATGCTAAATGGTTGCAGATAACCAGATGGGAGTTATTGCAGACCATCAATACCACTATAAAAGGATTTAACGCGATCAAAGAAGAGCTGAGAGCAATCAGACTGATGACCCTCCAGAACAGATATGTGCTTGACATGATCACAGCAATGGATGGAGGTGTCTGTGCAAAAATCGGACAATCATGTTGCACATTTGTACCATCGCACGATGAAGAAAACGGAACCTTAACAGAAGCCATACGTATGCTGACAAACTTGAAAAACCAGATGATCGATGAAAATGATGAAGTGGACGATGACAGCTGGTTTGGAGACCTATTCTCATGGGTCCCACAGTGGATGGCAGATATATTCAAGTTTCTGGGAGCTTTACTAGCAATGGTACTGCTAGGATTCTGTGTAATCAATATAATCATTACACAGTGCCAGAAAACTGCAAAGAAAGCCATAGGGATGAAAATAATGGTTGATGTCGTACCAGGATGGAAACCCAGAGACTGACTGATGAAGAAATGAGAGACTTTGTGAAGGCCAGCAAATTTGCACCGGAAGGAACGAAGTTCACCTATCCTAAGAAACGAAGAAGGTATGAAGGAAAATGGATCTACTGCAGCCCAAATGGACAATGTCAGCTAATGACCTGGAACAAAGATGAGCATGTGAAAGCAGCAAGGTGTTTGAAAGGGGTGATATAAATATGGACCCCAAAGACTCACACATTAACACCATCATGTACAAACCCTGAAGACGATGAACATAACACCGAAGAATTAAAGGTTTAAATGCGAAGGAGATCGCAGAAGTGGTCGATGAACCGACCAGAGGGGGGAGTGTAGAAGAGGTTCCAGACATGGCCTGCACCCCTAACCCTCATTTCGAGGTACCAGGACAGTACTCACCAAGGTATGTGACGTATGAGGAACAAATGAACCAAGAAAGAGCTGCACTGGGGCTCTGCCCAGTGTACATCAGAAGATCCATACCTGTTGAAGCGCCCATAACAAGACAACCCTGGGCTGCACGGTACCCTATCAGACAGCCGTACCAGCCGCTGATACGAAACGAAGAGTACCTACAGACGGTCCATGAAGAGACCCAAAAAGCCCTAATGGAAGGCCAGTGGAAATGACACAAGGGCCTGAACAGACTTGTGAATGAACAAAAGCGGCTATCGAAGACAAGCACGCCAGTGCGAGTAGCTATGAAAATAAATGCAATGGACAGAGAGAGAGACAATGTTAAAATGTAAGGAAACGTTGCTACGAAACAAGATGGAAGCAACCAACCAGTTAAACATGTGTAAATAGGCTTGGAACGTAAGAGGCTAAAGAAATTGATACTGCTGCAATGCTTAGTAGAAGATTAGAGCGGCAAGCGCCAACCATATATCTACCTCAATAAGACACATTATACAAGTGCGACTCCATTTTGTAAAAGCAGAAATGTACCCAGGCTGCCAGAGGCCTGACAGGCCAAGTTTCGTAACCCAGCCAGAGGCAAGAGAAGGAGCGGAATCGAAACTCAACAAAGAGCGGTTCAGGCCTGGGAAATCAAGGTCATCCAGAGAAAGGGAGGAGAGCGTCAGCTAACAAGAGTCCAACTTCAGAGCGTACCAGCCTGCCCCATGAAGGTCAAGATAAGGGGGGCCCATGCAGGTGGCGAGGCCGAAACAGAATTAAATACACTAAAAGCTGAAAACTGAAGCAGATTTATGATGAACTAGCTAGTGATCAGCCAGGCGCGAAGAGGTATCACCGCTTGGTGTCACCCAGAACCCGAGGATGCCATAACTTTTCCTGGTAAGAGGCTACAGTTTCAAGGCCATACCCAGCCAACTAATTGACACATAGCCCAAGATACTGATTGATGGAAGGGAGGCAGGGTAAAACTTGGGACACCAGGCACCTAGGTGTCCATTCTGCATGCTGCTAATAAAAAGTGGAAATTTATGTCTAGGGGTGTAACCTGCCGAATCGCAATGGACCAAGTTATCTGGAGTCCTATATATCGTAGAACCAATGAGACGTCGTACTTGCATGTGTGATGTAGTGCGAGGGGTGTAGACGCCTACCCAATAAGAGTTATCCAATCTGCATGTTCCATTATCATATACAGATATAGCACCTATACTTAAGTTACCTTTCCTAACCAATTATATTGCATGACGAGTTTTGTAGAATTATACGTCAATGATGACGAATATTGCCTATAAGAATTGCTGTTCAACTGAAGTTCGAGGAAGTTGGAGTGAGATAGGTGATCGCAACAATGCTGATTCCCATTTGTTTCCCTGTTTGATGTACTTGTCATTAAACAGACTTTCCTTTGCCAAACTATTGAGTCCTCATTATTGAGTCGTGTTGGAGTAAGTGAATCCTGCACCCCCATCCCTCACATGGTGCAGCTATCCTGTCTTACAAGTACTAGAGGGTGAGCACTGACCTATGGACCCGTCGGTGAATTTCCCGCCCTCCTGTACAAAGTGTTCTCAAATAATAAGTCAGGATGCAGTGTTTTCGGTCTCCCTTCCCCACATTTTAGCACAGGGTAAGATGGGAGCTGCTGGAGCACAGTACAGTGTTGGGCTTCTCTAGCACAAGACGACAGTTCCAATGGCAGAGCAGTCTCGGCTTCGCTAGCATGAGATGACAGTTCCAGTGGCAGACAGTTCTCAGGTCTGTCGATGGCCAAGTCTCCTTTCCTTAGAAAGTCTCTTGCCTCTGGGGCCTGACGGGTTCAAACAATAAAACAAAAGGTCCTTTAAATGAAAAGCTTGATCCCAATATTCACCTCAATATTTCTTGGGGTTATGGGTTCACCCCTGGGTCCCCCTCTTCTGGGCTGACCCTTTCTCAATATTTCTTTGTGTCTCTTAGTCTTTTCTCCTCCTTAAACTTTAGGTGATAGCTTAACTCCTCAGATTTCACTCGGGCTTGGATCTCTCTCGACTGCTAGCCCTTCGGTGACGGCTTCACCCCTGGATCTCCCTCTCTCAGGCTCAGAACTTTCTCCACTGCCAGTGTTGAGTTTAGCGTCACCCTGGATCTCCCTCATCCAGGCTCGGCCCCTTAGTCTCTTAATGTCTTTGTCAAACAGTCCACTCCTTCGGCATCCCTCCTCTGGATTCACTATTGCCCGTTCACAACTTCCGCTTTGGGGTAATGACTTTTCACCCTTGGATCCCATCCCGCAGGGCTCCGACCCCTCTCGATTCTTAGCCTTCCTTCACCCCATTTACTATGGCTTTCGAGCAGGGTGATAGTGGCACATCCCTGGGTCCCCCTCTTTTGAGCTGACCCCTCCTTACTTTCCATATTCTCTTTCTGTAAACTTTTATTCAATTCAAAGGTTTTGGGATTCACTTCCCTTTCGTTATACCAATTCACGAATCAAAATCTTTGGAATGTGCTGGGCTTTTGCTCGACCCTCTTGTATGATCCCTTTGCATTCCTTTGGCAGCCTTCTTATGGCCTTCTGGTTTCTGTAGTTTCTCAATATGGGGCTCGACCAGAGTCTCTCAAGTTAGCACCCACGTCTTGACCTCTTTCCGTCTGCAACTGATCTCCCTCTCTCACTTTCTACAGTTTCTTTAAAGTTAGTTAGCCTTTGTTGAAACTTGCCACTTTACAAATATCACTCAACGCAGCCCGGGGCTTATCGATTCTTCCCTTGACTCACCGGCTGTGATGAGCTGCTTGGCTTTCGGCTTCTTTTGGAGTCAAGGCCAGTACCACGGGCGTGGGTGCCCTTCTGCTCTGCTTTTTCATCATAGGTGGGCCCTGTGTACCGCTGACATCTGCAGCAGGACACCAGCTCTATTGTAGGCAGTCTCAGGTTCCTCTTCATGAAGGTTCAGCGGGCCTGTGGCGAAAAGGGCAAGGTCGCTGCTTTTCTTGCCACACTCTCGCATGCCATAGCCTTTTTCCTTCTCTTGAACTGCCACCTTCTATTAGCTATCTCCTCGTGCTGCCTGTCGTATCCGTCTTGCTCATACACTGCTCGTTGGCTCCACTTTTTATCCCTGTGGGGAAGGGAAAGGGCCATCAGGTGTATGTGATTGAAGTCAATTGTCTGACTTTGCCTGACCCTCGGGTTGGGACCCGTCAGGTATACAGATTTAAAACAGTGTTTCTGTCGGGAAAGGGGTTGGAGTGTCGGATTGTCCTACAGGATACGATGAGGAAATGGTGCTATTATAAACAGGGGGTCGGTTGGTAGATTGATAAGGACAAAATGGATGAGAATGACTGGGGTGGAGAAAAGAATATGTGGGATGGTCGGAATGGTAGTGTTTTTGTCTTGTTGGTTTGGTTATTCTGAAAATGACAATCAGAGGGACAGGATTGGTAGGGTTTATGGGGCAAACGGGAATAGCTGGGGCTGTGAAATAAACAAAAGGGATTGTGGAAATTGTATTTTACCTGAGTGGGTTGGTAGTGCAGAAGATAGCAGAGGGACAAGGGGAAGAATGACTGGGAGTATTCAAATGAAGACTGGTGGAACAATAACTCTGGGAGTTATGCTTTTTGGGTGTAGCCAGGTTTGGGAACTTAGGAGATAGAGTTTGTTCTGAGGGGTTGTTGGATCTGGGCCTGAGAGATTAAACAGGAGGAAGGGAGACATGCATTACATCCCACGAAAGCCTTAGACGTCTTGTCCTTCTCTCCGTCTCTGGCACAGTACTGCATCTCACCTTTGACATTCCCCCGAGTATAACCCTGGGTTCCCCTATTCAGGTGATGCTCACCCAATGGTCCAGCTCCAGGAACTGGATCCAATGGTGATGGCCTTGTCCTGGCCACCTGAATAAGGGATGATTCCAGAGGTTCTACTGGGAGAATACCCTCTGGTTTCTCACACTACTGACAATCCCATCTTAAATTCTTATCCTGCTTCCTCAAATA
The DNA here is from genome assembly GCF_040938575.1 of Ambystoma mexicanum. Classification (NCBI taxonomy): domain Eukaryota; kingdom Metazoa; phylum Chordata; class Amphibia; order Caudata; family Ambystomatidae; genus Ambystoma; species Ambystoma mexicanum. The sequence continues at coordinate 613,501,214 of NC_090924.1, forward strand.
GTCTTTGGGCATGTTTGGTCGGTAGGAAATCACGGTTTCCGCTCAGGAACAGCTATTAGATTTCAAACAGGGCTCTATCGATTATCTGGCCTATATCACTCGATTTAAAAAAAAATGACGGATGACACGGCATGGCCGATGATACTTTGATTACAATATTCAGAAGGGGACTCGATGAAGACCTTAAAGACAAGGGGCCTCATTATGAGGTGGGCAGTAAGGGATTACCGGCACCGGTAAGGGCACTGGTGCTGGTAATCCCTTACCGCTCTACTACGAGTTCCCTTTGCGGGTCCTTCCTTAACGCCTGGTTTTACCAGGCATTAAGGACGGGACCCGCAAAGGGATACCGGGGTCAATAACGGTACCGCAATTTGCGGTACCGTTATTGCCGCCTTCCCCCTTCCCATTGAGCCCTACGGGGCTCAAATGGGAATGGGGAATGGCTCTGGTGAATGGGGAATTACCGGTCCGCTGACCTCGGAATGGACTGGTAATTGCTCCATCCACCAGACCGGAGTCGGAACGATTTTGGAGGCAGCCATGGCGCTAATAGTTTGTAATGAGGCCCAAGGTCTCGCTGGTGCCCCGACTGGCGAAGCTCGCTGAAATGATTACCCTTACTGTGCAAAGGGATTACCGCTTACAGGAAAGTCATTCAGGGCGCAGGAAGGGTAGAACTGTTCGACAGATGCCTGAATCATCTCGACCTCCGTTGGTCATGCAAGACTAGGAGGAGCCCATGCAATTAGGAATATCCAGAGGCCCACTAACTCCCAAGGAAATCAATAGACGGAGGTCCCAGGGCCTATGCATGTATTGTGGATCAAAAACTCATTTGATTAGGGAATGTCTGATAGCACCACCTAGGAGTTTGGGAAACGCTAACTCCCAGTCATAGAGGGAACCATGATTCGGGAACGATATTTAGGTTTCCCCTTTCAAATAGAGGGGTCTCAAATCCCATCTAATTCCCATAACACTATGGTAGTCATTAGAGTACGTTTGTCTTTTGGTGATATGGAGCTTCAGAATGTCCCTGCATTCATCGATTGTGGGGCAGCAAGGCTATTCATTGATGACCAATGGGCGATTCAGCAGGAAATTTCCAGAACCTCAAAGGAAACCCAGATCCCTGTAGACGGCGTGGATGGTACCTCCCTAATCTCGGGGCCTATTAGTGAACAAACCATCCCAATCTCTATGCACATATCCTCCCATCTGGAGCAGATCTCCTTCAATATCATGAAGGCCACTCATTACCTGTGATGTTGGGGTTACCCTGGTCACAATCCCTACATCAATTGACGGGCTAGCTCTTTATTCCTAGGTTTGGAACACTGCATTTCTCATTGCTAATCTGAAGGGTCAGTGGGTATTTGCTCCTCTTCTCCACAGACCCTCAAAACCACCACTACCAGGGTGGGACAATATCCAGTCCATCCCCGAACCCTAGCAGGAATATCAGACGTCTTCTCGGAAGTACAATAAAAGGAACTCCCTCCCCATCGACATGATGATTGTGTCATAAACCTTGTTCCTGACCAACCTGTACCCTTCAGATGGATGCATATCCTGTCGTCGGAAAGGGAGAAACAGGTCCTAAAGGAATACCTCGATACAAACCTGAATAATGCATTAATCACTGAGTCTCAGTCAGCGGGGCAGCTTCTTTATTTTGTTATCCACAAGAAGGACACTGCATCGATTTCAGGGGATTAAACAAAATAACCATTCCCGATTGTTATCTGATGCCCTTAATTCAAGATATACTCCAGGCAGTGAATGGGCAACAATCTATATCAAACTCTATCTTCGGGGTGCCTATCACCTGCTTCGTGTTCGTTCTGGAGACAAATGGCAAACAGCCTTTAGGACGCCATTTGGTCACTATGAGTACAGTGTAATGCCCTTTTGGACTCTCAACTGCTCCCGGCATATTCCAGCATTTCAAGGACCATGTGTTTGCAGACCTTTTACTACATTACAATATCTGTATCTTCTATATATGATATGTACCTGTATCCCCATGTTATCTGTATCACATGTTTACCCCTATCCATCCTGTCGCTTTATACACGTATGCCGCAATGTAGGCCCCCGTGTCCTGCTCTCGTGCTTGGTCGCAAGCGCTTTACTGATAACCACCATATCACACTACTACGCTTACTCTCTCCTATACACCATCATTCAACTAGAACACAGCTATACAATGACACATTCGGCCTAGCTGTTCTCATACTAACATGACCCCACGAACATCTCATCATCCTAATAAAACACAGCTAGCTGGGCACATAGCGGCTAGTTTAGGTGTCTCCTCAGGCCTAACGCAGCCAGAACTCAGTCTCGGTGTCCACCCTCCAGAATTAACACATCCAATGGATTTCCTCAGAACCACACATACCGCTAAGAAGCAGCTATCATGCAACAACTACACCAGCTGCACACATATCTGTTGCGCCCAAAAACCATACAACACTCTCTCTCTCTCTCTCTACTTACCTGAACTGCGGTTCCCGAGGGCGTTCAACCTACCAGCGCTTTGAGGTCATACCAATGCTACATAAGGCGCTGTATAAATGCCAAGTAACATAACATAACATAACATAGCCAACATGCCCAATTATCTGGAAAAGGTGAGAAACTTTGCACCCAAAATAAATGGTGTTTCCATTACCTGACTCGGCAATGCTCATGACATTATGCTTTTTGATCAAACACCCATTGGCGTACAGCGCCCCCTAGATGCTCTGACCATTTTTGCCCATGACAATCACATGATTATTAACACTAATACAACTAAAGTCATGTTCTTCGGTGGCACCCTACCAGAACACCCAAGATTCATTTGGAAATTGGGGAAAGAGACATTAGAAGTCGTAGACACTTATGTGTACTTGGGATTTCCCCTGAAGTTGAATCCATCCCCCTCTTTTATAAGAGACTATGGGCCTCACTATAACTCTGGTGGTCATGGTATGAATGGTGCTGGTGAGGCACCGGCTCGGTTCATACCGGGCTGCCGCATTACAAGTTCTGCTTACGGGTCCCTGACAGCCCGCCAGGTCTGACCTGACAGGCTGTGCGGCAACCGCGAGCAGAACTCGTGATTGCACCGGCACCATTATCAACTGTGCCGGTGCACCCATGCTCCCCACCCCTTTCTGCCCCATGGGGCAGAATAGGGATCGGGAGCCCGTCATTACTGCCTCCCGCGAATGGGCAATTACCGGCCCACTCATCTTGTAATGGGCTGGTTATTGCCCAATTGCGGGAGCCGGTGCCGGTGGCGAGCATGGCAGTAGCTGTGCCTGCCATACAGGCATGGCTACCGCCATGCTTGTAATGAGGCCCTATGTAACCTCCAAGATATGGAAGAAATGGCAGGCTATCAAGCATTATGTTGACCAAAAAGGGGGAATTATCTGGAAGATCTCTTGACCGTTCATCATACCAGCCTTATTCTATCTCTACTATGTGGCCTACAGGTGCTCCCCCTGGGGCCATGGCTTTATGGGATTGAAGTGAAAATGTTGCATTCCACGATGAACCTCCCTTCCTCAGTACCCGTTGAAGCACTGAGGATGAAACTTAGCGTTCATTCTCTTTCATCTACCTGGCTTGTTCAGCATGTCATCCTCTACCTCAGACTAACCTCTTCGACTTGTGAAACCAATAAACTGCAAAATATGTTGGGCTTTGTCAAAGTAGACCTTAAGAGCACTCTTTTTATTCAAGAAATAGCATGCTTGGCCAATTTTCTTTTGCCTAAACTGGTGCCTCAACGTCCCCCCTCTGATCGAGTCTGCGACCACACCCCCTTTCTTGCCCTCCTCCGCATAAGGTACTTTGGGTGTGCATATTTTAGTCACCCCCACAAGTCACCTGCACATCTTATGTGTTCGTTCACACTTCAGGTCATATTGCAACAATCCCCATTAAAGTTGCAGAATACCCACCATCCAATGTAATTGCAAGGGTCATGGGAAGTACATTTTGATCCTGGAGGAACAATAGGGCTTTCCTTTACGTGGATATGAGGTAGATTGTGTTTTTTTGTGTATTGATATATGTGAGTGCCCACATTTATTACTACTTCTATCTCAACTGCTCCATTGGTGGCCTTTTTGCAACCACTTATTGCAATTCTTGCAACGCAAAATGCCACTAGGATGAATATTACTATGACTATTAATGCTCTGAACATATTAGCCAGCCAGGTGGGGATCCATGGGAACAGTTCAGTTAACCAATCATCATTCTCAGTTACATTTACTTCCTCCACCATTTTCACATGCAAGTCTGTTAACATGGCTATGACCTCTGAGAAGGTCCCATTCCCAACATTGCAGGATGGTATATATGTGCAGCAAGAAGGCCCCATTTTTGCGCACATGCCCCCTCTGTGGCTGTTATCAGATTGAGGACGTACCTGTTTTGGAGAGTCATTTGTCAAATGACCCTCAACTCTTCTTTTATGGCATTGAAGCCTTTCACAGTTGCATTTGTGCAACAACTCCCATCTGGTTATTTGTAACCACTTTGCATTTGTATTTGCTTGCAACCCGGAAGAAAAGAGGGGCATAAAGAATGCTGTTGCTGTATTGAACAACTTATACTCATCTGGTACAAGATAGTTTGTCTCTCAGGAGTGTGTCCATTCAGGGAAAGCTGCCAACTTGTATGTCACTTTGAGGTACTACTAGGGCTGGTGTACCTATTGTTACTATGGAAAACAGACCTCCTCAATTCAGGGGTACTTTTCATGTAAGCGTTTGAAACACTGGCCTAATAGTGGTCCATTAATACTGCAGTGCCCACTTTTATTCCTGGCACTTCAAAAATGCATTTGCATCCTTTGTTTTCTCCCACTTTCACCGGACCAGTATTCTCAAAGCATAATGTGGCATTTATATGGGTATTATGGGTAAGGGCCAACTGCATCTCTTCTAACCATGTGAACGATTTGGAATATTTAGTCAATTCCTTGAAACATATAATTTGCAGTCTGCACCACCTCTACTGGTACCAATAGAAGTGCTTGTGCTTTGCATCCCGTCATCCTTCAAACCATCCTGCTGGAGTAAATACGTGCCCATATATTAATAACTGGGGTCACAGCATCCTTCCACACCAGGTGTCTCTGTCAACACAAAATATGGGTATTGTAAGAATTTTTGATCTACTATTCTAGTGTCTCCTTTAATTGGGCTGTCCCATACGTGACCCATCTTTCTTCAAGTTGCCCCCTAGTCGTGCAGAGTGCTAAGTGTATTAGGCAATGTGCATAATGTTCTGGTACTTCCGTGTCTATAAATGTTCTGGAAGCGCTCATGGTATAGGGCACAGGGGAGCACACATAGACGTCTCCCTCCCTACTTTGCTCATCTGCTGGTACCATACATTATTGGCATCATGAGCAGACTCTATACATTGATTCATGTGCCAAAAATCATCTGGCATGTGTCTCTTCAATCTTTTCACTTGTGTGCTTCCTGCAGGAAATTCATTAATTGCAGCTTCATTTGTCATGGTAATTGTAGATATATTTCCATATGCCGGTTTAGCTGTATTATGTAGGACCAGCTCTCTCAAAGCCATAAGTATAATAAAATAAAGACTGCAAAATGTGAAAAGGTTTGCTATGGGCATTATTGCTAGCTTATCTACCTTCTGCAAATAACAGTATTATTTATTCTTTGTGCCAAAAGTGAATATCTAACTAAATTAAAAAGTCACATTTTTATCCTTTCTGCTTCTTCAAAAGGTCAGTATTCACAGGAATCATTCTGTTAATACAGCAAGAAAAATTATTTAAAACATAAAATAGTTTTTAACTTTACCAACAGCACAGCAAGGCTTATATTTCTCACTCCTAGAGCAGGATACATATTCACTAAATAAGAGACACCTATAAGAAATATAATTGTTAGAGGAAGCACTTAGCGTTTTGTGTTTTTTTGTACTATTAAAGTGCTACTCCTGGTTTCATGGAGGTATAATTGAAAAGGTTTTCCATTAACTCTCCTCTGTTGCTTTATATATATATATATATATGCGGAAACAAGTGTGAACAAGCGCTATGTGAAGCGGGAAACGCGTTACAGGACTCACTCCTTTTGGTGTCCTGCCTCTGCGTGCAAGCTGTTGCTATTTCGTTTTAAATAAATAAATAATCTTGTGAATCATTTGACCACAAGTATTTCATGTGCCTTTGTCCATGGGGGCAGCTCTGGCATTTTTTTATGGGCTTGGAGTGCTGTTCTGCTGCTTCAGCGGCTTTCTCCTCTTTTTCTGCATATAAATATATATATATATATATATATATATATATATATATATATATATATATATATATATATATATATATATATGCAAAAGGTACACTGTCTTCTCTTTACAGTTCTGGTTTCTGATTTGCTCCTGTCATCGCTCTCATCTGCACTCATCTCTTCTTCATCTTCAGATTCAGGGTGTTGTGGCAATGGGGTCTCTCATTTGTAGGGTTTGATGTCACCAAGGTGTAGCAACGCCCATCTTCCTTGCATCATCACAGCCGTTTGTGTCACTTCTTCAACGACAAAAGATACCTCAAACCACGGATTGTGTCAGCAGCGAGTAAAGTTTCTACAGAAGTCCTTGTCCTCTGGGTATAAACTTAAAGGTTTCAGAACTGTTGTAGAATCAATTTGTTCATTGTCTTCATCAATCTTCTTCGACCTCCCTGGCCGCGTTTAAAACTGCCAAGATATGCATTTGCTCAAATAATCATGCATTTCACTTCCCAATACATTTGAAACACTATGTGTATCTGTTTGTGCTCGAGTGGGAGGAACAAAGGGGTAGACAAATTTGGCATCCTGTCACCAGCTCATGTGGAGTCACGTGATGGTCTGATCCTAGCTGATTATGTAAAGCAAATAGGGCTAAGGGTAGGCAGTGGAGCCATACCTTTTCAGGGTCACTTTTAATTTGCCAATGTACTCCTTGAGGAGGCCATTGAGGTGTTTGCAAATGCCATTTGCTTGTGGGTGACAAGCGAAAGAGAATGTATGCTTAATACCCAACAGAATTGTGATGTGCTCAAATACTTCATTTACAAAATGTGGTCAATTTGCATACTCCCCACCTTGGGAAGACCTCATGTACGAGGAATTTTGCAGCACATGTGGCATCAGGATGTGTGCAGGGGCCTGCTTCAATCTACCGGGAAATGGGGCATATGACTCCTTGCATATATCTGAAGCCGTTACAAATTTGGAGCATATCTACATAGTCTATATGCAAATGCTGAAAGGGTCCATCAGGATTGGGTATTGCTCCTCTTATTGTCCACAACATGCTCCCAGCAGTAAACTGCTGGCATGTTAGACAGTTTACAGTGAACTCGGTAACATTCTCTGCCAGGTTCGGAATGAACCAGTCTTCAGAGATCAACACTGGAAGACACTCTCCTCTTGTGAGTGCTGGGTGATGTAATTGGTATAATGCTACTTTAAGTAATACCAATGGCATAACTGATTTCCCGGTGCTGTCCTGCCACCACATTGCTTCGGTGGGGGACAATGGGCGCCCCCTTCATTTCCATAATTCGTGTTCTTCTGGTGGTGCTCATCCCTGCAATTCAGTTATTGGGCTATGGGTAATGTCTTAAACTCTTCCTTCAGTACCATGTGTGTGCATTTGTGTACTCAGTGGTCGAAGTGTACGAAAAGAAGTAGTGGAACTATGTACCCTGCTGGCCTGCCCCTGTTCCCCACAAACCTCATTGCCACAACCTCTCCCACACGCAATACGCCCCCCAAACACTTGCACCTGCAGTTTAAGGGAACGTTCAGTGCAGTGCACTGAAAGTGAAGGTTTCAACTTCTTCCTACACTTTTATTTTAAAACAAAACCATTTTTGGAACGGTTTCTTTTTAAAATAAAAGTATAGAAGCTGTACAAGGTAATTGTAAAAAGTATAGGAGCACCGCTCCCGACCGCACCCGCTCACTTCGACCACTGTGTGTACTTATTTGGTGCAATATTTCACAAAAATATGCTGCTCTTTTAGCTTCAAGTTTGGTGACCTTGTTACCACGAGAAATTGAGTCTGCATCTCGTGTCCACTGCACACTTCACCATGGCGATGACTGATGGGAGCTGTAGTGCGCTTATGAGCCTGTCCAATAATGGTGCATACTGCACTGGTGTGTCACCTGCATTTAAGAAGCCACTCCTCTTCCAATGTAACAGCCCTGCATTTACTGCTGACATCCCATAGGTGGAATCAAAGTACACGGTTACTGCCTCATCCTCATGCACTTCAAGTGCCAAAATCAGTGCTACCAATTCACAGGTTTGTGCAGAGAAATGCAGTGGCAGTCTCGCACTTATCACTATCTCAAAGCTATCATTCAATTTCGCTTTCACTACTGCCGTCCCACTGTGTTGTTTCCTCATGCTGTGAGCTACCGATGGAGGAACCGTCAATAAAGAGGATCCCCCCTCCTAGGGCATTTTCTTTACCGCGTGGTATCTCATCATGATATTCAGTGTATTTAGTGCAGCCACATACATCATCTTCTTCCTCCACTGGCTCTGCTACAAACGTGGCTGGATTTACACTCAACACCTGACCATTTTAATGGATGGGTTGGATATAATTACCTCATACCCGGAGGCTCTCTGTGTGATCAATGTACTTTTGGACTTTTCAAGGAAGGCAAACAGGGCATGCTCCACATATAATGTGACTTCACAGCCCATTGAGATGCTAGCAGATTTCTCAATTGCAAAGGCTGCTGCTGCCATTGCTTGTTCACTTGGATAAGGACATCTCATTACTGGATCTAAGCTCCCACTGTAGAAATTCTAGTGGTTTGTGTGCCATGATAGTCTTATGTGCGAGGACTTCTGTCATAACTACTCTGTTTGAATGGGAAAATAGAAAGTATTCTGCATTGTACTCACGGATCCCTAATCCAGGTGCTGTTCTTATTGGGGTTTTTAAATTCAGTAAAAGCATCTATCATTTCACCTGCCCAGGCTATGCCACTGTTGTCCTTCTGTGCTTCCTTCAGTCCTTTAAAATGTGGTCTGACATACGTGCTGTAGTCACAAAGACCCATGCCCTGCAGTCATTGCAAAGGCTGGAAAGTTGCTGCAATTCCCTCACTGTGGTCTGGCTGTTTTCAAAATCACTTCTGCTCTCTAAGGGGTCACTTTTCTTCCTTCTTGGGATATAAACTGGCCTATGTAAAGGACTTTGCCCTGACAATTTTGCATTTTCTCTTTGTCAAACTTGTTCCCCTTTTCTGCCAACACTGTCATGAGCTGTACTGAGTCTCTCCTGCCCTCTTCCTCTGTCTTGTTGCACACTAGAAGGTCATGTGCATATTGTATCAATGTGCTGTCAAGGTGTACGTTTCCTAGGTCCATATGAAGTACTTGGTTGAAGACTGAGGATGACTCACAGTACGCCTGAGGTAAACAAGTATGTTTTAGCTTTTTTCCACAGTAGGTAAACAAGGTCAAGTCATGGGACTCTTCATGGAGTGGGATCGAAAAGAAGGCATTCTTTAAGTCGATCAATGTGAAAAATGTAGCTGAGAGTGGGATATTACACAATATTGTAGCCATGTTCGGGACCAATGGGAACTCGGCCTCAACTATATTGTTCAGGGGGCAAAAGTCCTTAATAAATCTCCCATGACCCCCATTGTCTTTTTCACTGGGTACACTGCCGTGTTACATGGGGATTCTGATGGCAGCAATGTCCCTTGTCGCACTTAAGCAGCAATGGTGTCATAAATGCCTTCATCGGCTTCTTTTGACATTGGGTATTGTCTCACCCACGGTAAAATAGCTCCTTTCTTCAATGTAATTTTGACTGCCCCTACTCTTTTTAAAAGACCAAGATTATATGGACTACTAGTTCACAATATGCTTGGTACTTGTGCCAAATCTTCCTAAAGAAAAGACAGTATCTTGTTTACTAATGACATACTCTAGGGTATTTCTCTGTTTTCAATTTTTAGCTGACAAGTAAGAGTTATATGAAACATTACTTCACCATGAGTCATCGTATGTAAACAAGTCTTCATCTGTCAGATCAGTCTATGTCCTTAATCAAGAGTTATCACTGTCCTCCAATGTATTCCCCCATCAACCTGTGTAAAATAGCTCTGTCTTACTACTGCTGCTTCCAGCTCCCTTGTAATCACTTGCCCTTCTTCCTCATTCATGAGTACTTCTGGTCGGAACAAAACTCTGTGGGTTAATATAAAAGTCTGACCTGTATTCTTGGTACCCATGACAACATTATGTGTACTCTGTAAAGAAATACTTATGGGTCTAATGGCATGTCCTTTTGTGCTTTCTGAGCATAAAATGCTGTTATAAAATCTTGTGCATTTACATAATGAATCCCCAGAGTCGAACATATTATCCCCTGTTCAGTAAATGATATTGTCATGTTCAGTTTACTCATCAAATCTCTCCACAGTATGCTGACCGGCATCTTGTGGGAATACAATAATGGCATAGAAAGATTGTGTTCTCCTATAGTAATAGATAAGTTGTCAGTAAAAGGAACAATACTTGTCACCTCAGAAAAACCTGCAGGGTAATTCATAGAATCCAGCGCACAAGTAGCGCACGCGGCTGGCGCACAGCGTGCGCCTGCGATAGTCTGCGCCAGCCGCGTGCGCCAAAACCGAATCCGGCGCACAGCGTATTCATGGATTTTAGCTTCCCCAGGCAGCCGTGGCGCACAGTGGCGCAGCGACTCGCTGCAGCGCCAGTTACGCCCCCAGGGACGCCCCTTGCGCTGTGAAATCTCATAAAAATCACAAACCAGCGCAAGGGGCTGCGCTAACACTGGACCATCACGGCAAGCGGCCCATGCGATTTTCAAGGGTGCGCGGGAAGTTTCACACGTCAAATCCCAGGCTACGTCCATTTCAGGGGTGCGCGGGAAGTTCCACACGCGAATAGCCTGGCCGCGTGTATTTCAGGGGTGCGTGGGAAGTCCCACACGCGAATAGCCTGGGCGCGTGTATATCAGGGGTGCGCGGGAAGTCCCACACGCGATTACAGCAGGGTACTTGTATTTCAGGGGTGCGCGGGAAGTTCCACACGCGAATAGCCTGGGCGCGTGTATTTCAGGGGTGCACGGGAATTTCCACACGCGAATAGCCTGGGCGCGTGTATTTCAGGGGTGCGCGGGAATTCTCACACGCGAATAGCCTGTGCGCGTGTATTTCAGGGGTGCGCGGGAAGTTTTACACGCGACTTCAGCAGGGTACGTGTATTTCAGGGGCGCGTGGGAATTCTCACACGCGAATTGGCTTGGTACGTGTATTACAGGGGTGCGTGGGAAGTTACACACGCGATTAGGCTGGGTGGGCCCTCACAGGTGTACCCTGTACACCCTCCACGGCCCCTGCAGGCAGCCCACAAAACAGGGGACTACCCTGCACACCTGATCATGTCCCCCAGCACCCCCATCCACCAGGGGCACCCTCCACCAGGCCCCCACCCATGTCTCCCACCACCCCCACCCCCCATCCACCAGGGGCACCCTCCACCAGGCCCCCACCCATGTCTCCCACCCCCCCCACCCACCAGCACTGTGGGGCACGTGGCCAGCAGGCAGTCAGGCAGCAGCAGATGGCAGGTGGGAGCGTGCTCAGGGCTCTGGGGGACTGTAATTTTGCCTCCTGGCCAGGAGCGTGGTCTTTCGTGTTTGAACGCGTGGACAGCCTGATAGGGAGTGAATCTGCACGTGAAAACCCCACACTCAGCGAATCGCGCGAAAACCCGTCACCAGCATATGTGCGTCTATAGTTACCTGCACGTGCAGTGTCAAAGCGTGTGATTGGTGAAAATGGATCTACACGCTGGAGTGACAAAGCGTGTGATTGGTGAAAATGGATCTACACGCAGGAGTGACAAAGCGTGTGATTGGTGAAAAGTGAGCTACACGCAGGAGTGTCAAAGCGTGTGATTGGTGAAAAAGGATCCACACGCAGAAGTGACAAAGCGTGTGATTGGTGAACATGGGCCAAGCACGTACACGCCGTAAGTGACGCTGTACGTGTGGGCCTGTATATAAGGTAGTGTTGAACACCATTTCCTTGTACGTGCTTTTCGTGGAGAGCGAGTGGGTGAATTCTGTACTTCTTGTCGTTTCACACGCGATTTACTTCACGGCGTTTCCAGTTCGTACTCCCTGTTACCTCTGACAGCTTTTTCTCTTTTTCCTCTTGTACTGGTTTACCTGGGCCTGTTCCCTCAAACAGTGTCCCCTTCTACTGTTGTCCTGTCTCCTCAGACAGCGTAAACATCTTCTTTTGGTGGGGGTGTTGCCAACCAAACGCGCTCATTTTTCACGCTCTTTTACCTGGCAGACGGTGAGTCACGCACGTATCTAACTTCTGTGCTTGCCCCGTGTGTAGCCTACCCCTTCAGAGGTCATTCTAGGCTGCGTGTGACACGCATACGTTCATTGTGTTACTGGATGCCACAGCGTAGTGCAGGGTTTTCCATCAGCACACGTGGTCTAGGAGGGGTATTGTGCACGTTCCTTAACTTTTCTGGGGTGCCTGTGCGTTGCGTGACCCGTCATCTTTCCCCAGGGGTGTCATATAGCCTTGCCACTGCACTAGGGTACGAATACCATCTGGTACCCAACCCCTTTGACACCCAATTGCCCAGGACAATTGTGCACACCGACTCCCATACGCACAATAACATCAGTGCCATGGTTGGGAGGCGTGCAAGCCGTAAGGGTGGCAAAGGTGGCCGAGCCACACGTGGTGGCCGTGGAGGATCCACTAGGGGACGTGGTTGTGACTTGCAGGGTGCCCCTGTCCCCCCCAGTCTGGAGGACCAGTCAGGGACACCCATGCCCCCCCCCCCAGTTGAGGGTCATGTGGCTGATACCAACCCTGATCAGCCCTTGTTGGACCAGCCCATTGTGGCAGCAGACCTGTCCGAGGGTGATCCCATCGCTGACATCCAAGTCAGCAGGTCCACTGCACGTGCACCGGTGCACATTGGTGTCATCAGGGCACGCGCATCTATGCCAGATAGGTCATCTGCTGGCCCCCGTAGCCAGGGTGTGGCTCCATCCACCCCACCTCTCATACACCCTGCCAAGACTGTGTCGGTCCTAGTTCATGCACCTCAGATCAGGCCTGACCCCATCCCACTACCCCCAATGCCTGCACCTACTCCCATGCTGAGTGTGCAATCCCACACACCCAGTACTGAGTCCACCACGGCTCCTGCCCCTAGTGTCCACAGCGGCGTAGGACACTCTGGATCCCCACCCCCTTCCAAGCGCAAGAGGAAGAGTGCACGTCCGGCACAGGCTGATACCCCAGGCACGGCTGCACAGTCCGGCCCATCAAGGAAGCCAAGCTTCACAGACGCCGAACTGAATGCACTTGTTCAGTATGTGTCAGATCATGATAGGGAAATGGTCATCGTTGCAGGGTCCAAGACCACACATGCCAGACGCCAGGCACACTGGCAGACCATTGCTGACAGAATAAGTGCCCTTGGAGTAGTGAGGCGCACAGCTAGTGATTGCCAGAAGCGCTGGAATGACCTTAAGCGCAGGGCAAAGGATAAGCTGGCCTCAAGTCATGCCGCAACCTTGGTGACTGGAGGTGGGTCCCCAGCACAGGAAATAGAACTCACACCACACGAGTCCGTAGCTGGATCCTACGTCACCGAGGGACAACTCCAAGGTGTGGGAGATCTCCCTGATTACGAGGCATCATCCAGTGAGTGCACATGCATGTGTGTATTATCCATGTGCATGGTGTGTGTGTGAAGCATTCATGTTGGGTGCCTGTCAAGGGGGTGTGTGGCAGAGTAGATAGTGGCACCCATGTGCCTCATCCAGTATGTTCAGTGCAACACCATCTGCCCACAGCACTATCCCAACTGGCAACAGTGCACATATGGCCCTACACCATGGAAGTTGCCCTTGAATTGTCATTTTGTCACTACATTGTTGCTCATAGTCCCCTGTCTATTCATCTGATGTCTTACATACCATTCCTATACTTTCCCCCAGCCAATCAAGTTTCATCTTCACATGCCTGACATGCAATGATACCACATGCTAATGCGTCCTCTGTATATAAATGCCTACCAACATGCTGTCATACTGTGGATGTTGCCTTGACATCCACCTCCTACCTGTGTGCTTTGGTACCGTCTGGTTTCGAGCCCCATTCCCTCACACTCCATGCTGCTCTTCATGGTCTATCTTCCCTGACTTCTACAGTTCAGACCATCGTGCCCTACTCACGACACCTGCTTGCTAACTGTCAAATGAGGGCACCCTGCCCTCCAATGCGACCCACCCTATTGCTGACAAGTGCATCTGAGCCTACTCAAAGCCAACTCTCACTGACATCTGCTCATACATGCCTTTGCCTGTCCCATAGACCCTTCACATGGTCCCTGTCCTCTCTCCTTGCTCCTCTTCCACCATCAATGGTGGGACCCGTTGGGGTGTACTCCTGGCCACCTTCCAACCCTCAGAGGCCACAATTGATGTGCATGGTAATGGGAGCATCCCAGTCCAAGGCCCTTAGGCCAACCTCATTCTCCTTGAGAAATGCTAGCCACATCTCATCAACTTCCTTACCTCTCCTGCTGTCCCCCCTCCTCTCTCCTCATCAATCCTGCACTGCCTCCCTGCACCCTCCCATGATCCTTCTCCGCCTCCCACTCCAACTCCTACACATGCTGCACCTCTGATCTCTAGCACTCCCCGTAAGTCCTCCAAGGCTGTCAACCTCCTCCACAATTACACTCCTTTCACTGCGGCTGCATCAGGCATTCCTCCGATATCTGTCACTTACATGAGGTTATGCACCTTGACATCCTTGGTCTCATGGAAACATGTCTGACGGCCAGCTCTGTCTGCATCCTTCACACACTCCTACCTGATGTTCAGGAGACCCTCTCCTTTGCCCGCCACTACTGTGCAGGGGGGGTGTGCCCTTGGCTTCCCTGAGGGTATTCCTGCCACTGTCACTCCTACTTAGACCTACTCCACTCTGGAATGGCTTGTGTGACGTCTCTCTCTACCACACCTTGACATTCACAAACTGTGCGTACTGTGTCTTGGAAAACTGGTCAAATGTACTACTTCCTTTTGAGTGTCCTCACCTCTCCTCCTCACTCATGTCCCCAGACACAGAAATCCTCTTCCTTGTCGCTGTACGCATCCACCTGCATGCTTGTTGACCCCCCCCACGTGACCTTTCTGTGACCTCAGCAACTCCCTCTCACCCTCTAGACTCCCGTCTGTCCCTACTCATTCTGCAGGGCACACTCTTGATGCTCTGATCTCATCTGACTTTCCCCTCTCCGTCCATCTCTGCACTCCTCTCTCCTGGAGTGATCACATTCTCCTCTCCTCCCAGCTCACCCTCACCACACCACAGGCAAAGCCACCCTCACCACTGTCACACACCTTCTTGGTATTCCAACCCATGAAGTGTGTGTCAGTCGAGGCTCATGCTGCCAAAATCTCCCCCCCATCCAGCTCCCCCTTAGGCTCACTCCCATCCTGACAGGGCCCACTCCATGCTCCACTCTATGTCAGGTACACTGGATGTCTTAGCCACGGTCATGACCACCTGTCTGAAGCCCCATGCCAATGCAGAGTCCTGGCATGACTCGGATCATGTGAACCCAGACGACAGGTGCCGGGTGGCAGAGAGGGAATGTCCTGCATCATGCTCATCCTCTGGCAAACTGGCCTGCCACATGCTCCAAAGGCAATAGCGCCTCACCCTTCTCACCAAGATGAGATCCCCAATCCAAGGGCACATATCTGCGGCATGTGACAACTCTGCAGGACAGATAGAAATCTGCAAGGACCTTGCCGAGCCAGATGCAGTGTGTACCTCCCTTGTCCCCTCCGAGCCCACAGCACTGCATGATTGTCTCTGTACCCCTATAGGCCACCCCCCCCAGCACTTGTCTGCGCCTAACACCATCTGCCCTTGACGTTAAGTCCTACTTACCTTGTACAGCACTTCCAGCCGCCACTTCCCCTTGCACATCATTGTGCCACCCACCCCTGCACTTGCGTGACATGAATGACACCAGCACCAGTAGGATTGTTGACTGGCATCCCCTACTGCCCCACCACCCCTCAGTGCTCCGCTGTACCTTCATACATTTCTGGACCGGTGCTTCACGAATGCTATATGATTCCTTTACAGGTGATGGGGAGGTGGAATCTCATTGTTTACTGCATTTTGTAGATGTAGACAAGGCACTGTGCATCGTGGCCAATTTGGACTAGCAGATCCATGTACAACATGTCAACTTATTGATGTGATGATGCAATGTCAGGACCAGAGTGGTAGAAATCCAAAAAAGTTGCCCTCCTCTCCCTCTTCACTTGGTGGCTATGTCACATGCCATGTGTGTGATGGCATGTGCCTTTGACATGGCAATCACCGGCCAATGTGTGATGGCAGTGCTAGGCAGCATGGTGAGCAGGCGTTGCTCTCCAATCTGTACATTGTATGCCCTGAGCCTCCCCTACAGACCCAGTGATGGTGAATGCATAGGAGGTCTCCCAGTCATGTGGGACATGTGTCGTAGAACTACTGCCTCTGTTGTTCATCAGCCCTTGTTGCATGCCATGGTGCTAATGCCTGTTTCCATTTTTCTCTTTCATGTCTTTGCAGGGGACGAAGCACTTGTTGATGCTGGGGATGTGGTGGTTGAGCCGTCCCAGGAGGGCAACCCGGGCCGACCTTCCACAAGTGAGGGACGTGGTGTGTTTGTGGGTGAAAACCCACAAGTGCTGCAGGTCGTGCTGTCGAGGGGTGTCTCTGGGGGTTCCTCCCCCGAGCAGTATTCAGGTGTAGACTCGGAGGATGACACCTATGTGCAGTCGCAGGTGAGTGTTCTTGGGAGAGAATCTCCTCTGTCCGACCCACCTGCAGCCGGGCCATTGCCCTCAATGGGGATGTCAGTGTCGGCAGCTCAGCCTCCGGTGGTTACGGATGCAGGGCCACACCACACAATCTCTGATCCTGTTCCTGGGGCTGCAGATCAGAGAGGGAATGCAGTCCTGCAGCCTGAGGCCTTGCCGGCACAGCAAGGCGCAGTCCGCCTTGCCCCAGGCAGGTGTGGTGCCCGACAACGTGGTGGCCGTATGCCACCTGGCAATACCGCTTGGGAGCAATCCATCTACGGTATGGCCAACCAACAGGCAGCATCATCCGAGATGATTGCACAGGCCATGGATAGGATGGCCACTTCCATTGTCCCCCCAGAAAGGCTGATGGAGCGACTGGAGCAGGCTACAGAGTCCATCAGCCAGGCACACAGGGAGGATATGTTGGCGTCCAACAAGGACAGGCGGGCGGCACTGGCGACTCTGCGGGAATCACTTTCCATGGAGTCCCAGCGCCACAGGGAAGGCCTGAGGGAAGAATTCCGTCACCTCAGGTCGACCCTGTTAGAGCTTGAGGCTTCATCCCATAGAAGGACAGAGGAGCAGCTGGAGCGTCAGACACGGACGCTCTCGGCCGAGATGCAGGCAACTCGTGCGGAGGTCAGGTCATCCCGGGAGTTACTGCATGGGGACCTCCGCATGATTATAACCCAGAACCAGAACTACCAGACCCGCCTGCTTGCAGCCATGGAGGAGCAAACTCGTGCTTTGCGTGGGCTGCCTCCCATTGTCACACCATCTTCTGAGGCAGCTCCCCCACCTCCTGAGTCAGCTGCAGGGTCTGGCCAGAGCGATAGCGACTCATCTCCCACAACAGAGTAGCCGTGTGGGCCACGAGCCTATGGGGTGTTTTAGTTTCCCATGATCCACACAGGTGGATTGTGGCGTGCATCCTGTCCTCGGACCTCATAGTTGCCCCCCCCCCCCCGCCGGCCCTTTCATGGCCATTTTTTCTCAATTTTCTTTTTCCTTTTCCAAGAGTGTTGCCTTGTGTGGGTACCTGGGCATACACTGTATTGTGGCTGGGCACATGCAGGCTTGTCCTGAGTTTGGTTTAGATGCTTGGGTAGCAGACATCCACACCCCTCCTGCTTCCGTTTACATGGGCTTGCAAAGGGTGTGCCCAAGTGACAGCAAATTACACGGTGACATTGGACTCCCATGAGCTGTTGGCCAGTCCATAGTCAATACTGTGTAGACATTCATAGTGTACATTGTTGTTGCACCTAACTATGCATGATGGTTTGATATGTGCCTCTACTTACATATGTTGCTCATGTTTTGCAGGTATTTCACACAGTTCTTCACACGGGCATACTCTCTGGAGTCAGACTACATGTCGGTAGATGTGCACTGACACTTTTGCGTGGCACCATCACTGTACATCTGGACGGTGAGGACATACCAGCAGAATCAGGTAATGAGACTACCATTGATTACATGCATTGTGTCTTGTTTGGGTGGGCTTCAAGGTGGGTTGGTGTGTAATTTGATTGAAATTACTCTTACACAGGTGTGTAGTAGTGGCTCCAGCGCGGTTAGCTGTTCAAGTGCGGCTATGTTCCATTTGGGGCACTGCTATTTGTGACACCGGTGTCATGTTGTGAAGGCCAGTTTGTTTGCTCTCACATACCATGACATGGTGTCCTCAGTGGCGGGACTGTGAAGGGAATGGGTGACATGGCAATGTTGTCATGTAGTGAATCGCCTGTGGCAATGCATATTTGATTGATGGAGTTGTGTCTTCTCGTTGTGATGCATTGCTGGTGTATGTGTAGGTAGGGGTGCACACATAGTGACACTTCCATGTTAACAATCTCAGGCTGATGTGTATCTGACAGTTTATTGTCGAGTAATTTTGTGACATTGTCAGGTAGTGTCATCATTGATTGTCAGATGGTATGTGCCAGAGCAGTGTGCACTAGCCAGCACTGTGATTCCTAGGTGAAGAAGTTGGCCACCAGTTGCGTACGGGCTGCCACCCCCCGTGCCCTTTCCCCTCCCATGCGCAGCGGGCGTGCATGTGGTTGTGGATGTGGGGGCACCACCATGTCCACGGGCAGGCCCCGGCGTGTTGCAACGTTGTGCAGGACACATGCTGCCACTATGATCCTGCACACTATTCGGGGAGCATATAACAGCTGCCCGCCAGAACGGTCAAGGGAGCGAAAGCGTGACTTCAGCACTCCGAATGTGCGCTCCACTATGCCCCGTGTTGCAATGTGGGCTGTGTTGTACCTTACCTCGGGTGGCGTGGTGGGGTTCCGGATTGGGGTCATCATGTGGGGGCTGATAGGGTAGGCACTGTCCCCTGCGGAGGTGGTGATGGGTATCATTAGTGGTGTTGTGTCATGACCCAGTATCTGACATGCATGCATGTGCAGTGGCATTCATGCTCACCAAGCAGCCATGTATCTCCATGCTGGCCAGCCTCCAGGTCCCGGCATAGTGTAGACATTCTGTAGATGAAGCTGTCGTGGGTGGACCCGGGATAGTTGGCATATACTGATGTGATGATTCCCTTGGCATTGCATACAACTTGCACGTTGATGGAATGCCAGTGCTTGCGGTTTCTATAGATGTGCTCTGTTGCCCTGGGTGGACGTAGAGCCACATGTGTGCAGTCAATTGCACCAAGCACTTTGGGGAATTGAGCCACACCATAGAATTCCTGGATGCACGTCCGCCTTTCTGCATGAGTCCTGGGGAGATATATGTGCCTGCGGACTGATGGCCGTGCAGTGATGATGTTCAAGACCTGGTGTAGGCAGCGTGACTGCGTGGCCTGTGACACACCACCCACTATGGCACTTGTCCGCTGAAAGGATCCAGTGGCCAAGAAGTGCAGTACATTCAGGACCTTCTGCAGGGGGCTGAGTGCTTGGGAGCACAGGGTGGGTGATGTGAGGTCATCCTCCCACTCACTGACCAGGTCCAGTATGATGTGTGCTGGAAACCTGTACCTCCCATACACCTGGTCATCAGGCATCCCGAATAGGCTGGTTCTGGGTGTGAATATTCTGGCCCTGACTCTCCTCCTCCTCCTCCTTTGGTAGCCCACTGCCACTGCTGCTAGGAACGGTATGTTCATCCTGGCATCTGGCTTGTTTATTGATAAGTGCGCAAATTAATGCCTTGCGCGTGTTCTAGGCGAGCGTGTGACCCTCGCACCCCTGGAATCTAGTTCCCACTCCAATAGCGTGTGGAAATTCCCACGCAGCAGGCATACAGGTGCGCTGACGTACTTGCGTGTGTAAGTGCCCGCGCACCCCTGTAATACACGTACATAGGCCAATCGCGTGTACGCGCACCTTTGGCCTATTACACGCGATGTAATACACGTACATAGGCCAATCGCGTGTACGCGCACTTTTGGCCAATTACACGCGATGTAATACACGTACATTGGCCAATCGCGTGTACGCGCACTTTTGGCCAATTACACGCGCTGTAATACACATACATTGGCCAATCGCGTGTACGCGCACTTTTGGCCAATTACACGCGATGACACTCTGACGTGCAGTATTTCCACGTGTGCTCCGTCATCACGTGCTGAGTGGGGAACGCCCGTGCGGATCACGTCAGACGCGCTTACGCGGTGAGGGACTCTGGTCCAATAGAATCGCGTATGCGTGCTGATGCACTTACGCGCTAAGGGCCTTTCCTCGGATTTCACGCTGACGTGCAGGAATTTCACGTGCCAAATCACTCCGTATCAAGCTGGCCACCCGAAAACACACGGAACACCACGCTCCTGCCCAGAAGGCCGAGTTACTGCCCCCCCAGTGCCCTGAGCAGCCTCCCACGTGCTATCTGCTGCTGCCTGCCTGCCTGCCTGCCTGCTGCCACCGTGCCCTGCCATTTGGTGCCTGCACATCAGCCATCTGCAGGGGTCCAGTTGCTGTGTCCACCCCTGCTGGAACTGAAGACTCCCAACTGGGATTACATCGCTCCACAGCCCAGCCCCAGGACCCAGTTGCCCACCCACACCTGCCTCTGGGGTTGCCATGTCGGGCACTTCGACATCTGGCACCAGTGGCAACCCCAGGCCAGAGGGGCAGAGGGGCACCAGCTTCACTGCCACCGAAGTTGGTGTCCTGGTGGAGCATGTCCTGGGGCAGTATGATGCCCTCTTTGGATCGTCCCGCGCCAGCAAGGAAGGACGGGAGAGGATCTGGGCCGACTGTGTGGTTGCCATCAACGCGGAGGGGGTGGCAACCCGCAACGTCCAGAAGATCAAGAAGCGCTGGGAGGACTTGAGGTCCAGGACCCTTGTGAAGGCCCGGCGCCTCGTGGAGGGGGGCCGGGGCTGCATGAGTTCCATCCAGAAGAGGGTCCTGGAACGCGTACGCCCAGCGCTCCACGCCCAGGTCCTTGAGAGGGAGGCCCGTCTGGAGTTGAGCGGTAAGTGTGCAAGCATTACTGTGTGAGACAGGGCATGTTGCGGTGTGCTGGTTCTATGATACTTGCCTGTATGTGTGCCATGGGCCATGTATGCATGTATGTGTGCAGGGACATCATGGTAATGCATGTGCGACCAGTGATGTGTGACCCACATGGTTGTTGCATGTGTTGAAATGTGGCATGGGGAGCCCTATGCAGATTTAGGACATGAGAGCATGCCAGTCTCTGTACCTGGACATGGATGGGGGTGAAGGATGGGTGCTGATGCCAGGTACATATATGGTAGCCATGTCTGTGTGCCTGACCTGCGTGTCTGTGACTTGTGCATGCCATGGATGCATGACACATGTGTGTGACAATGCACAGAATCTGTGACGCACCCAACTAACCCTTGTTTCGCCTGTGTTCGTTGTGTTTGGGGCCAGATGGATGTGACTGAGGTGAAGTGTGTGCATGTGATATGCATGAGCCATGATGCATGTGAGTCACATATCATTGAATGTTTCAAGAGTCAATTGGACATGCATGGAAATGTGCATGGCATGCACCATGCCTGTTACTGTGTGTGTTTTGCCTGGACTGACCCATGTGTTGTGGAGGGACATGATGGAAGTGTACTTTGATAGGGGTGCTCATCTGCTATTGCTTCCTGTCTAGGGGACCATTTTACAGTAGCCTGATGCTTGTGTCCTTTGTCTCCCTCTACGCAGCGGCTAGTGAAGAAGAGGGCGGAGACGGCGCTGTGGAGCAAGGCGGCGGGGATGCCCCCACGGCTGCAGCGGAAGGGGTGGGTGAGCCCCCACAGGGGCCTGCTACGGCGGGAGACGGTGAGGAGCCATCCAGGTTGGTGGTTTGCACAGAGGAGGAGGAGGCCGACACTGGTGCACACATGGGGCCTGGTGGGAGCATCCCTGCTGGTGCAAGTGGTGCAGTCCAGGGCCAGGGGCAGGAGGCAGCACAGGTCACCGTGGAGGTGCCTGTGCATGTCGCTGTCCCTGACCCTGTGAGTGCACCACCATGCACCAGCAGGGATGCCCCGTCCCAGGCCCGTCCGCAGGTAGTGGGGATGTCCATGTCAACTGACTCCCCTCCACCTGCGGCCGTGGGAACCCCTGGCCGCGTGGAGCAGGTCCTGATTGGGGTCGCGATGCACACGGCTGTGATTCGTGATGACGTGCGTGCTTCCCGGGAGGAGCACGCACGTCATCACGAAGTGCACCGTGCCGACGTGGCCCAATTGGGATCGGCCATGTTCGGGGGGTTCCTGCATGTGTTGGCCAATCTGACGGCCCTCTCCTCCTCTGTGCAGGCTATCCAACGGTCGTTCTCCTTGCCGTCTTCCGGCCCAGATGCCACCATGGTCCCCTGTGGACCTGCCCCGACCAATGCAGCCAGCTCGGTGGGGATCCCATCCCTGCCACAGTTGGGAGTCGGAGGTCCAGCAGGGGTGGACGACACAGCAAGTGGACCCCAGCAGATGGAAGATGTGCCGGCATCATCGGGCAGGGCACGTGCACGACGGCGTCGGTGGTTACCATCAGCCTGGATGCCGTCGTGCTGGCAGAGGCAGTGGCGTCGGAGGCAGCAGCGGGCTCGACGTGGGAGGCATCATGGCTCAGGGCCATCAAGATCAGAGGGGCAGGCATCGGCCGGAGGGCAGGGCAACCCTGGCATGGCGGTGTGTTCCGTGTGGGAGGAGTTTGGCCAGCGGATAGGTGCGGAGCGGCAGCGGGCGGAAGAGGAGCGGCTCGCCATGGCCAGGGCGGAGATCTCCATGCATCGGGCATTGAGGCGGGCTGAGTGCCTCGAGGAGGCTCGCAGGGATTTTGGTGAGCACATGGGGTTGTCCCTGCGAGACCTCGGGGCCAGGACAGAGTCCCGCCTCCAGGACATTGACATGGAGTTCGAGGATGCCCTGGCCAGCATCACCAAGTGAGCCGCAGGACTAGCCCGCTGCCTTTGTATATAGTTTTTAGTTAGTTAGTGCTAGGTTTCCTTTATTTATTTTTATTATTTTGGACCGCTCGGACAATGGCCACTTTTTTGTACATATTTATTTTATTAGTTAGTATTAGGTTTCATTTGTGCTGTTGGGCTCATGGACCCTGGAACATTCCTGTATATATTGTTTTATTTTGGGAGATACATTTTTTGATTTTTTTATTGTTTACACCATGACGTAATGGTTTTTCTTTGATTTCCTACTACATGGTTTTGCTTTGGACAAATTATATTGGTTTTTTAATCCTTTGTTTTTTGGTTTATCATTTTTGTTATCGGACATGGACCTTTTATTTACTTTGCCACATAGTTGTATGTTTTATTGGTTTACTTGATTTGTGTTTTTAATACATTTTTATATTATCTTACACTTGTGTTATTTTCTCTTTGGTTTCTTACATGTCATGATATGGGTTTTGACATTCACTTGCACCCATTGTGTATGTGTGTGTGACAGACATGTGTTCTTTTGCATACTTGCCTTTGGGGTTGTGTCATGTGATTGCATTCACTATGTGGGTGCATGCAATCCTTGCCTGGGTGTTTGTGCTGGGTATGCTGGCCATTACTGCCATGATTGTGTATCGTCAGGACCGGGGGCCAGGGGGACATGGGTGGGGGCCTGCTGGCAGGTTCCCCACAGTGCTGGGGGTGGTGGGAGACATGGGTGGGGGCCTGGTGGAGGGTGTCCCTGGTGGATGGGGGGTGGGGGTGGTGGGAGACATGGGTTGGACATGGGTGGGGGCCTGCTGGCAGGTTCCCCACAGTGCTGGGGGTGGTGGGAGACATGGGTGGGGGCCTGGTAGAGGGTGTCCCTGGTGGATGGGGGGTGGGGGTGGTGGGAGACATGGGTTGGACATGGGTGGGGGCCTGCTGGCAGGTTCCCCACAGTGCTGGGGGTGGGGGTGGTGGGAGACATGGGTTGGACATGGGTGGGGGCCTGCTGGCAGGTTCCCCACAGTGCTGGGGGTGGGGGTGGTGGGAGACATGGGTTGGACATGGGTGGGGGCCTGCTGGCAGGTTCCCCACAGTGCTGGGGGTGGGGGTGGTGGGAGACATGGGTTGGACATGGGTGGGGGCCTGCTGGCAGGTTCCCCACAGTGCTGGGGGTGGTGGGAGACATGGGTGGGGGCCTGGTGGAGGGTGTCCCTGGTGGATGGGGGGTGGGGGTGGTGGGAGACATGGGTGGGGGCCTGGTGGAGGGTGTCCCTGGTGGATGGGGGGTGGGGGTGGTGGGAGACATGAGCAGGTGTGCAGGGTAGTTCCCTGTGGTGTGTGCTGCCTGCAGGGGCCGTGGAGGGTGTACAGGTAATGCCTGGGAGCACACAGCCATATCGCGTGTGGAACTTCCCGCGCACCCCTGCAATCCACGTACCCTGCCATATCGCGTGTGGAACTTCCCGCGCACCCCTGAAATCCACATACCCGGCCATATCGCGTGTGGAACTTCCCGCGCACCCCTGCAATCCACGTACCCGGCCATATCGCGTGTGGAACTTCCCGCGCACCCCTGCAATCCACGTACCCGGCCATATCGCGTGTGGAACTTCCCGCGCACCCCTGAAATCCACGTACCCGGCCATATCGCGTGTGGAACTTCCCGCGCACCCCTGAAATCCACGTACCCTGACTAATCGCGTGTGGAACTTCCCGCGCACCCCTGCAATCCACGTACCCGGCCATATCGCGTGTGGAACTTCCCGCGCACCCCTGCAATCCACGTACCCGGCCATATCGCGTGTGGAACTTCCCGCGCACCCCTGAAATCAACGTACCCGGCCATATCGCGTGTGGAACTTCCCGCGCACCCCTGAAATCAACGTACCCGGCCATATCGCGTGTGGAACTTCCCGCGCACCCCTGCAATCCACGTACCCGGCCATATCGCGTGTGGAACTTCCCGCGCACCCCTGAAATCCACGTACCCGGCCATATCGCGTGTGGAACTTCCCGCGCACCCCTGAAATCCACGTACCCGGCCATATCGCGTGTGGTACTTCCCGCGCACCCCTGAAATCCACGTACCCGGCCATATCGCGTGTGGAACTTCCCGCGCACCCCTGCAATCCACGTACCCGGCCATATCGCGTGTGGAACTTCCCGCGCACCCCTGCAATCCACGTACCCGGCCATATCGCGTGTGGAACTTCCCGCGCACCCCTGAAATCCACGTACCCGGCCATATCGCGTGTGGAACTTCCCGCGCACCCCTGAAATCCACGTACCCGGCCATATCGCGTGTGGAACTTCCCGCGCACCCCTGCAATCCACGTACCCTGCCATATCGCGTGTGGAACTTCCCGCGCACCCCTGAAATCCACGTACCCTGACTAATCGCGTGTGGAACTTCCCGCGCACCCCTGCAATCCACGTACCCGGCCATATCGCGTGTGGAACTTCCCGCGCACCCCTGAAATCCACGTACCCGGCCATATCGCGTGTGGAACTTCCCGCGCACCCCTGAAATCAACGTACCCGGCCATATCGCGTGTGGAACTTCCCGCGCACCCCTGAAATCCACGTACCCGGCCATATCGCGTGTGGAACTTCCCGCGCACCCCTGAAATCCACGTACCCTGACTAATCGCGTGTGGAACTTCCCGCGCACCCCTGCAATCCACGTACCCGGCCATATCGCGTGTGGAACTTCCCGCGCACCCCTGAAATCCACGTACCCGGCCATATCGCGTGTGGAACTTCCCGCGCACCCCTGAAATCCACGTACCCGGCCATATCGCGTGTGCAACTTCCCGCGCACCCCGGTATGCACGCACACGTTTATTTTTTCTCTCAGCCCGTGTCTGTGTTTGTGGGTACCCCTTTGTACGTCATTTGTCCTGGAGGGCCACAGTATTGGACATTGATCATGTCTGTATATAGGTGCTATTTGTTGGCGCACCTTTTAGCGCACATTTCTTGCAGGCGCAGAGACGCTACCGCCTGCTTGCTTGTGGCGGTCGTGTTTGTGCCTGTTTGTGCCTGTGCGCTGCTTTGAGCGTGCGCTTTTTTGCCCTATTCTATTCCATGAATACGTGTTGTATGCGAGCGTGTGGGCGTTCCGCGCACTTGCCTCCTATACTTTCCCCGTGCCGCCCACATTCTTCCCCATTCCGAGTGTTGTGCCCCATTTTATTCCCCATTCCGAGTGTCCCGCCCTGTGTTCCGCCTACTTTAGAGCTGTGCGCTGCGCTCGGAGTGATAGCGCAGTGGCCGTGGCGCACGACGTTGGTTGACCTGTGCGCCGGCCTGCGCCGCGCGCTTTTTCAGCGCACTTCCTCTGCTTTTCTTGCGCACGGACTTCCATGAATCGACGTGCACTGGTTTCCCTGCGCTTTTCCTTGTTTTCGGCGCAGCGCACGTATTGGCCCCTCTGCGCCGGGATTTTCGGCGCACATTTATTCCATGATTCGGCCTGCTGGTGTATTCATGGCAATGCCTGATATTGGTACTTTCCCTCCCTAACACAAGATCTAATCACCAAATTTTTGCCACCTATGGTCACCCTGACTCTCGGTTCCTCTTGTGGGTCTGGTGTAAATGATAGGCTGGAACACATCAAGTTTTTCTGTGGGCTGTCCTGCTGTGGGTACAGGTTCAGTCCTGTGTCAGTGAAAAGGTTCCCTCACACAACCGTCACAACCCCTATCCTGGGAGTGGGTGTCTGTGGCAATATGTTTGTGCTCTATGGTGCGACTGTATTCTGTTGTGTAGTTGCTTGTGTTTGAATCACTATCTGCTTTGTCTGCATACAAGCTTGCTGTGCTTGCATTGTTTCTTGTTGCATGTGGGTTGGTATTACTTGCTGTGTAGGTTGCATTTGTGGCTCTTGTGTCTGATATTATGAGTGATCTTGAGCATAATATTTAGGTGGTTCTACACAAAATGGTGGGGGATATGCTGTCCCCCTCTTTGATATGGCCAATTCTGTTGTATTTCTCCCCTGCTTCTACACACTTGATAAATGTACTCAATTTTCCCACATGTCCCACGTGTCTGTCCTCCAAACCTAGGTTGTCTCCTCCCCTTGGAGCCTGAAATCTGAGTCCTCTGCCCCTGTGCGCGCCACCTCTTCCTCGCTGGAAATAATTATACTCTCCCCTTCCTGTAAAATTCCTGTTAGCTATTGATTGTACCTGCTATGCTTCCTATGTAATCACCCCTTCTCCACTGGTTACTACTGCTCCTTCCACTGAAAAAGTTGGTGTTTTTTTCTGAACTCGTTTTACTTCCTCCAGCTTTCCTTCCTCAATTTTCTGTCTATCTTTCTCTTGTTTCAACCGAAAGTGGTGAATTATGATCAACTGAATCTATAGCCATGGTTTTGCTTCCATTCTCTCTACCTTTTTTAATTGGCTCTGCACTTCCTCAGGCAGTCCTTGGCATAATATGTTATAAAAAAAATAGATATAGTTTTGTCCCACAGGTCTCTCATTTCTAGATGCCATTTTTCCTGAATCTCTTGAATATAAACAACTGGGTCTTCATCATCACGCATCCTACACGTCACAATTGTGCTCATGTCAGATGAATCAGCATACTGAACCCAAAGTGCTCTACATATATCAGCCCTACAATTGTTAAAAGGTGCTCCATCAGTGGTGTTCTGGGCCATCACTACGGGATAGCTAACTTGTTTCCAAATGTCATCTGCCCACTTTTCTATTATGGCAGCAAGCACGCTTTTTGTCACCCACCGCTAACGTCATTCGCGCTGTCATCCTTTGTAACTCATAAATCCACTTGCCCTCTCCTGATGTCAGCATTAACAGCTTGCAGACTAAATTGTTTTCGTCCATCTGTGGCCATGGAATACATTGCGACGATCCTCCTCCTTCTCCAACAAAGGGAACTGTGTCAATCCTGCCCCTTGTCCGAGTGCAGCCGCACCCTTCGTCTTTAAAACCGCATCTGTCATCCTGCCTTTCTTTCACCCTGGTAAAGTACTCAACCTATTCCGGTTCTCTCTTCCAAGCTGCTGGATCGCTTTTTTGGACGTCTGGGATATTCTACAGGTTCTGGCTTTCTCCTTTCTGTTTCTTCCAAATCTGACCACGCTGTCTCTTTCCTTATTCTCATGCTTGTAAAGGGGGCTTGTTTGGCCTCTTCCTCTCTTCATCTTCCTCCTCATCTATAAATAGTGTATCATCACTTTCACCTACTTCATTGTCCTCCCTGTCTTCAAAATCTACTCCTGTAAGGGGAATGCATTTTATATGTACCGTTCATTACCTCTTCCAAATACATTATAATGCATTTCCCCAAACAAAATAAGATTGTTTGGGGAAATGCCTCCTCTAAACTAGAAGCTATTACAGGTGGAGTACCCCAAGGGGCATGCTTATCTCCCACTCTTTTAAACATTTTCTGCCATCCGTTATGTTATCTCCCTCAGGGTGTATTTTACCAACTATGCAGACAATGCACAGCTCATTTGCGAGCTGAGTGGAGACTACGTTAAGGGTGCTAACTATGTCTCATCCACATATGAAATGATACGAATTTGGATGACAGAAAATGGTCTGTGCCTTAATAGTGAGAAGACTGAACTCCTGGTGGCCGGGCCAGCCCAAGCAAGTGGAAAACTAGGAACCTCCTATGCAAGCTTTGGTATAGATCAACATCCCATAAAAATGGTAAATAAATTTAAAACACTTTGTGTT
Organism: Ambystoma mexicanum; assembly: GCF_040938575.1. Lineage (NCBI taxonomy): Eukaryota > Metazoa > Chordata > Amphibia > Caudata > Ambystomatidae > Ambystoma > Ambystoma mexicanum. The sequence continues at coordinate 613,530,278 of NC_090924.1, forward strand.
ACTATTGAGGCTTCACTTAATGCAGATGCTCTGGTTTGCGAGTGTAATGAAAAATACTCATTATTACCTCTGGCTTCTGCACCTTGTGAAGCCTTACATCTCTAGCAGTGCGTTACTTTGGTCGGAGCTCTGATCATGTTGAGGCTTGACTATTGTAATGCCTTGTTATGTGGAGCAAGCAAGTCCTGAGTTAAAAAGCTACAGACATTGCAAAAAATATTTCCCAGAAAGGGAGCATATATCAGCAAATAGGAGAGAGTTGCACTAGCTCCCTATAGAGGCTAGAATAGTGTTTAAAATCAACATCGTGACCCACAAATGCGTGTTTCGAACTGCAGCAAGATACTTGAAAGAACGTATTATCATTCAGAATTCAATTAAGGCCACTAGATCTAAGGACTCGATGCGACTGACATGTCCTAGAAGCAAACGGACAAAGGGCAAAGAATGATCGTACCCAGTGAAGGCAGTTTTGACTGGGAAGAAGTGACCAACAAGCCTGCGCCGTAAGGAAAATCTAGCCACCTTCAAGAAAGCATTATATTATAATAATTATTATTATAATTGGTTATTTATAACACGCTTAATAGCGGAGAGGCTACTAACTGCGGACCCAGGATTCAAACCTGCGTTGCTCTGCGACTCTTGATTCCAAGAAGGCTGCATTGCACTGAGCTATATTACCCATGCCAAGACTTTCCTATTAGGAACTTCTTTCCTGGTTGGGTCTTTTATCCCCTTTGCTTTTCTTTCCTCTTTTTTAATCTGTCTCTCAACTGCGCCCTGATGCCTTTGGGCTATGGTGCGTAATAAACAAACAAATAAATAAATGACTGCCATCACCTTGAGGAGATCCTCCTCTTGTCTTTGCTATGCTACTTGCCTCATCCTTTCTGGTTCTCTACAAATTGCCAATCCTTCTTCGCATGGCTTCTTCCTCGTCTTCATCGGGAAGAGTATTATTTTGCGTATCTCATCCACTTGCTGCCTCTTTCCAAGCTCCTTTCCCTACCCTCAATTCTTCCTTTTTTTCTCTATCTCTGTCTGAGGCGTACATCCCATGATAATCTCATCTATTTCTTTTCATCGCCTTTCTTTGCTTCCTTCTATTTCTGATTGTCACTCTCTTTCCCTTTCTTCCTATTTTTTCCATTCTCTTTCCCTTTCAGCATCTCTCCGTCGCTCCCTTTCCTTTTCTTCTTCTCATTTTCTCTCCTTTTCTCTGTCTGCCTCTCGTTTCTTTTACCTTTTCCTCTCCATAACTTCTTTCCCATTCTCTCTCTTGTGATTTTTCTCTTTTATTACTGTTCCCTTTGCTCTCTCCCTTCTTTCTACTGTCTTTCTCTAACTTCCCTTTCTCTTTCTTTAAAATCGTCCATACCCTTTCCATCTAATATAAGCATTATATTGTTTTCTAAGCGCAGGATCGGGATTCGAATCTGTGTTGGACTGCATTGTCTTGCTTCCAAGACAAATGAGTTGCCCTTGAGCTGTCCCCCCTAATATACACAAACGAATTACTCTTCAAAAGTTCTAAACCATTTTACAACCTATGGCTGGCTCCAGCAGTCACTACACAAATGAACACACTTAAATGCAAGACTGCTGTCTTCCCAACTCCTTGTGAGGTCCTCTCTCATCAATATTAGTACACATTCTTCCATGACCTTGGCCCGGGATATCTCATCACCATTAATACCTCATCACGAGTTGTATTGCGTAATCTTCTGTGGCCTTGTCACAGGCTTTCCATCATCATCAATCCTTTATTTTACCACAATTACCCCCAAAATACCAATATACAAAATAATCCCTCCCCCATTTCCATTTTGCCAGGCCGATGCTATATACTTACATCTGTGGATCAGTCGAGGGCCTTTGGTATCGAACCTCCCCAATCAACCAGCCACCCTTTGCCTTATGTGACATCCAACGGAGATAGGACAGGAATTTCTCCAAGGGCGCCCCTGTCGACCTTTCTCTGTTCAGGTGTGATAGCGGTCTCCACAGGTCACCTCACAGTCTTACGGCCATGGGGGGGAAACTTCGACAATCCGAGTGCTCTGGCTAACCATCAGGTCTGCTGCCATATGTTAAGATGCTCTGGAAAACCCCAGTTTAAGCACAAATGAGAGGCCGGGAAATCCCACATTCTATTACGGGAATAGCCAAAGTGAAAGGCAAAACCTCCTTTATTAATAATCCAACATAAAGCAGGGACAGCATACAAGCATCAAATCTTGCGACTATCTGAGCTCTTCATACAAAACATTGTATTTTAAACCAAAAACACGTCATGATGACGATATCAAAATACAGAACCTACAGGTGAGGTGATTACTTAGGGGATAAACTACATATATATATCGTTAAGGGTTAACTTGCTAATTGGGTAACAGTTATCTACTGGCTCCACCTCTAAATTCATAACAAAACTAAGACATCACCTTTACAACTAATGAGTTAGTTTAATACTTATTGGGCAGCCAGGCATTAAGGGTTTTCATTAGTTGGCATCTTTCGGACCAACCTTAAGCAATCTGTGGCTGTACTAATGAATAGACATTGTTCTTAAATTATGGAGATCACGTGTGAGACGGACCGCGTTTTGAATGATTTCATTCTGCATTTATGAGTATTTTATCTACTATTAATTCAAATGTTATAGCTCTCTCTACCACTAGGTACTTGCTCGAGCATTCTCTTCATGAAATCTTTTAACCTATAATTACCCTACATCTGGCTCACAGTGGATGGTTGTACTTTTCCAGACTTCAATTAATTCGGGAGGGTACTTCTGTGTCCTGGAAATCTTTATCTGGTGTCTTCTCTGCAGTGTGCAGACCCTCCCTAACTTCTTCGTAACCTTGGTTATGGCTTCGAGCTATACTGCCTGAGGTCTGCCTGGATCTTCATTTTATTATTTAGTGTTTGAATTATTGTGAAACTTTGAGGCCTTTTATTGACTTTAGACGTGTAATGCAGCTTCCATTTTAGAAAAAATGGCTGCACACTAGTGCTGCGTTTCTTTGTTAATGAGCTATACTTGCGTGTCATTCATGTTACATTCAGCGTATTTATTGCTTATGTTATGTTCTTCATGTCTTTATGATTGCAAATGTTAATATTCTTCATGTATAAATACATATTTGACCTTGTGAATTTTCCTCATGTTGAGTGCATGTGTGCTTCATGTCTAGTGGATGCATGTGTATAGTTCTATCGTCTGTCTGGTCATTCTCGCCATATTTAGCTCACATAGTGCTCAGCTGCTGCACCCGCTTGGGATATGGGTGGTATAGTTGCTTCAGTGAAAGACGTTTCTCGCCTGGGCAGTATTGTGCCGGGGGAGGGGCATTTGGTACAGATTACACATTAATATGTCGTTCAACAAAGTGGAAACATTGAATTGAGGGGGGAAGTGTTCACAGTTTATATGGGCTGGGGTTTGTTTTAGATGGGTGCCCTTTAACCTCAGGAATAAAAGAAAAAGAGTAATTGGGGAAATCAAGAGGGACATAAAAGAGATTTAAAGGAAATCAAGGGGGACATAAAAGAGATTTAAAGAATGCTTAAGTATTTTATGCGTTTTAAAATATAACTATCCGTAAGGGTTAGAACTCCCCTCCAGTTAACTGCGCCTTATTTAATATCAAGAACCTGCATTGATGGCCCGTCTCTTATCTTGATATGCTTAGTTGCAGGTTGCTCAACGCCTCACCTTGCCAGCTGGTTTGGGATGGTCGGGTGGTTCCAGTGTGGTCCATTGCTCTGGTCCATGTGTGTGCTCACTTGGACCAGGGTCAGAAAATCAGGGGCTACACCAGCCCCTCCTCGGCATGGCAAGGCACAGAACATCCAATTGCTAGCAATTAATTCCCAAAGCGGAATCTCATATTGGAGCACACACTTTCTCTTGAAGATTGCCATTGCTACACACAATCTGGTAATCCACTGGGTTTCCAGGATATGTTGTGTCGGTGGTCCCCTTCCCCAAGGCGGCCTTCGTTGGGGGGGACCCACCTCTGTACACTCCGCACACTGCTTTCTGGGACAACAGGGAACGCCAAGACAGAAAAGGGTGGAACACGTCTTTATTCAAGCCTTTCCTTCACTCCACTCCCATTCCTCTCCCCGTCACGTCACTGCGTCTCCTCCAACCGAAGTGTGATCCCAAACTACACATAATGAGGAGGGCAGATTTTGTTGCACCCAGACACTACAACCTGCCCCTGCTTTAACTTAAAAGTCCTATGTTACTCCATTCCTTCGATCAGTCTCTGAGGCTTGATTCTCGCTCTTTGCGGATGTTCCGTCCTCTGGGTGTGTTCTCCAGCAGGCCCCAGGTCATTCCTTGCCGGCTTTTTATCCTCGGATTCTTCTCCATTACCTTGATTCGACCAATCAGAGTCGTATTCTCTCACCACAAGCTCTTCTGGTTTGCCCATCATACACGTGCTTTCGTCCATCTTATTGAAGTGTGAGGAGTTCTTCGTTATCTGCCAACCTCCTTTTTCAGCTGTTATTAACAACCCATGTCTGTGGATTATGATTAGTGGGTCAGCGTGAAATGTCATGGTGTGTTTGTGTGTCTTTGGTTGTCGTACTAGTAATGTGTTTCCTATTTCCAGTTGTGACTGTTCCACTTTTCTTTTGGTGTCTGCGTAGGATTGCATCCTAAGCTTGGCCATCGCAACCTGTCTTGCATGTTCTCATCCTCTGGATACTTATAGTCTGTCCCCACTATGTGAGGTATCCTTGTCCTAACATTTTGCCCAAACATTACTTCAAATGGGCATTTTCCTGCTGTGCCGTGGAGGGTATTACGATAGTCCCTGAGGAGTTGGTATAGGAGTTGTTCAAGCAGCTTGCCTGTGAGATGAGCAATTTGTAAGGCCATTCTCATGCTTTCCTTGAACCTTTCAACTATCCTGCTGGCCTGGGACCACACCGACGTGACCTTACGGTGTTTGAAGCCCGTGTATTCAGCAAATACCTTGAAGTCCTGGCTTGCAAATGGGTGTCAGTTGTCTGATTTAAAGATGTTTGGGAACCCATAGACAGTGAACATTTTGCAGTCGATGGGGTAGGATCCACAGGTCCTATGGGGTGCATGTAGAGGTAGTCAGCTGGGTGTTCCCCTTTTCCTGGCCTGTCTATTATGTTGAATGCATAGTCCTGTTGTTATGGGTCGTCGTTCACCCCCCTCTGTGCGCAAAACCCAGCCTCCTGCACCTCTAGCACTTCGACTTCCTAGTGCAACTACCAGAATGAAGAGGAGATTTGTGGCACTCCCCAAAATAATTCGGCATTATGCTGCCCCATTTCGTGCACGATGGCAGCTGCCGTGGAAGTTAGCGAATCGAAAACTACATTCCCCAGCAAACCTGGCTCCGTACGGTAGTTTGCCGGCAGAGCCTCGCATTGGCTTGCCCCGCCTCTCTCACTGATGTAGTCCATGGAGACAGCCAGGGCGCCGCTTCTGTTTACAGCTACTCCCGGCACTTAGAAGCTCCATCTTCAATTGCTGAAAACCTCCTTGTTCTTACGGATTCGACTCGGACTGTTTACTGGACCTTCTATTTGGAATACCCTTATTGAACTGCCTTCCCGTGTACCAAACCTGTTTTGCTTCATGGACCCCGCTAGAAAAAGTTTGTCTTTGTTATTGTCCGCTAGTGTACCAGACCTTGCCTGCCTTCGACTTCCTATCTCAGGAATAGCCATCCCGACTGGCTGTTCTGCATCGCACCAAACTTTACCTGCCTTCCACATACCTTCCCTGGAACTACCATCCCGACTGGTTGCTGTCATCATCCTTCGTTCATCAGTGGTAAGACTTTTTGCTTCACAAACGGAACACTTGGAAAGCCCCTGGTTAATCCGTGCACTCAAGGACGCTCTGCAGCTGTGCACCATCCCGAATCCAGTGCGACCCTCGTGCCGCCCGGGTATTAGCATCCTCCTACTAACATTCCCTTTTTCTTATTTTACCCCTGTCGTTGTGTTCTAAGCTACTCAAATCCTCCATTCAGTCTCCACTGGTAAGATCCTGTCCACCTCTTGAGTTGTGTCTTAATTTAAGCCAGTTAGATAATAAGTCTTATTATATTCCTAGGTGATTCCCGAATTGTGCTGCTCTTCTATCCTACGGGGGGAAAAAGCCCAGGTATTACATCAGTTAGTAAGGCTTACAGGGGACTACTGTTACCTTCGTGTTACTCACTTGTTATTCTTCCTTTACAGCCTGGTTCGTGGTGGTGCGCTTTCTCCCCGCCCTTCTGGGTGATCAGTCCCCTTGTCTGGTTAAATACAGCAAGTGGTCATATCATTTCGAAGGTCTTATTCCCTCACAGAGAGGAGGCTTGGGTAGAGGCCCTACCCAAAGCTCTTCAAGCAACTTCCTGGGTTTTGGATACTCCCCGGTTCCACGCACTCAGCTCACCGGTGAGTAACAAAAACAGAAGCCATGGATGAAGCTGATCCTTTGGCTGCTTTGTTTCGTTTGGTGTCTGAGTTACGATCTGACATGACATTAGCTCATGACGCCATGCATCAAAGGATCGACAGTTTACGGAGTATTCATAACCCCCCGACACTCGGGGTAGACATGGCGGGTGCGGCCGCTTCAGGTTCCGGTCTACCTTCAGCTTCCGCCTCTGGGTTCTCTGCGACCCCGGTTTTGATGGCCACTCAATTCCCGTTGGCCCCTCCGGAACGCTTTACGGGAGATCCAAAACAATATCGGACCTTCATGAATCAATGCAAATTGCATTTTTTGTGTCGGCCCACCGCCTTTCCAAACTCCACCACCAAGGCAGCCTTTATTCTTTCCCATCTCGGGGGTACAGCGGCTGCGTGGGCCAACCCTTTACTTGAGTCCAACAGCTACGTCCTCTATGACTGTGACGAACTTATATTGGCCATGAATAAGGTTTTTGATAACCGTTACAAATCTCAAGCATCGGACCTGGAGTTGTTGAGTCTACGACAAGGCTCTTCTTCTCTTTTTTCTTATCTTACCAGATTCAATCAGCTAGCTGCTGAGACAGACTGGCCTGAAGAGAAGAAATCAGCCATATTCTACCAGGGGTTGTCCGAAGAACTAAAAGACATCCTAGCCACAGTACCGGTTGTTCCGACCTCCTTTGGTGAATTATTAGATTTGGTGTTGCAAATAGATGCCCGAAGGTCTGAAAGAAGAGGAGAACGTAAAACATCAATCCTTACCCCCGTTCCAGCAGATGTAGTTACTCCTCCTCTTTCGATTTCAGAACCCATGCAGATAGGGGCGGTGAGGGGTCCTTTGACTCAAGCCCAGCGTGAATATCGACGTTCACATAATTTGTGCATGTATTGTGGTTCTTCAGAACATCAGTTGAAAGACTGTCCCAAAAGACCGGTCAAAAAGGCGGGAAACGCCAAATCCCGGCGATAGATAGAGTCCCTACGCCGGGAGTGTCTTCATTGGACTCACAGGGTTTTTTGTCTGCTCCTGTCAGTCTTCCTGTGTTATTTACCACGGCCGAAGACGCTACGTTCTCCTCCGTGGCTATTATAGACTCCGGAGCTACGGGGAACTATATGGACTTTGACTACGCTGCAAAAAACAAAGTGCCCATTCTACCAAAGGCTCAACCCGAGAGGGTCCATACTGTGGACGGTACGACTTTGGTGTCCGGTTTGGTTACACAGAACACTTCCCTTGTCAGCATGAAGACCGAAGACGGACATGTGGAATCGCTTTCATTCGATCTAATCAAAGCTCCTCAATACCAGGTCATATTGGGTATTCCATGGTTGCAACACCACAACCCTGCTATTGATTGGGTAAAGAAAAGTGTCCGATTCCCTTCTTTGGAGTGTAATGAAAACTGCTTTCAGGATACGTATGTATGCCCGGAGTCTTCCTGTCAAGCTATGGTGGCTTCCTTGTCTGTCATAGGTGCCATCGTTCGTGACGCTAGTAAGGACATCCCTTTTGAATACGAATCCTTTCGGGATGTGTTCGATAAGGGCAGGGCAGATCGATTACCGCCTCATAGGACCTATGATTGTCCAATAGACCTGTTACCTGGGGCCAAGATACCAGCCGGAAGAGTCTATTCCCTTACCTTACCAGAAGACAAGGTTCTGAAAGAATACATTGATAAAGCCTTGGCCACGGGCTTTATTAGACCTTCCAAATCCCCAGCGGCATCTCCATTATTCTTTGTCCCTAAGAAGGAGGGGGACTTGCGCCCTTGTATAGATTACAGGGCATTGAATAATGTTACGGTAAAAAATCAGTACCCTCTCCCGCTGATATCAGTGCTTCTAGATCAACTTGGTTCGTCAGTGGTGTTCACTAAACTTGACCTCAGGGGGGCCTATAATCTCGTTCGGATTAGAGCGGGGGACGAGTGGAAGACTGCCTTTAAGACACGGTATGGCTTATTCGAATACTTAGTGATGCCGTTTGGACTGTGTAACGCCCCGGCCACCTTCCAGGCCTTCATGAATGACATCTTCCATGATTATCTGGATCAATTTGTCGTAGTTTATCTAGATGATATCCTCATCTACTCATCCTCTATGAAAGACCACTGCGTACATGTGCGTCTTGTGTTACAGAGGTTGAGGGAGAACCACCTGTACGTCAAGGCAGAGAAGTGTGTGTTTAATTCTGCCGAGGTGGAATTTCTTGGTTATGACTTGACCAGTCGTGGAATTCGTATGAGTCACTCTAAAGTTAAAGCGATTCTGGAATGGCCAGTTCCTGCCTCGGTTAAAGCACTGCAGTCCTTCTTGGGGTTCTCCAATTTTTATCGACGTTTCATCCATTCATTCTCGTCGATCTCTTCTCCTTTAACAGCACTGACCAGCTCCAAGAAACCATATGCATGGAATCCGGAGGCACAGCGGGCCTTTGAAATCTTGAAGACCGCCTTTTCGACAGCACCGGTCTTGCAACACCCGGACCCCCTCCTTCCCTTCCTAGTGGAGGCAGACGCCTCCGGTTCAGCTGTTGGGGCAGTACTGTCACAAGAATGTCCCGATTCAGGAGAAATCCATCCAGTGGCATATTTTTCCAGGAAATTGACCCCTTATGAACGCAATTATCCTATCACAGAACGTGAGTTATTAGCCATCAGTGATGCCTTTGCGGAATGGCGCCATCATCTGTTGGGGGCCCGTCATCAGGTTACCGTTTATTCGGATCATCGTAGCCTCCTTGCCTTCAAATCTATGAAGTGCCTTACGGCCCGACAAGCTCGTTGGCATCTATTCTTTTCCCAGTTTAACTTCGTCATCACATATAGACCAGCTCGCCTCAATGCCTGTGCTGACGCTCTTTCAAGGTTATCCCACGGTTCCTGTGTTTCTAAGGCTGATCGTCCCCTGCTGTTACCTGAAAGGGTGGTTTGTGCCTGCACTCCTCAGCCTTCGCTCCGTGCCCTTATATCATCTTGGGTGACCTCAAATGATGAGGAATGTGAATCTTTGAATCTCGACATCGTACAAGGCTTGCCTTATATTCAGGGTCGTCTCTTTATACCTCCTGGAGAAGCACGTCTTCGAGCTTTAGCCTGGTCACACGATTCCTTGATGGCGGCCCATCCGGGGCAGCAAAAGACGTTGGAGGCGCTGCAACGTTGGGCTTGGTGGCCGTCGATGTCTCGGGATATCATCGACTATGTAGCCTCTTGCTCTGTGTGTGCTCAATGCAAGGTCTCAAGATCCAAGTCTGTGGGCCTTTTGCGACCCCTTCCGGTGCCACATAAACCATGGTATATGGTTTCCATGGATTTCATCGTGGATCTGCCTCCTCTGAGCGGTTATGATACCGTCTGGGTTGTCATCGACTACTTCTCCAAGATGGCTCTGTTTGTTCCCTGCTCGGGGTTACCTTCGGCCCCCGTCCTGGCTTCTTTGTTTCTCAAACATGTCTTTCGTTTCTTTGGACTTCCCTCTATCATAGTATCGGACCGTGGCCCTCAGTTTACTTCTCGCTTTTGGAGGGCTTTGACTTCTTCATTGCACATCGACGATCGTTTCAGCTCTGCATACCATCCGCAAACCGATGGACAGACTGAGAGGGCTAACGCCACTTTGGAACAGTTCCTCCGATGCCTGTGTCTCCAATTTCAGTCTACCTGGTTAGAGACGCTCGCCCCTGCCGAATTTGCCTACAATAATTCGGTACACTGTGCCTCGGGTGTATCACCGTTTTTTGCCTTGTATGGATTCCATCCACGTTCTTTGCCCTTGGATCCGGCACTCCCCATTGACAACCCGGCCGCTCAGGCGTGTGTAAGAGAATTGGACTCAGTCCGTGAGGGTGTTCGATCCCATCTTCTTCTTGCACAGGAGAGAGCAAAAAGGTACGCTGACCGGCATAGGACTGCAGCTCCTGAATACAAAGTGGGCATGAATGTTTGGCTGTCTACGCGTAATCTTCGTATTCCTGGCAAACGTATGCTGCTCCCGAAGTTTGTGGGTCCTTTTCCCATTACGGAGGTTTTGAATCCTGTGGCGATGCGTCTTTCTTTGCCAACTTCGTGGAAACTGCATCCTGTTTTCCACGTCAGTCTCCTCAAGCCTTGCCTTCCTTCCACGCGCCTACCTACGCGGCCTTGCGCTATTCGCGTGGATGGCGAAGATGAATATGAAGTTGCCGATATATTGGACTTCCAGCTCCGCAGGGGTCGGCCCTTTTATCTGGTCGATTGGAAAGGATATGGTCCTGAGGATAGGTCTTGGGAACCCTTGTGTAACATCCACTCGCCTGTACTCCTGCGGCGTTTCCATGCCCGCAAGGGGTTGCCGCCATCTTTGGGGGCGGATGCTGTTATGGGTCGTCGTTCACCCCCCTCTGTGCGCAAAACCCAGCCTCCTGCACCTCTAGCACTTCGACTTCCTAGTGCAACTACCAGAATGAAGAGGAGATTTGTGGCGCTCCCCAAAAGAATTCGGCATTATGCTGCCCCATTTTGTGCACGATGGCAGCTGCCGTGGAAGTTAGCGAATCGAAAACTACATTCCCCAGCAAACCTGGCTCCGTACGGTAGTTTGCCGGTAGAGCCTCGCATTGGCTTGCCCCGCCTCTCTCACTGATGTAGTCCATGGAGACAGCCAGGGCGCCGCTTCTGTTTACAGCTACTCCCGGCACTTAGAAGCTCCATCTTCAATTGCTGAAAACCTCCTTGTTCTTACGGATTCGACTCGGACTGTTTACTGGACCTTCTATTTGGAATACCCTTATTGAACTGCCTTCCCGTGTACTGAAACTGTTTTGCTTCACGGACCCCGCTAGAAAAAGTTTGTCATTGTTATTGTCCGCTAGTGTACCAGACCTTGCCTGCCTTCGACTTCCTATCTCAGGAATAGCCATCCCGACTGGCTGTTCTGCATCATGCCAAACTTTACCTGCCTTCCACATACCTTCCCTGGAACTACCATCCCGACTGGTTGCTGTCATCATCCTTCGTTCATCAGTGGTAAGACTTTTTGCTTCACAAACGGAACACTTGGAAAGCCCCTGGTTAATCCGTGCACTCAAGGACGCTCTGCAGCTGTGCACCATCCCGAATCCAGTGCGACCCTCGTGCCGCCCGGGTATTAGCATCCTCCTACTAACATTCCCTTTTTCTTATTTTACCCCTGTCGTTGTGTTCTAAGCTGCTCAAATCCTCCATTCAGTCTCCACTGGTAAGATCCTGTCCACCTCTTGAGTTGTGTCTTAATTTAAGCCAGTTAGATACTAAGTCTTATTATATTCCTAGGTGATTCCCGAATTGTGCTGCTCTTCTATCCTACGGGGGGAAAAAGCCCAGGTATTACATCAGTTAGTAAGGCTTACAGGGGACTACTGTTACCTTCGTGTTACTCACTTGTTATTCTTCCTTTACAGCCTGGTTCGTGGCGGTGCGCTTTCTCCCCGCCCTTCTGGGTGATCAGTCCCCTTGTCTGGTTAAATACAGCAAGTGGTCATATCATTTCGAAGGTCTTATTCCCTCACAGAGAGGAGGCTTGGGTAGAGGCCCTACCCAAAGCTCTTCAAGCAACTTCCTGGGTTTTGGATACTCCCCGGTTCCACGCACTCAGCTCACCGGTGAGTAACACCTGTAGCCTTAGTCTCCACCTGGCGATCGTCATGGGGTATCCTCGCCTGGAGATTCCCATTAATAGACAAGAGAGCCTGGTGATCTGTGACCACTGTGAACAGTTTCCCGCAAACAAAGAGGTCAAAGTGCTCAAATGCCCATACCACTGCTCATACAAAGGGATATAGGTGGGCGGGGGGCAATAAATGAGGGCTGGGTAGATTCTGAGAAAATCTTAGGTGACAGATGAGATGTCGAATCTTCCACATCCCCCTGGCCCTACATCATGAAGCAGGAGGTATTAGTCATATTTACTAACCCAAAACATAAGACTTCATCTCACACCATAGCGGCCCACCCCTAGTGGATAATGGTGTAACCACCACTTGCAGAGATAACATGTAAGAGTCAGGGAAACAATCGAAAAATAAGTGCCAAGTGATGAGTCAGGCCTACCGTCCTACAGGTAGGAGACCCAGTACTAATTAAGCACTATCACCAAGGTGAACAGTTTTACGGCCAGTTCGAGACTTGAATCATGGTGATCACTGGCAGAAAGGGTGCAATGAAAACTGCCATGAGAGGGATCACGGTGTGATCCATGAAGTGTCTTGGTTCAAACGATGTCTGGCTCCACAGATCTGGCCAGTGACTCTGGAAACACCAGAATGGATGACAGGCTTGAGCAGCTAGAAGAGAAAGGCCCAGAGACAGAAGCACAACAAGAAATGAGCACCACTGTCCAAAGAAGATGGCATCAGAGAACAGTCCAAAGTGCAACCTATGCAGATGCCCACTCCCTGCTGTTTGGCTAATAGACTATAGGAAATGGTGAAGACATTGATGAGTGGGTTGTTTGTCCTGCTACTAAATATCTATTGTGGATGGTTGTTAGTCCCTTTAGGATGAGGGTTCACAGCAATCCTCAAACACATGGAGGCTGGCATAAACCCAAAGGTATGACAATATGCATTTAGGATCAAATAAATGGAAGTTGTCTATGCACGTGTGTGGTATCCAGTGAAAATGTAGCCAACAAAAATGTAGTCAGTGAAACATTTTGTGAAAATACGTCTGCAGTGAAAATGTTGCCAAGCAAAAAGTAGTAAATACATGCAGCTGAAAAGTAACCAAAAATGTAGTGCTGCTAGGGTCATTGTTAGGGTTAAGGATGGTTTAGTGGGATTGCAATTGCCTGAGTTAGGGTTAGGATAGGGGGTAGGGTGAGGATATCGGTTAAAGTAAAGATGTTGCCGATTAGTTAGCCATTAGGGTAGATAAGTGTCAGGATTAGTGTTAGGGTAGGGGTTATTGTAAGGTTAAGGCTAATAGAGTAATGGTTTGTGGCATTGTTAAAGAAAGGGATAGGGAGGTTGGCGAGGGGCTGGTGATTTTGATGTAGGGCAGTGGTTAGGATACACCTACTGGTTAGGGTTAGCATTAGAGTAAGTGGTAGAGTTGCATTTAGGGTAAGGCTCTTGTTAGTACTAGAGCAAGTGTTTGGGTTAGGGCAAGAGCTATGTACTTTGTGGCGACCTGGTGATGGGGTTGGAGATGAGTTCACTGTCCATTATCTATTCGTTTTGTATTGAGTAACATGCGAATAAAGTCCTTAGCACTCTGAAGGGTTAGTGTTCTGTATGAGTTCTGGCTAGAATAAGGGTTGTAATTAGAGTTAGGGGAAGGTTTAGGAATGGAGTTTGGGTGATTGTCACATAGAACCACATGTGTGACTCTCGAACTTTGGTAACAGAGACGTCTTTGGGGAGGGTAAAAGGGGCAAGTGCCCAGGCTCATACATGATGACCTGTTCAAAAGAAGTCGGTGAACCTTTTTACAAAATCTAAATAAAGCATGCCTTGATATTGGCTAGAGTGCTGTTGAGGTTCTGGTACTGCTGCATGGCTATTGCGGATAGCTAAGGGCTGATCTGATCAGTTCATCCCCAGCTGCATTCTGTGTTCACTGTAGTAAAGTCTGTGTTCACCATGGAGAAACGGATGTAGCATTTTCACCTTTCTTTGCAGAATATATTGCAATAACAAAACTTGAAATGCATATTAATAAGTTTGAGTGCCACGATGGTTCAGAAGACAGCTCAGTGTGTTAAGCACTGGTTGCAGAGTTCTGTGTCATTACGCCAGATCAGAGTACCAAATACCAGCAAGACTCAGCCTTTCCTCTTTGTGAAATTGATTAAAACTTTGAATACACCAAAACAACATACCTGAACCAGAAAGTGCTAATTATAAAAAACTAACATAGCATCAGGATAGTGCAGGTCTAGATCTTGGTCCCATCAAACAAGCGTGGAACAAACTGGACATCCACCCCCAGCTAAGAGCATAAATATTCATTAGTAGATGTGATTAAGGAGCCAAATTCAAGAGTATGGAACCAAAGTGTCATGGCACATATTCTGGAATTGCCACCAAATGATGCTGTGATCATGGACATATCATCCTATCTCACTGCATAGTACTCGGTTGTCTTTTGTGAAAAAAAGGTTAGTCTTTTCACAGTCTGGTGACATTGCTTAGCCCATGGTCTGTTCTTTCTGCTCATGCAGGCCATTTGAGTGGAAGGAGTCATAGGGCCTCATTACACGGTAGGCGGTAGGGATTTAACGTTACCGGTAACGTAATACCGGTAACGTTAAATCCCCATGCCAATCACGACCTGGCTCACCGCTATTAGTGGCACCGCTAAGTACGGTGCCACTGATAGCGGGCAGGCCACGTGCGCGCGACCCTCCATCCCGTAAATAACGCCATGCCGCTAATAGCACACCATCACAAGGCGAGCGGACATGGTAATAGCGGCATGGTAAAGGCCCCCAAACCCCTTACCGCCATGATGCTAATACCGGCATCGCAAACCACCCGTTAATAGAACTGAGCATTGTTCCCACATGCCACAGGTGGACACAATCAGCACAGGTGGAGGCAATGGACACTGTGGCAGCTCAAAAGGAGCACACCACACCCCTTCCCACACCAAGATGGTTCCAATACTGGCAGCATTACATGGCCTAGAGGACCTCATTGCAGTGCTGCTGCTACAACAACAGGCTGCACAAAGGAGACGCAGGAGGAGGAGGAGGGCCAGACAGGCACAGCAAGCACCACCACGCCACCTATTCATACCACAGTGGCACCCACCAATTCCCAGGATCAGATCCAGTCCATTCAACCTAACACCTGAGCAGATACACACCCTGTACCGTCTCGACCGGGACACAATCACCAGCATCGTGGACATGATACACGACGACATTGTGAGCCTCATAGACATCAGAACTGCCATCCCCCCCTCTACTGAAGGTGGTGTCAGTGCTCCACTTCCTGGCCACAGGAACCTACCAGCATACAGTGGGGCAGATGCATGGCATCTCCCAACCAGTATTCTCACGCACACTGAACCAGGTACTGAATGCCCTCCTGAAGCATGCACCCGAACACATATCCATGCCACGGACTACCCAGGAGATTGCAAACACCAAAGTTGGCTTCTATACACTGGCAGGCATTCCAAGTTGCATTGGGGCCATCGACTGTACACATGTGGAATTGGTTGTACCACATCACAATGAATTAGTGTACCGAAACAGGAAGCAATTCCACTCAATCAATGTCCAAATGGTATGTGACGCAAACAATATAATCACACATTGCTGTGCCAGATTTCCCGGATCTACCCATGATTCCATGGTCCTGCGGAAATCAACTATCCCCCGCTACATGGAGCGACAAACGGCACAACGTTCGTGCCTACTTGGTGAGTAGCAGGGCAAGCACATGGCAGTGTGATGGGGGGGTAGAGAGATCCTCCAACTGGGTGTGCATGGGGGTGTTGAGAGATCCTCCAACTGGGTGTGCATGGGGGGGGGTTGAGAGATCCTCCAACTGGGTGTGCATGGGGGGTTGAGAGATCCTCCAACTGGGTGTGCATGGGGGGGAGGGTTGAGAGATCCTCCAACTGGGTGTGCATGGGGGGGGTTGAGAGATCCTCCAACTGGGTGTGCAAGGGGGGGTTGAGAGATCCTCCAACTGGGTGTGCCTGGGGGGTAGAGAGATCCTCCAACTGGGTGTGCATGGGGAGGGTTGAGAGATCCTCCAACTGGGTGTGCATGGGGGGGTAGAGAGATCCTGCACAAATGCACATACAGATGTACGCTAATGGGCATCTGTGAGGGCAGCAACGTACTTGGGATGAACGGACATGCAAGTATATGGCACACGACACAGCTGCCAATCCAAACCCATTGACATTAAAGATCAATCCTCATCCACATTGCACGACACTCCACACCATGGAATGCACATATGACATCCATGACATCAACATAGTCATGCAGCATTCCTACAGCACAACATCAACAATGCATTGTGCCCTTGGATGCATGCATTGGGACCCCCCTAGCCATGGCAATGCACCACGAACACATGGCACCACTGAGGCGTTGCCTCTCAGCATGGCAAGACCAATGTCGGAAGCACTGTACACCACCAGTGTGGTACCAAATCTGCCTGGCCACAGGGACGCCAATTACCTGGCCTCACCCAGGACATGGGAATTACTGTAGAAGGCATCAATGGGGCATGTCTACTTGCATGCTTGCGCTCACCTTTGCACAAAGCAGTCACACAGACCATATTCATGGATGCAGTTGAATGTGCACATGATTCTCAATGATAGGTCAAAGTATGTGACATGAACAGGCCACACATGTGCCGAAAAGTAACAGGAACCCATTCCTCCCCCCATATAGGTGATGCCGGCTATCCCCTGAAGAGGTGGCTCCTCACACCTGTACGGAACCCACAGAACAGGCATGAACAAGAATACAATCGTGCCCATGCCCGTACCCGCCTTGTCATTGAGCAGACTTTTGGACTTCTGAAGTCACGGTTTAGGTGCATAAGTAGGTCTGGTGGCGCACTCCTATATGGCCATGAGAAGGTGGCAAAGATCACCACGGCATGTGTCATGCTGCACAATATGTGTATGAGACGGAATGTGCCACTGCCCCCTGAGGTTGAAATGGAGGCACCTGATGAGGATGATGATGGGGATGAGGATGGAGGTGAAGGGGATGCAGGTCATGCAAGAGGGGATGGCCAGGAGGGACGCACTGTGAGACAGCATTTGATCAACCAATTGTTCTGAGTTACATGTAGTCATACCGTCACCTGTATATGGCTGGTGGGGCACTGGTGTCGGTTTGTTAGCTCACAATGGACCTTGGCGTCAAAAAATTGATCATACACAATGAAGGAGTCCAGGCCTGTGTTCTGCTCAAACAACTGTGTATTAATGAACGAAAACAGAAAAATGTGCAACTCCCCATCCATCCCGCCACCCTTACAACTGTCCCATCACACCCTTCCCCCCACCCCCCACAACTGTCCCATCACACCCTTTGCCCCACCCCCCACAACTGTCCCATCACACCCTTCCCCCCACCCCCCACAACTGTCCCATCACACCCTTCCCCCCAACCCCCACAACTGTCCCATCACACCCTTCCCCCCAGCCCCACAACTGTCCCATCACACCCTTCCCCCCACCCCCCACAACTGTCCCTCATAAGTCTTCAACAATGCATGTGTTCTGGCATGCACCAAGGTCAATGGACGTTCACACCCTATTGTTCATTACCAGGGCCAGCATTTGGGGGCTGGCTGGAGGTGCGCCTGGTGGTGCGTGAAGACCGTCTCAGTGGACTCGTCTGCCGCGAACTGCAGGTTGAAGAGGTGGCAGACTGTCCTTGTGTAAATTGCTGCTCCATTGCATCTGCGATGCGGGTCAGCACCTCTCGGACGCATGTTAGCTCGCCACACAGCCTGTCCGTGCAGGACTCCATCCCCTCCCTGGAGTGCCTGGATGTCTCAGCGAGGTCAGCCCTGAGACGGGCAACCTCCTCCACATGTTGACGGACAAGCACTGTTAGAGCATGCTGGCGCTGGAAGACGGTGGCCAGGTCAAGGGCAGTGGCGGCCTGTGGTGGTGTGTCTGCTGCGCATCCGGATGCCTGCCCGTCTGCAGATGCCGGCTCTGGGGGGCTACTGAAGGCCGCTAATGACTCGTCAGCAGTGACGTGTGAGCCAGGTGTGGGGGCAGGGGATTGCTCTGGAGTTACAGCAGGGCTTGGGGTGTGCATGGGCAGATCTAGATACGTGGGCTCATCCACGTCGGACAATGGCCCGATTGCTGAAGCCACCCCTGCCGAACTGGCTGCAGCTGAGGGTGGACCCTCGGTGGCGGGGATTTGGGGGGAGTGAACCTCTGGAGCCGGGGCAGTAGGGTGTTGCTTGGCAATGGCAGTGGCGCGCAGGTCTTGTTGTGGAGACTGCAATCGGGGCCTTGGCCCTTTTCCCCTGGATGTCATTGGGGCATCCTCGCTGGGCTGTGGCCTTCGCTTCTTTTGCACAGGGGGTGCCTGGGTAGCTCCCTCGCTGTCTGAATGCGACCCTGTCGGGGACAAGAATGGGGATGTCATTGGTTATGGTCGCATTTACTCAATGCAGGCTACATCATGATTACTTTTGGGCCCATTTCACAATCATTGTGGAGGATGCAGGTGAGGTGTCATTTCAGTGCCTCATCCATGCAGTGTTGTGTGTGGCACTTGGCTCTGTTGATGTATGCATGTGTGGGTGCTGGGCCAAACATGCAGTGATCCCGGGCTGACATTTGTGGGGACCTGTACATTCACATTGCATGCTTGCATCAGTGCACTTACCTCCATCAGATGTGTCTTGCACGCCGTGCTCCATCCTTCCGACACCCTCAATGCATTCTACCCCGGTGAGGTTTGCACAAGTCTCTTCCCACTCCTTCAACTTGATGGGAGACCCTGATCCTCCAGCAGTGGCAGTTTTGTGATTCTCGGACAGGATCATCCTGACCCGGAGTCTCAGGTCATCCCATCTTTTTCGGCAGTTGCGTACGGTGCGCGTGCTGCTGCCAACGGCACTCACTCTGGTTGACACTTCCTCCCAGATGGCCTTCTTCTTTAGGAGGGTCTCCCTCCGCATGTCATTAGCAAAGACCACTCCTGCATTGTCTGCTAATGTCTGAGTTAGCATGACTAACTCCTCAGTGGAGAACTTCTCCTTTCGCTGCCTGTCTGTGGATTTCTTCAGAGCCTTGGGCATGGTAAGGGTGTGACGATGGTTTCCAGGCAGCAGGGTAACACGTTACAAGTCCAGGGGGCAGAGGATGGCAATGGATTGTGTTTTTAAAGATGGCCTCTGCGCTCTTTCCTGTTCCTGTGCGATGACGCTATTTCCGGTTCCGCTTTTTAGCGGTCACCGCTAATAGCGGTCACCGATATTTGCCTGCTGCGCGAGGGCGGAGGTGCTATCTGCACCTTCGGGGAGGCCGGTAAGGGACTTTTTGGTCACTTTAGCGGCATGGCGGTAGGGTCATTAACGGAATGGCGCAATGCTCGTGTCCGCGTACTCGCAATGTTACGCTATTAGCGCCCTCTTGCGAGGGCGGACACGTTAATTGCGCCATGCCGCTAATTTACGATTTTTAGCGCACAACGTGTAATGAGGCCAGGCGTAAATCGACCAATTGTCACAAGTCTCTGGCAAGCTTACTTTCAGGTCTGCTTATTTGATACAAAAAAAACAACGCTGCTTTTTTGTACAATTTCAAATGTTTTTCTATCACATCATTTATTTTGTTGGGGAAATATAGTAGCAACTCCCTGATAACATTTTTGGCACCCACATCAAGGAGTATTCTGGAAATTGTATCCTTTCCTTGATGAAGGAGAAAATAAAGCTGCACTGGAATCATTCTTCTTTTGCGTAAGATGTTTTTAGAAGGATTTTTTGGGAAATATTGTCTTGTTGGGTTATCATGATTTTTGTAATTTCCAACTCAGGTCCTCAAACCAGCCTATTTTAATTCATGAAAGTCAAACATTCACAAATAATTGCACCTTCTTGTTTGGAAAGAACTGTAAATCAATGTTGTCAGGTGCCGAAATTGCAGACTGAGCTCAAATCCTAGCTTCACCCTTCAAACAAAATGTGTGATCTGGGCAACTCATTCTGTCTCATTCTGCCTAACCTGTCAAAGTTGCTGATCAATAATTATTTAAAAATTAACTATCCCTAAGATTGATTTCATTCTCAAGGTTTAACTCTTCAAACAAGCCTCACTCATGCTTTCACTGCTACAGCATTACCTAGTGTACAATAATAGTGGCCTTTGATATACCACACACGGATGTATGTGATTATTTCGAATACGAACATTACAAAGACGAAAATGTTGAATTTTAAATGTTCGTATTTGAAATAAGCACCCCACTGCTAAATGCCCTTTCTACACCCCATCCCCAAACCTTATTTACCTTTGGGCGGCACCCTTCGCTGTGTGCCGCTGAGTCCCTGCAGCGCCAGTTCCCTTCACTTCTGTGGATGGGAACAGGCGCTGCAGGATCCTTTTTTTAAAAAAAAACGTTGTCGTTTTGGATGCAGGGGACACTCCCGCCACCCGCAATTCCATTATAGCTAACAAGGGTGCAGGAGACACCCCCGCTTCCCTTGTTTGCTATAATTAAAACCGAATGGTTTAAATGTTCGGCATTTTCAGCTGTACGTAAGTTTGGTACAGCCGAATTCCGAACATTTCAACCATTTGGTTTTTTATATACGATATTTTCGGTCGATACCACTGCACACCACTAAGGCATTTGTATCTTTGCATACTCATGGCAACACCACTGGTCCGTGTTATATAACCTGTGCCTTTGCTTGGATACCTGCACCATCCTGGTGAATTCTAATCCACATCCTCTAACCATTCATGACATGTGTACCTGCTTCCTTGCTTCCAAACATGTCTCATGTATCCATGTTTCAGCACTTCAACATTGTGAGCCTGCTAACCTGTGCATAGTGTCCCTTTTTCAAACGTCTACCGAACAGTCCTACATCTATTCTACAGCCAGTATACCCTCCTTGTCAGTTCAAATGTGTCCTGTGCTTATGTAGACCCCAAGCACGTTAGTCATGAACTGCTAATGTTGCCCTTTATTTATTATTCTGATTCCAGCAAGGATTAAGTAGGCAAGCGGACTTGATGGGAGTACTCCCCATGCTTGTTTCTGCCACTGCCGGGGCAGCATATCCAGCGATGGATCAGGGTCGGCTTTAGCCATGGCTGACCCGGGCAGTCGCTGGGATCCCACATTAGACCCCTGAGTCTTTCAAGGGCTCCCCCAGCGGGCATGGTGGGTGAAGGCGTCCTATTGAAATGAAATACACCTTGCTCTCGTGCTGGCAGCGGGCGCTCCAGCACAGGAGCAGGGTGCTTTTCATTTCAATAGAATGCTTGCAGCGCACTCCATTTAAGAGATTAACTCCCCACTCCAGCATGAGAGCGGGGTGGAGAGGGAGGCGTCACATAGTTTTCCTTGCCCGAACGCTGCCATAGCTAAGGCCAGCCCTGCTAAGCCAAGAAAATGGGTGGTTGCTAGAATTTCTTGGACCCTTCATTTCTTTGTTTTCGGGCGAGTTCCCACATTTGTGTGTGTACGCAGCCAGAAAATCCGTCACGATGTCCTTGACTGATATTGGCCGGCACGTGTGCTGTATTTCTGTTTACAGGCTGTCTGTCACCTTAAATACTGCACTTTAGGCTAGTGCCAGCAGAGAGCAGCACAGGTTGCAGTAACTTGCACAGAGGCTTTAGTTAGAGGATTTTGAAGTGAAATGGACGAGGAGGGCAGAGTTCAAGGACCCGGGCCTCGTGACGTTTGCTGCTTTCATACTTTCTGAGCACAGCAGTTTTGCTGAGGCTGTTGCAGTGTTCTCACACTCGCTGGCACCTAAACCGCAGCTGCAGTATCAGGTAAGTAATACCGAGGAAAATATTTTTTTATTAAGCTTTTGCACGATGTATTTCAGGTCTCAAATGGAGGGTAGTCGCCGGTGGACGCAGTCCACCCACTTCTTTCAGAGTGTGGCCTCAGTTCCCCCTTCCAGGTAAAATGAGAAACATTGAATGTCCTGTATGAATTCATGAATTAAAGCCAACCTCGGGGGTAGAACCGCAGTCCTCAGATTTGCAGGCCAGACACTTACCACTGCACAACATAACCTGAT
Organism: Ambystoma mexicanum; assembly: GCF_040938575.1. NCBI lineage: Eukaryota > Metazoa > Chordata > Amphibia > Caudata > Ambystomatidae > Ambystoma > Ambystoma mexicanum. The sequence continues at coordinate 613,552,494 of NC_090924.1, forward strand.
GAAAAATAATAAACATCCAAAGGTGAAATGTCCCATTTCAGTACTGCAAGTTCCAGGGAAAACACTTTTCTATTGGTTCTTGGAGTTTGAAACATTCACACCTTTTAACGTTTTCAAAACCACTATTAGACGAAAATATCCTCTCTTGGGTTTGTGTGTGTGTGTTGATTTTATGAAAGGCAAATGCCATTCGTCCTGTGCAATTTGGGTGGTTATGCAAAGCCAATGTAATGAAATGTGCTTATTTCACCTTGATATGCTAATTTATGGCGGCGTCGCATGTCACATCCCGTTGTGTTTGTTGCTGAGCCCCCGCATTTTTATGCATTTAGAGCGTGCAAGACGTCAGCCATGTATAGTGGGATGTGCTTCAGTGGGCATGTTCAACGTCGTCGGGATATCTTTGCAGTGCTGGTATTCAATGTAAATAATAATACACCTTATCATTGTGGCACTGGTGGTCCGTGGAAATGTTTATGTTTATTGAATTTATAAAGCGCTTTAGTCAAAGCGCTATATAAATTCAATAAACATAAACATTTCCACGGACCACCAGTGCCACAATGATAAGGTGTATTATTATTTACATAGAATACCAGCACTGCAAAGATAAACTGATTGGATAATAAACATGCAATCTCACAATCAACGCCAAACCCGGAGAGAGAGTGTCTGTGTGTGTGCGTGTGCGCGCGCGCGCTCAGTGTATGTATACTTTTGTGCGACCGCGAACATTCTCATCAACTGGACGTTCGTAAATTCAGTCACGTGTGTTTGCCAGGAAAAAGGTCTTTTTCAGGTGCAGCAGTTTCTTGCTGGAATTCTTTGCCTGTTAGTCGCCACAAGATTGCAGAGTAGCTGAGATGTAGGAAAGTACTTGCATTTCTTTTATAGCTTAAGTGTGTCATTAAAACAAACTTTGATTTTCATGGAGGTCTTATTGTTTTGTATTGTATCTATTTTGACGGTTTTTATTGTATATGGAAATCTTTGCTGCACCTATGCCTGGTTTACGCTATATAAAAAACCTAAAATAAACATTAAAGATGGCAGACATTGCCTGTGCTTCCACTGTGGGAAATGTGTAATGGATAACAGGGCAAAGGCGAGGCAAACACCGTTAGTCCATATACAAGGGTTTACCTCTTGTGTGCAAGATATACATTTGTGTTTTTGTTCCAACCAGGTGGAATTCCCCCCACCCATATAGAATTTCCCCCACCATGCGTTTTTACCACGCGCAGTAACATTGTAGTAAACAGTTGATATATGGACTATTTACTCTCAGCATGTAGCATCCCCTAAAAGAGTCACAAAAGGATTGGCTAGGGTTCAGCCACTAAAACGAGATGGGGATATAATGCGTATCCTATTTATATCTAAAATAATTAGATTTTTACTAAAAATAATAACTTAAATCAGTTAAACTCAGAAAAACCGCTAAGTGTTTAATATTGTGCAGCAATGGCCTGTTTCTACTAACTACTGCTTCGCCTGCCTGCTGGTACAGATCTTTCTTTCTCAATGTGGATGGACTTGTGAGTAACCATGGGCTGTATCACAGACCAACCTTGGGCCACCAGCTAGCTTAAAACTATTTAGAAAAGCCTTCAAAAAAGGTAGCAGGCGCCCCTCTCCAGAAAGAACACGGCATGATTACCTGTTCTGTGTTTTTTTCCCACTTTGAGAGTTCGCCACCATCCTTTTTGCTCACTGTACCTTTCACAGATCCGAAATACCCATTTGCATATCAGTCTTTGTCCCACCCACATGGGCAGTCCAGCACCGAAATGGATTTTGTAAACAGGCTTTTCTAAAAAAAAAATCAAAAAGGTAGCAGGCGCCCCTCTCCAGAAAAAACATGGCATGATAACCTGTTCTGTGGTTTTTTTGCAAGAAACTTGGGGTTGGCCACCCTGAGTTACCTGGGGGAACCGAGACGTGGACTCCCTGCTCACTGTACTCAGAGAGGCACAGCATCACCTCACTGATGAGGCCCAACAAAGCTGAAACACGTGTATGGGGTTGCTGTTGGTACTCTTGTTCAGAGAGGAATTTCCATAGCATTTCTGTGCTGGACTGCCCATGTGGGCGGGACAAAGACTGATATGCAAATGGATATTTCCCATCTGTGAAAGGTACAGTGAGCTAAAGTGTGGCTGCAAACTCTTAAAGTGGGGAAAAAAAACACAGAACAGGTTATCATGCCATGTTCTTTCTGGATAGGGGCGCCTGCTACCTTTTCGAGAAAATATTTAGAAAAGCCTGTTTACAAAATCATGGGGGCTAGAGACGACTTCCATCCCAGGACTACATGTGGGCATAGTCCCAAGGTGTTGAGGCAGACCCCTTTTCCTGCTGCGTTCCCCCTTTATAAAGGGGTTGAGGAACAGCTGGAGTAACTCCACCCATAGCCCCCAAGCATCACTTTTGCTGGTTCAAAGTTTTCAAGACACATGAAGTATTCATAGCAGATGTTTATTCCTGCCACAGTAAGAGGTGCAGAGACCAACCAATTGTTAATTGGATGTGGTGCCATTTGCTCCGTTAGCCAAAGTCTAGTACCGACCTTAATTGCCGAGCCATTTTGTCTTTAATGTGACTCACCCACTGACTGATATTTGATTAATAATGAGCCTGGCCTGTATCGTAGTTTTTGTTCAACACATCATACCTTTTTTATGTTGATTTTTTTGTTGTTGTGGCTTTCTAACCCAAAATTAATAGGGATGGAAGGCTTGATTAATTGAACTGATATCCTACGTCTAAATTGCTTCATTCCATACCAGACCCTGGTGCCAGGTTCCCCTTTGTAAATGGTAACATTTTCACTGAAAGAAACCTGGAAATCCCAGGATAAAAAAAACCGCATGAGTACGAGTCACACGTGACAGCACCACCTAGAGGCCATCTCTAAAAGTTCAGCTTCATTTCAGAGCAAGTACTATGACAATGCAAATTAACTAAACAGCTGGCAATGTAGTACAGGGGCACTGATATTTTCTACATACATTTACCAACCTAATGCCAGTGTATTTACCCTTTTTCTTCTTGATATCTCCTAATACGCTTTGCGTCACATTTGATGATGTGTGGCTTCTTGTGGAAAAATCTTTAAGTACTCTTCTTTGTGGTCCAAGGGGTCCCCTTAAGTGCTAAGGACATCTTTGTTCGTCCTGAATTCCCGTAGGGAGTCATTGTAGGCTCCGCCCACTCCCGCACTTGTTTAACAGTGCTGTGTCTTTTTTTTTTTTGCAGTACTTTATCCTCCATCTGTAAGACATTCCGTCAGTATTTTGGTGGGGTTAACAATGAACGCAAAAAAACCTTCTCCTTGTAACCTGAAAGTATAGTAAGGCATTTACTTAGAAATTCTGGTATTTTTCCTCCATGTGCGACAATTGCCATTATTTTCATTTTTTCATTTTTATTGTTTACAGGGTAGACCTAGCTCGAAAGCAGCAGTGCACTGGGCACGGTGTGGGGAGCCAGCGTTTGGGCTGGCATCTTTTAACAGTAGCGCAGTACTGTGAGTTGTGGTCTGTCCTTTGATCTGTGCATCCATTGCAATTATTCCTTGGTCAGGTGTTGTTGGAAAAGCCACTTTGTGAGAGATTTGTGAAACTGGAGGATTGTGGGGGCATTCCAAGCCAATACCAGGATCGAGTTCCTGAGAGTGGGCGTGCGATGAGAGAAGGATTGTTTGCGGGTCCCCTCTTTACAGAGAAGTTATGATTCAAGCCGGTTGGTCTATTTGCTGCGTAAGGAACGTGTGCCACCAGATATGTGGGTATTAGCCTCCAGGTGCAATGAAGGATGTGCTACTTCTGACTGCTTTGTAGATGATACATTCAGTGTTAACAGAATCCTGGCCTGGCGAGAACGCCAGTGTAGTTTGAATAGGATGGGGTGATTTGATCACATTTATGTGCACCCCGTAATGCCATAGCAATGAAATGCCTCGGGCATTCTCGGCATTTAAGTAATCATATGATGGGAAAAGCTTGTAAAAACCCTTATCATATTTATTTTTAACAGATTTGAGTCCAAAGCAAAGGCAGACCTGCCTATTCATGTGAACCAAGACTATGGGCCTCATTACAAGTTGGTCAGTGAGATAATAAAGTGCCAGTAATTCCGTATACTGGCATATTACAGCACTGGCTAACTACAAGTTTGCCAGTGGGGCACCTGATTTACCTCATGCTAAGAGCTGGAGGTAAGTCAGTACCATATTGCAAATCTGCAAATCCTCCAATGGAAGTCCATGGAATGGGGATTTACAACCTTTGTCGGCACTCGTAATTAGGCAGTAATACCGCTGCCGGTAACTGTAATACAGTTTGGTGATATCCCATCGGATTTACCTCCAAACATGTAATGAGGCCCTGTAACTCACAGCATTCCTTAGTTTGCTAAACGGAAGCCCAGGACTGGGCGAGTGGCGCAGAATAACAGTCACCATATATTTGCCTCCTTTTCTGTCCATGTTTTTATTTAAAGGCCAAGTTCATCTTTTGTTTTATGGTGGTTGAAAGTGAATCGTTGAACTTCATTTTCTGTTTAATTTCTATTATTTGAAAGGCCTGTTTAACCAAGAAATTAAAAAAAGAGGAAAGTAAAAGTGCCAGCAGCATTTTTGAAATGTGCGCAAATAATGTATGCAATGCTGCTTCCGTATTTTGTTAGGCAACTTTAGAATTTGGGTGAAGCTTATGATTTATTTATTTTTTTAAATTCAAAACTGTTGTCCTTGCCAATGCTTGATTATTTAAGGGCCTCGAGCCCTGCTCACATTGTGTTCACTACTCCCTAATGTACTTTGTTCAGGTCCTGTAACTGCCATTCTAGCTGGTCATGTAATCATTGCTGCCAGTGTAGCTTAATATGGGCCTTGATCTGCCCCCTCACTGGTACTGTATTTACTACTGTTTAGTGTCACTTAATACAGGCCTGAGCATGCCCTTGCACCGCCTTTTAGAGCTACATCTGCCCACTGTGTGCCTCTCCACAAGTGCGGTGCTATTTCAAATACTAGGAAAGCCAAACAAACCCCCAGAATAAAAAGCGCCTTGAAGCAAAGCACAGGAGCCCCTCTCACCCATTGATCTTAGGACGGATCACCAGTTACGGATTTTCACTATAAATAACGCCACAAAGCGGGAGGGAAGAGCGTGTGGCAAAAACTGGGCACTGCAGTGTCCTGGCCCTATGCCAGGCTTAGCCGCCCTTTTAAGGCAAGCATGCCCTTTTTAAACCAGTTTTATTAAATATGGCAAGTCAGATGTTCTGGACTACAATCCCTTCAGCCCCAGCCCCAGCCAGCATAGTCAATGGTGGCGGTCATGGGAGTTATAGCCCAAAACATCTGGAGTGCCGCCCATTGCAGACCCTGGGACTAGGATTAGGTGTTGTGCCCCCCCAAAAAGAAAAATGTACTCCCTTCTTGGAATCACTAGTCGAAGATGGGATGGATGGGTTGGTACTGAAGCATTCTGAAAGGCTTCCTTCAGCAGCAAAAGCAGCAAGGTGCCAGATCCCCCGATGGATTCTAACCAGAATCGAACCCCAGCGTGTACTAAAGAGGGATGACATGACTTCAATGTGACGCGTGTCCATGAGAACCAAAGCTCAGGATGTAAATGCCCACTTGCTGCTGGCTGCACTGGCATGGCAGGCAAGGGCCAGTGGCTCCATATGGAAACGGAGTTACAAAGGAGCGTGGGAGCCCCTCTACTGAGAACGAACATTGGTCAAGTTCCCTGTTCTATGGAATTTCTTCCAATCAGGAGGATCTACAACCACGTTTTAGCTCACTGCACCCTTCACAGAGGAGAAATACCCATTTGCATAGCAGTCTTTGTCCCACTCACAAGGGCAGTCCAGCACCGAAATGCTGGGCAACTCTCCTCTGAACAAAAGTACCATCAGCAACCCCAAATAAGTGTTTCGGCCTAGTCGGACCTCATCAGTGAGGTGAAGCTGAGCCTCTCTAAGACACAGTCAGCAAAGGGTTCACGCCTGGATTACCCTAGGTTACTTAGGGTGAAATCCCAAGTTTAACAAAGTTACAAAGGAGTGTGGGAGCCCCTCTACTGAGAACGAACATGGGTCAAGTTCCCGGTTCTATGGAATTTCTTCCACTCAGGAGCCGGGTATGAAACACATGTAGGACTTGGAGACCTTGGAAGGCAGCAAAGCTTAGAAACCAATTAGCCCAATTGTAGAAGACTTAAAATCAAATTCCTTTTGGATCTAAACTCTGCAGCAGAAAAGCACTGTGTGTAAATCGTAAGCGTTCTTCGCTGACTGTGTCCGCCCTCACACAACCTTGGAAGTGGAATCCCGCAAGGGGAGAAAGGGCAGAACACTGGTTGCTAGGGAGATGGGTGATGTTTTGGGAGGAGTGCACTTTCTGGAGGCCTAGTTGCTCACATTACAAAATTGTGAACCCTGACAAGAGTTGATGTTAAGAAGGACAAAGCGCCCAGCACTGTACATGGTGGAGAGTCCGGCTCTGGCCCTGTGCGAAGCCCACTGTTGTATCCTAATAAATGTATGGTTTATATCTGGTATGAGAACTGTAGGTCTGTGAGTGGAGCTTGGACTGTTGGTGTGAGGCATGGAAGGTGGAGAGGGAGAGGGTTCCAGGTTTGACGGTTAGGGACTAGCAGGGAGAGAGCCAGGGTGGAAGGCAGCATACTATTGATCTCCTATTCTCACCTTTGTACTGATGCTGTAACTAAATAAAGAAGACTTACCTTTTGTATACCTGGCTTCCTGGTAGTTCCCGTGTGTCCTGCTTGAAGTTTATACCACCAGTAGATACATCATTTGGCGACGAGGAACTTAAAAATCCACAGGAAGGTGGGAGAGCAGAGCATAAGTACTATGGAGCTGGAGATCTGGAGTAAAGGAGTCCTGATGACTGCACCAGCTGTAAGAGACGCTGTTATGGTGAGCTGCTGCTGTAGGAGGAAGCTGGTGCCAAACAAGGAGATGGCCGTGTCATCAGTTGAGCTGTAGAGAACCCGAGTCATCTGACAAGCTATAATAAGGTTTGGAGCCCATCCATGGGACTGAAGGAGAGTCGGGCCCTGGAATAGGGTGGGGGCCGAGTGGCAGACAGAAGTCGCCATTTGTGAGCACCCGGTGCCAGTATGAAGATCCGAGCGCCGTTGTGCTCCTGTAGTGCAAGGATTTATGGGCTATGCGGTCCGTGGAGTCACTTTGCAGTTAAGGTACTATGAAAAAAAAAGAAATGGATCAGGGCATTTCTGGAGGGTCCCTGGGGGCCATGGGTGGCGCACACCCATTTGTGCCCCTTGTGTTCCAGCCGTGCCGTTGGCTGGAACGCATGAGAAAGGCCTGAGCCATTTGTTTCCCAGAGTTCGGAGCTCCGGAGCTATGTGTGCATTGGGAAGACTTCAAAGGAAAGGGCCTTTGTACGTAAATCAACATATTGAGGTACACGGAAGTGTTTTGCTTTCTGCCCGTGACGTGTGGGTGGAAGTTACAGAGGAGAAACGTTACATTTCTGTGTGAAGCCTCCGGGCATACTTTGAGGAAGCTGTCATGTACTGCCATCGGTACCGCCATCGGGATGATATTTATATGTGCATGAAAGAAGAAAAAAAAAGCACAGTGGCCATAAGGACATGGAGGCAGCAGCGGGCGGCAGCGGAATTATGGAGAACATTGAAGCCGGGAGGTACTTTCATGAGCTCATGAGCGGCATGAATCTTAAAGTTCACGGAGGTATTTGTTTGGATTGACAAATGTTTAACCGAAAAAGGACTTAGCAATGTGGAAATGATATATTTTAAATGTTGACTACTTGCAGGAGGACTTGAACAATCGCATGTTGTTTTCAAGAAGCATATCATGGAATGATACGTTTTGACGTGCTTTATGAATTCAGTGTTAAACTGCAGAGTTGGAGTGGTTTTTGTTTGGGATGAAGTAAATGCAAATTATTGTACATGCGAGTTGGTGGTCATATGCAGCACGTGTTTGGGTAGAGTTTATGGAAATTATGTTGGAGATGAATAGAGATTATTTGCCATGAAGTCGTAGGCGTTTCTATGTGTAGTGTGTATTTGTCGAATTTCAAATGGGGACAGCACATGATTAATCTGTAGCTATGGTGAGATAATTGCAGCCAGGAGTATAATTTATGCATTTGGGTTTTTAAAAATGTGATTTGTCCACAAATGTTGTATTAATTATGCATTTTTTACAGGGATGTTTTATAAGTTTGAAGGGTTGAAAAAAAAGGAGTTTCATTTTTAATCTTTTGTGACCATTTTATTGGATTTGCGTGCACCCGCAGCATGGTGACTGATCACCACCATGGCTGGTGGTGCAACACATCCCTAACTCAGGAGATGGAGATTTCTCAGGCATATTAATGTGTTGTGTAGATTATAATGCACATTTATGTATAGTGTATGCGTTTTGTGGACAGTGAGTTTGGAGTGCATGTGTGAGAGCATGGAATTGAAGTATGGGTTATTTGTTGAAGTTTGCATGTGTGTGTGCAAATGGAGTTTTGGGTGTGTGACCCAATAGTGCGCACAGTACGCAGCGGGTTCTGCAATTGTAGTGCAATGTAGTGAGAAGTGGATGTTGTAGTGTGTACACGTGAGTAGTGTGACACATTTGTAGTTGTAGTGTATGTGTTTTGTGTGATGCGTGTGTACTGGAGTTGCATGCATATGAAGCAGATTTTGTTCCCACACTGTGGCCAGGTGTGTTTGCTGTTTGTAGTTTGAAAATCCTTGAGAGGTAGGACACTTTATTAGAGTGCTCCAGGGAGTTAAACCCTTAAATTAGGGTAGTTGCATAAATGCCAGGGCAAGGGGCCCATGAAGTAGTTGGAGGTCTTTACGTAAGTTATTACGTTAGAGTTTTAGGGCACGAGCCCATGTTGTAGATTCTGGTGCGTTGTAGGTTATCGCACAAATGTTTCCTCACGGTGGAGGTTACCGTTTTGGGAGTGAAATTTACACTCCTAATGGATTTTCTGTGGTGCCAGGTGAGGCGTAAAGAGGAGTAGTGGCTCGCCAGTTGATTTTGCTATCATAATTTTGTTTTGGAGTGGCACAAAGTTTTGGAGTTTTTGTTAGTGTGGTGTTTTTGGGAGTTTGCAGTGTTAAACTTAGTTGAACCACACTGACACCCGTTTTAATATTTATTTAAAAAGTTTTGGGAGTTTTCGGGAATATTCTGCAAGTGTTTTATTTTCATCTTTTCAACATTTGTGTAAGAATTTCCTGTGTTTGCACGGTTGTATCTGTGCACCTTACCTTTTTAGCACACCACGTCTTTTGTGGTTGTGTCGTTTTTTTTTTTGATCTCCGTATTGTTAGTGGTTATCCTAATTTTTCTTGCTTATTTTTGTGGAGAGAGGTGGTGATGCTGTTTGTTTGTGTGTTTAGAATTATTTACTAGGTTAGAAATTGTCAGACCTTTTAGTTGTTTTCCAGATGTTGTATTGATTTTGGAAGTAGGTAGGTTTTGCCCACTGTGCAAGTGACGGTGGTGTCCTGCAATAGGGGTGAGGTTTGTGCCTGGATGTGGCAGGTTCAGGGTTTGGGTGTGGCAGGCCCTTACGGAAGGAGGTAGGTTTTGTTTTGAGGGTTTTAGTTTTTTAGTGGGGTTTGCTCAGAGAAAGCAGTTTGTGCTTGGGGTGGCAGCCCCAAGATCATGGGGGGCAGACCAGGACAAAAGGTGGTTAGTTTCTTGAGGGTTATTTTCTTTGCATTTTGTAAAGTTTCTTTTGGTTTGTAAGGAGGGAGATAGTGTTGTATCCTAGTAAATGTATGGTTTATATCTGCTATGAGAACTGTGGGTCTGTGAGTGGAGCTTGGAATGTTGGTGTGAGGCATGGAAGGTGGAGAGTGAGAGGGTTCCAGGTTTCGTTAGGGACTAGCAGAGAGAGAGCCAGGGTGGAAGGCAGCATACTATTGATCTCCTATTCTCACCTTCCTACTATTCTCACCTTCCTACTGATGCTGCAACTAAATAAAGAAGACTTACCTTTTGTATACCTGGCTTCCTGGTGGTTCCTGTGTGTCCTGCTTGAAGTTTATACGACCAGTAGATTCATCACCCACCCCTTCCCCCAACACGAACACAGACTCTGGCTGCTCCTGAGCACCAAACACAGCCTCTAGCCCTGAAGCAGCTCCCCAGGTACAGAACACCAGCTGTAACCCCAAAGGACAGAACACCGACTATAGCGGCATCAGCCCCCATTCAAATGAGAGAAAGCTGGAACTCGCAAGGCCGTCTGGTGTTGACAGTCTGCAACTCTGTGTCCTCAGTGTGGGTGTGAGCTTGATGCTGAATGTGTGCCCCTCAAGTATCTGGTGTTCACACTTCACACGCTGACCATAATTTGCGAGTAGAGCTCTGCCAGATGGTATGCAGCGGCAGACTGTGTCCCCCAGCCCCTTCAGTAGGGAATGATGCTCGCCCATTGAAACTCACATCACTGATGCCCCACCGCAAGACAAGCTCTTCTTCCAAGAAGGTTGCCTCCCCGAGAGGGTCCCTGGGTGCTCTTTCTGAGGTAGCGTCCCCGGCAACCTTCAAAGCTCTGGTGAGGGTCACTGACCGACCGTGACCCTGACAAGAACAGGAAGCTAGCTGCAGTGCTGGGCATCGCACTATTCTGCCTCAAGGTGAACTATGACAACAGACCACAGAGCTCAGCTCGGCTGCATGATTTAGTGAAACAAAATGGCTACCTCCTTCAGGGGAAAAAGTACACCCTGTACACCAATCACATCATACTGACATCACAAAACTGCACATCCAATCAGGTACTGCTTCATCACATAGACTAGACCCACACCCACAAATAGGTGCGTGGGTATTTTAGAACAAAACATTACTACAACAGTAACTTGTTTATTTTTAGTACAAAATACATTCAAATATGTGACATAACTTAAAGCTGCAGTAAATATTTTTAAAGAATCAAGTCAAATAACTTTTTTATTGACATTAACATATGGCGGCCGCATTTTGGAAGTAAAAATTGCTGACAAATTCAGCACACAATACACTTCCAGGTAAAGGGTTCAACCAGGGGTATGGTTTAAGGTGGAGATGGGTGGGAATTAGAGCAAAATCATATAGATTTGACTTAGAGATGGGCGTAAAATGGGTTGGACACATAGCCAAACAACATAAATCCATCCTCATATGTCGTCTGCATTGAAAAGCATTAGAGACCCTCATTCAAAGCCCCTATTTTAAGCTCTTATGTTAAAGCTCTGTTTTAAATAACAATAGTATTGGCATAATGGTAGCGCTTTCAGCACCACCTAATAGCCAAAACTAAAAAGATGTGTACTTATCTGACAGGAAAAAAGATCACAGGAAGAATAGAGGCATGTAAGGCCAACCAATTGCTGCACGACTCTAGGGAAGAATGACATTCCAAGGTCACCCTAGTAAGTACAGCTGAGAACAATTTTCTAAAAAATGTGCGCCATTTGCCGCACACAACTTCTGCTGTCTCGCTGTGCATCATGGAAGTGCTGACACAAAATCGTTTAGGTGGCAATGCTCGTGGTTATGATGAGATCCTCTTTGCCACTGCGGGCCATCCTTATTTTAGCATAATCACTTAACTTCTTCTACTAGACTCTACATGATTTGTTGTAGTCTTGCGGCTGTTGTTTCTTTTTAATTTGACGTCGTCTTATTATGCATCGCACTACCTATCTAATGGAGGTGATTAAAGCGCTACATCAGCCTCATTTGCTGTCTTCCAAGAATTTATGACAAACCTGTTGATAGGTCCATCCTTAACCTTATGACCTCTCCAAGGATTATACCAACATCTAAATCATACCCCTCAACTTTACAATCCTTGACCACCAGGCTGTCGATGTAATCCCAGGACAAATGTCTCAATTGGTTTTTATTTAATGTGCATTCTGCAGTTTCTTGTTACATCTCTATTCATGATTTTATCTTGGATTACAGCTCTGTTTTACTAAGTATTACCAAAACGTGCTTTAATGTGATTTCCAGTCCATCTAAAATCACCATCTTTGATTCCACTCATGTTATTCGATTATTTGGGTTGATAGACTTTGTACAATAGGTGGTGTGTTAGCTAGTATTTATGAAACCCTCTTGCAAGTTCCTCAACTCAAAATATCTCCCTTTAATCTTGCAAGCTTTTACACTGGAAATTAAGTCTGTCTCCCCTCAGAGATGGTGTGTATTGCGTTACTTTATTGTCCCCTAAAATTCTATTTGTGCAGCAGCTAGATGACCTCCTACTATCTGTTTCCATCAAATCAAACAAATGATTGTTCCTTGGTGATCCCCACACCTCCCCTCTCCTGAACAGCCTTGGGTGTCTTGGTATTTCCCTTCTCAAAGCAGGTCATACCAATTCTAAAGAATATCAGATTCATTGGATTCTGGCCAAAATATTGACTGTAAATTGGTTACATTATTGAACTCGATTGGACTGATCACAAATGCCTGAATTTCTTTTTGGCTCCCAATGACTCTGAGAATCCTATTCCAAACGTGATTTTCAAACATTCTCAGCAACATTTGCTTCTTAAACCTGACATATTTCCCCCCTGTTGTTCATCTTTGATTCCACTCAACTTGATGATGATCTCAACCACCAACTACACATTTTTAATAAGTCTTTTTCTGAGATGATTACTCAACTAGCCCCCTTGAAATCCTTTAACATCACCTCTAATTTCAAAGGACATCCCGGCATAACTCAGACCTGTGTAAATTGCACTAGCAAGTGAGTAAATGTTGGTGTAGAAGGCAGAACAATAAGTCTGCTACTAATCACAAAGAACATTCCTCCTTAATATAGAAGTATATTACAATGATATGTGCCAAGTAGTATTTCTTCTCAGCGAAAATTAGACTGGCCGGGGACTCACAGAAAGTAATATTCCAAACTCTACTTCTTTTGGAAAACACATCCCTTCCCAGACCTTTGAAACTGGTTTTCGGTCTAATGGTTATGAAACATTCTTGACTTTATGGATTCTAACATCAACCCAATTTGTACATCCATTGAAAATTCTGCTCTGGCCTCTTCTTGACCTGTTGATTCACATACTACCCCAAAATATAAATTCACCCCAGTTTCCCTTGAATGCAACAATCTTTAATTCTGTCTATGTTTTCTGCACGCTGTCTGGGTAATCCTTGCCCTTTGACAATGATTTAGCCTTAATTGAGACTATTCGTCCATTTCTGGTGAATTTTGTTAATGCATCCCTATCGTCTGGTTGAATCCGCCATGCACTGGAAAGTTCTTAGATCATGCCGTTGATCAAAAAAATCACTCGGAATCCAGATTTAACGGGGAGGTATTGCCCTATCGCTAACTGCCGTTTTTTAATGAAGCTTTTTGGAAAAGGTTGCAGTCTCTCCACTCCAAGACTTTGTTAAATATAGTAACTATATTGGGACACCTCACTCAGGCTTTCACCCATTTCATGGAACTGAGACGGCTCTGTTGGACATTAAGGAAGGATTGCGCTGGAACATGAGTACAAATGAGTTATCCTTATTGATCATGCTAAATTTATCTACAGCCTTTGACACTTTGAACCATCAAATTCTGTTTCAGAGACCTACTTCTGTGGCCAGAATGTCTGGCCATGCCCTGTGTTGGTTTTCCCCTTTAATCACAGATAGACAGTATTTTCTTAATATGGATAATATCTCCAACCATTTCTCTAATGCTAACTTTAGTGTCCCTCAGGGTTCTGCTCTCAGTTACTTTTTAACACTTACATTCAGCCATTTCAGGAACGTCTTGCCAGTATGGATGGCACCTTTCATTGTTATGCTACCGCTACCCAGAATGTTTTCAAGCTGACCGGCAATTCTATGGTCAACAACACTAAGATATCGAATGTCTGTCCCAACTATAGCCTTGGATGAGAAATAATTGGTTGACTCCTAATACCGCCAAATCGGAACGCCTTTTGGTACACCCACATCCTCATATTCAATCTGTAAGGTCTCTGCCATCCAACTTCACCCCTGGCTACTGTACTCTCATTCTTAATGTAAAGTTGTTAGGCATATAACTTGACTCTTAGTTGGTTTTTTAAACTCAGATCAATCGTATTATAAGCATGACTTCTTACTATATTAGATTATTTAGGCAGATTTATCTATTTCTTTGCCAGGATTACCTAGCGGTTATTGCACATGCCATAATTGGTTCGAAATCGGGCTACTGCAGTTCCCTTCATGCTGGTATTTGCAAATCTTCCTGTTATAAACTGCAGACTTTTCACAGTAACACTGCAAGTAATGTTTTGTAGTCATAATAATCAACCTCATCGGGCATCCACAGCCATTCTTCTCTCTCTTCCCAGATTTAGACGTAACTTTGATGGTGGTTGCACTTTTTCTGTACATGGTTCCAGACTTTGGAACAAGCTTCCCCCGCCTCTTAGGACTGAATTCAATTTGTGTATATTCCGTAAAGCTTTAAAAACTCATCTTTTCTCTCTTCATTTCTCAGGCTAATCTGTATGGCTTTATTTTGTTAGTTCTAATAATAGCGCTCTCATACCTCAGGGTTTGAACCCTTTTTGAATATACATAAACATAAACTGTCTTCCTGCATGTGAAAGTAGGAATCAAAATATGAGATTTTAACTCTATGATAGTGACCTTTATTGAATTACAAAGGTGCACTCTCAAAACTATATGACTCAGACTTGGAAATGACTAGTGCGCATTAAAAATATGTTTCATTAGCTCAATCACATTGAATTCTGGGAGACTCCCCCTTCATTGACTAGACAGAGCCCCAATTCATCAAGCACAAATCAGTGTGTGAATTCTGGCTGCAGTTTGGAATAAAGCACTTCTGAGCCCATGAGTTCTAGAATATTTAGAACATAAATATATTGGGCAAAGAGAAATATTTTGATATTGAAACATTTACTCAGCCTTCTAATCTGTATGTGAAAGTATGCATAGGGGTATTCTTGGGAACAGTATATACATGTACATGTAAATAGCCACTTTATAAATCCAATTGCAACGATCAAAAAGTCGAGTAATTAATCAATTTTTTACTTTTTTGTCTTTTCTACAAAAAGACATGGGGCAAAACTCATTGCTGTCTCTCTTTCGGGTTCATCATATTAGAACTGTAAAAGATCCCATTTCATTATGTTTTTGATCCGAAACAATTGCATATTATGCTGTGACACAGTATTTTTATGCTGACTGGGGGATTAGATTACCATATACTGTTAAATATTAGATTTAGGGTGACAAATATTGTTTCAATCGCTTTTGATACTATGACCTTTACCGGGTTACATGAGATTTTTAAAATTATTAATAAGAAGTGTCATACAGTTATCAATAATAAACTTTACAGATTATACCAAATGATTCAAATCAGTTGCCATTTACGTAATTAATAACAGTTAATACACAATACATTGTTATCTATTTACAATATAACTTTTCCACAATAATAGTCAAACATTTCATTAGTGCAAGCAAAATCACTAGCTGTCTACCAGTTAAACATCTTATCCAAAATTCATCAAAGCATAATGTATCACAACGATGGACGAACTTGCTAGGATACTGACATCTCATTGGCATGAGTACAGTGTATTTTGTTAATAGATATCTTGGTGTTTCCATTAGGGCTTGTTGTTTACATAAACAACAATATCAAAGTTCATTCGACTCACCATTGCATGGACTTATCACAGGCATACAAGGTATTTGATTAAATCTGAGCCATATGTTTGCTCTTCTAAGTACCAAAGAGGTGAAGTTTAATCGATACCTCTGCGTAAATGACAATACAAAAGTATTGACAATCAATTCCTGCATATGTTTATTCTTTAATAGCATTCAAATTTTAAATACAATTCCAAGTCCTCGATTTCCTTATCAAAAGAGTTCTGTGTGTGGGGAGATCCATATTTACATTTATCGACATCTCAACGCTATTAAAAGAATCAATGATTTGCAAATAGTAAGCATTCAATACAAAATATTTTTTGTTAAGGATTGCCTTAGCCATCAAAGCAAAAAGATCAACCCCAGTTTAAGCCTAATGTCTTTTACTGGTACCGAGTTAGCTATGCTCAATTTTCAACACCCACATTTTTGCCTCCTGTTTGTCCAGCCATTTATATGACTATGCAGAGCTTGATTTTTATCAATAAAGAATGGCAGGTGTAAGGCTTTGGTTGTATACCCACAAATTACCCTTCATACTATAGTCTTTAGTTGGTCTAACACAGTTTTATATCAAACAGAATTTGGACATAGTATTGGCTTTACCTCATTCCCATGTAATTGTTTCAATGCAGGACCTAGTAAACAGTACTCCCATATATACATAACTATCCAAACATTCCAAATATCGATTGTTTAATGGCCAGAGGGTGCAGGAACTTTTCTTTTCTCTTCCAAAATAAATCACCTTGTTTTTTTTGGACATTAATGTTCAAGCCAATGATTTTAGAATATTCAGAAATTGCAGTCAGGAATTGCTTCATCCCAATAGGCGTTCCGCCCAAAAGGACAATATCATCTGTATAACCCAGCCAGCCAACATGTATATCATGAAGCTTTGGGATAACATTATTGATATTAATTAATGAGTTTGGCATGTCATCTATACATAAATTTAACAGTGTGGGAGCCAAGACGCATCCTTGTTGTAGGCCATAGTTAGCCTTAATGCTACAAGTGTAGTGATCAGCATTATCCAATCCGACAGAAACACTTGTACCGCTATAGAGTTTGATAGTCATGTGCAATAATCCTTCTGTTATTTCCCATTAGAGAACTTAGTCCAAAGTAACTCTGTATTGACGCTGTCAAACACAGTGCCAAAAACTGCAACATAAAGTGATGGTTCATTCTTCATAACAGCCCATTTTACAAGAGTATTTAATATTAAGACATTGGGCCTCATTACAACCCGTGCTGAATGGGTTAACGGGTTCCGCTAATGTATGCGGACCCGTTAACACCATTCTGCACAATTATGAGGTCCCCTCGCCGGACCCGGTAAGGACGCCTGGCAAAACCAGGCGTTGTTACCGGATCCCGCGAAGGCCGGTCGTAATCGGCCCGTTGTTAGCTCCCTCTCCCATTCCCATTGAGCCCTATGGGGGCTCAAATGGGAATGGGGAAGGTCCGGGCCCGGGTTCCCTGAGGGAGGAATTACCGGGCCCTCTGAACTCAGAATGGCCCGGTAATTCCCCATTCAGGGAACCCGGTAAAGGAGCCCAGTTTGGTGGCAGTCATGGAGCTAATAGCTCCATGGCTACCTCCAAACCCGTAATGAGGCCCATTGTGTATTGTGCTGTAACCACCACAGAATCCTAATTGCAAAGGAAAAATCTGTTTTCTGCCGAGTTACAAAGTTCTCTATGTTACATATTTGAAACGTGTACTGGGCACATCATGCAATGCTAATAGGCGGAATTCGGAAGGATATGCTCTATCCAGTTTCTTAAGAATAGTGATCAGTAACAAGGTTTTCCTAAAATGCAATATTTCATTCTGTTCTATTATCATGACAAAGTAGTGATGCAACAAGCTTGAACATAATTGCAGGTTCACGTTTACCACTACACTGGCTAGCCATTAGGGCCAGGGGCTAGGGAACTCGTTAGCTTACAAATGTAGTTACAAATAGCCTCCTCTGTATACCATCGAAGGTCAAACCACTCAGTGCTGGTAACTTTAAACCGCATAACATTATCCCTATAAAAGGTTTTAGTGTGTACTGTATTAATTGTCAGATCTTTATTAAGCAGATGCTAAAACCTCTGTCGTTATTGCAAGATTATGCATCATAATCTGATATTTACAATTTTTGTTAGATCCAATATAATTCCTAGGCCAATCCTATTATGGCATTTGATTTTCCTGATTTCGATGGCTAATGCTCCTTAGTTAACGTACAATCTTTAAATTGGAATCTGATAATGCATTGCAGTTCACATTTATTCCAGCACTTTCAGCATCACATATAAGTCTAGGAATCTTATATTGATTATTAACTATGAAGCATTTGCTCTGAAGGCCAAGTCAAATTATATATCCAATGTGATATTTTCTCAACGGAATTCGAATAAGTATGACATTACCTATATGGTTGTTTATTTGCCATATATTTGTTTGGGTCCAGCATATTCTGTTTTTCTGCTTATTTGAAATCACTGCTCCTACCTTGCACACTAGGCATTCAATATAAACAACATGTTAGTGTTAAAATAGCATGATCGCTAGGGCTAATATGCCTTTATATTTGAATGCTTTACTTTAGCAAAATCTTAAATTCAGATAAAAAAGTAACCATGTGTGCCAATCTTCTCCTCCAGATTTCCAGGTATATTTGCCAGGAATGTCATTCAGATTACATCCATTAAGCATACAAAGCATATGATTAGACATATATTTTAGCCACTTAATTCCCTGCCATTTGCTATTGGGGCAACTCCACATGACCTCTGGGATAATACTGGGAAAAGCATATTTCAGGGCAATGTTGTCATATGGCTTGCCACAGTGGGCATGAAAATCTCCACGCATTATGGTTATAATGTTGCACGACGCATATGCATATAAGTGTATCATTTCATCTATATATCTATATATATTCCATTATGTCACTTGTTTGCATGCCCCTGGTGGGACGTGGGCATTAGGAAACAGCAGAGTATCTCTGACGGACAAGCAATGCCACAGCATATGAAAAGTTTGATCTTATTTCTGTCTCATTAGACTCAAATATACTAGAAACCCCAAAATGGTGGCCACTGGAAAGATGGCCGAATTTACCTTATCAATAATGTGGTACATCCTGGTTTTACCAGGCGTCCTTACCGGGTCCCGCGAGGGGACATCGTAATCAGGCGGAATGGTGTTAAAGGGCCCGCCACCATTAGCGGAGTCAGTTAACCCATTCCGCCTGACTTGTAATGAGGCCCCATGTCTCTGTGGAGAAATATATTACAATTGCACACATTACATACAAATACATTGCCATCATAGGTCTATACGTTCACTAGGGTATTTCAGAGTAACTTATTTAACATTTAATTTTCTGCTCTCTCCCCTTGCTCGTATATCTCGTTTAAGCCTCCTTAGTGCTGGAGGTTCCATTCAGTATCCGATATCTCACAATGTATCACGAGAGTTAATCTTACATTAATGTTCGATTATTGTTTATATTGTTCCCATGTATTGTGATTGTCTTTATACTAATTAGTATTGCCATGTAATCATCCTTGTGTCTTCTCACTATCTGATTTCAAAACAGAGAGAAAGCAAAAATGCTTACCGTAGAACATCTATCTCTCGTGTCGGCTTAGCACGGAATTCCGTGAGCCGGCGCCATTTTAAGTCTATGTTGATATATCGTAATCATGGCAACGCTGTGTATACGTTGCCATGGTGCATGTGCTCCCTTCTCCAATGCACAGATGTATTCCCCGATCCTGGGCGCCATTTTATATTGGGAGACTATTTACGCAATGTCAAATGTAATCGTATATACTCACCATTATTGTTCAAATTTGGACATGTAGTTATTACTATCTCCAAAATTAAAAATGTACCTGGTGTATAATTACCATGGCAACCTTGTGCATACGTTGCCATGGTGCATGCGCTCCCTTCTCCAAAGCATGGACGTATTCCCCGATGCTGGGCGCCATCTTGTGTTGGGAGACTATTGGCACGATGTCAAATGTATTCAGAAATACTCATCATTGTTGTTTAAATTTGGACATGTAGTTGATACTATCTCCAAAAATAAACATTGACATAATTTAAGATATTGCATCATTTTATCTTGCCCTACAGAAAAATTATTATTATTCTTCACCTGTTAGGTATTTCCATTAGGTTGCATATGGATTGTACTTTTGAACAATATCTCATCTGCGCTGTGCCCGCTACTAAAGGAACATCAAGCCTTTTTGTATAATATCAGTAATTACCATACTACACTATTAATTAATTAATTGGCCTTCAGTTCGACATTATCCTACCTTTACTGCAGAGTACTAGTAAACCATTCAGCACATTGGAGACCTATTATATCTGGAGAGCATTCATGATAATTTATATGTTCTTAAACCTAGTTCATTCTGGAAATTATAATTGAATTTGTGAATTATGTAATAAACAAGCTCATAGGTACAATGACTCCATACACATACAGGAATTATGCCATCTCATTGTCAGTGTTTAGACCCGTCACTGTTGTGTTTAAAAAACAAATTGTACGCGCTTCAGCCTGACGTCAGACTTTAGCCCTGTCACCACCTCTCTTATTCAGGGTTACATGCTGAAGTCCTATAAATCTAATGTCGGATTTATTTTTCATTTGGTGAAAGGTTTGCCAATGATTTGCTAGTGGTAAAGAAGGATCCTTACTTCCAATCGTCATTAGGTGCTCCTGTATCCTTATTCTCAATTGTCTCTTAGTTCTGCCTATGTACACCTTGTGACACACACAAATAATACCATATACGACGAACTTGGTTTTAAAATTGATAACCTGTTTGATTTTGAGAGTTTTGCCGTTGATATCCTTGAATTTGTTGGTCTTATCATGTGTGTATTTGCATTGGGAACACATGCCTCATTTCCTGAAACCAATGTCATTCATTTGAAGCCAAGTTGTATGTCTCATATCCTTAAGGTCAGGTAGCAGCAATGGACTTATGATCGTTTTCAGTGTGTCAGCTCTTTTGTAAATCATAAGGGGTTTATCCCCTATGAATTTGTTAATGTGTTCATCAAGTTTGATCAAATACCAATGTCTCTTCAATATTTTCCGGATTCTCTGATGGTCCTTGTATTGCATTATAAAAAAGACCCCCATGGATTTTTCTGAAGTTATTTCCAGCTTAATTTGCAAAGTATCCTGCTGCTCAGTTGTTTGATCTTCTTGTATGCGGACGTTACACAATTCATTGGATATCCTCTACTTTCAAAACGTTTTTTTAACAACACACATTCTTCTTCAAATTTATCCTGTTCCTGACAGTTGCGTCTTGCTCGGGTATATTCCCCCAGTGGAATATTGTTGATAGTCAGTTGATAATGACAACTCCTTGCATGGAGAATCAAATTTATTTCCATCTGCTTCCTAAAAGTCCATGTTTCAAGTTTCTGGCCACCCGTGTGAATTGTAAGGTCCAAAAAAGTGATCTGATTGGCATTGCATTCCCCTACAAATTCGATATCATAACAATTCTTGTTCAGTCTTATTGTGAATTCCTGAAATTGATCTTGGTTACCTTCCCAAATGAGAAAGACATCATCTATATAACGTGTCCACATTTTTACTTTGGTTCCAAAGTCTGGATCTTGGTATACCACATTGTCTTCCATCATGCCCATACAAAGGTTAGCCAGGGCCGGGGCATATTTTGTGCACATGGCGATGCCTTTTATCTGTTGGTATGTTCGATTATCAAATGTAAACAAATTGAAATCCAATGTAATTTGCAGCATTTCCTTTAGCAT
Source organism: Ambystoma mexicanum (assembly GCF_040938575.1). Taxonomy (NCBI): domain Eukaryota; kingdom Metazoa; phylum Chordata; class Amphibia; order Caudata; family Ambystomatidae; genus Ambystoma; species Ambystoma mexicanum. The sequence goes on from NC_090924.1 coordinate 613,574,058, forward strand.
TTGAATTTGTTGAAAATATGAGGCAGAATCATTCTTGAAGGTGAAATCAATCGTGGTGATTGCCCATTTATGTTGGATAGACATATGCAGGGCCTTGTCGTCCAAGGTGGCTAGGATAAAGGTGTCTTGCCACATGATTGTTTGTAATTTACGAATAACACTTGTTGAGTCCTGAAAGTATGATTAAGTAGGCGTGCCCTTAGTTTAAGAATACTATCCAGGTATTCCGACAAATTTTCTGTCACCCAACCAATCCCACTCATGATTGGACGACCTTCCTGTATGGTGTTATAGGCTTTATGTATCTTGGGCAAAAAATACATCGTTGGTGTAACTGATTCTTTCACTAATAAATATGTACGTTCATCATCCGTAATCATAACATTTCTGTGCCAATTCATAATATATCCCTCAATCTGCTTCAATGTCTCTTGTTTGAAATTGTCACTTCGTAGTTTGTAGCGGCCAGGGGTGGAGAGATGGTTTGATGCCATTGTTAGATAATCTTCCCTATTCATGACAACAATATTCCCCCCTTTAGCCGCTTCTTTGATCACTAATGTCGTATCCATTGATAGTGCCTTCAGGGCTTTCTTCTCTCCTTATGTAAGGTTATCCTGACTGTTTGTTGATCTCATTGCACGTCTGGTCTTGTGTCCCGTTATCTCATAGAATTCTTGTGATACAGCTTGGATCTGCACTGTATCCAGCTAGTGCAATACAGACACCAGATTGAATCAAGTTGTCAGCTTTTACAGCCTCTTGTGCTCCAGCCCTGAGCAGACACGAACACCTAGAACACCCAGACGTCACAGTCTACCTGTCCTGACGTAGGCCCCCTTAGAAAGGCTAATACTCAAACCCTTGAAGGGCCGAAACACTGTGGTGTAGACCTTGACTTGCTGAGTCATAGTGAAAAACACTCTCTATTTGTTCCTTTAACTGTATCCACTTGTTCTATGTTCACATTTGTTCACTTGCCATGACCCCTGCCGTCAAGAATCGCGACAGTAGGATTTGTATGTTGTAAATTCTATGTATTGAACTCTAAGTCATGTATCTTGGAGACATATTTGGTGCAATTGATTCTGCCTTATCAAAGATAACATTGCTGTTCTGTGTGGTGTCTCTCAGGTGACATATGTATATAATTGTTTCAGAAGTACAATGAAAAATGTTTGGAAACAATGAAGGGGTCTGATCATTGAGTTGAGAAAGGTAACAACTCGTATTTAGTGTTCAATATTACTTGCCTAGCCTGGTATGCACACTTTGCCACACTTAACATGTTAGCATGATAGTGCCCATTGAGCAGCAAGAGATAGATACATATGTTGGGGGTGGCATAAAAATGTAAGATTATCCCCTTCAGACTGGGTGAGGTGGAGAGTGTTCTAAAGCTTTAGAAAGCTAAACATGCTCTGGTAAGGTGGGTGTTTCCATGGATCTTTACAAACTGTATATTGTGATGTGGGTTCCACTGCTCTTACGTTTTTCTAAATCAATACTGGCCTGAAAATCATTCACCTCTCATGGATCCAGGTGTAGATTGTCCTGATCATCAAGAAGGGTGAGTGTTCCCTTCCTGTGAATAATAGGCCAATCTCCCTTATTGAGGGAATATTCAATTCTTTGGGAAAAGTCATCCTTTCTCGGTTTCTATGTTAGTTAGAAACAGAAATGAAGATTCTCTCAGTGCCGGCAGGATTTAGTGTGGGGCAGGCACTTTTAGGCAAGGGCTAAGATTGATCTTGCTACAGATTAAAAGCATTACTTTCTACAAACTGAAATTGTAACTCATCTTTGTCAACCAGAAGACTGCCTTCGATTCATTAGTGTTGCCATAATTGTGGGAGGCTCTCCCAATGGCTGGCTTATACTTGAAATATGTGAGGCTCTCAATGGACCTCCATAAGAATTTGGTGGAGCATGTCAGATTTGGGATACAAGGGGAAGTAACTTATGTGGGACCCTTTTTAATGTATTTCTAAATGATGTAATCTCATGGCTTGCAAAAGTTAAAGCTGAGCCCCCGAAAAAATGGATGGGGTAGACCTACTGATATTGCTATTTGCGGATGACGGTCTCCTATTAGTCCATACAGAATATGGAGCGACCAGGAATATAGTAAGAGCAAAGTCCTTACTTTGAACATGCCCAAAAGTAAGCTAATGGTGACCGGGTCAAGAAAGCTATTGAGGTAAAGAGTAGCAATCGAGGTAGATACAATTTAGACAGTCCAATAATGTGACTCTTTAAAGATATTCTTCGCTTCCAGTGGTTCTTGGAAACCACATATACAGAAAGGTTTTCTCCTATTTGCCCAGTTGGCTCATGGGGTACTCCATTACAATAGCCGCCTGAAGGCTGTATCAGCTGCTGTATCTGAAAGCAACCTGTGGGTCCACGTTAACATCAAGGAAATATTGATTGAAGAATCTAAAATGCTGAAGTCCCTCCTTCATATCCCCAGGTCTTCATTCTCTGTTCTTGCTAGAGATGAGTTGCAGTTAAGGGCTATTCAAGATATAGTGGTGTTGAAGCCTCTACTAAATAGTTTAGGATGTGGGCAAAGCTGGGCTGCTCTGTTACAAGATGCACCTCTTGGAAGACAAAGAGTAGAGTGGGGAGGGGGGTCAACACCTCAGTTAGCAATACAAAGAACCTTCCAGTATTTGAAAGGTCGATGTGGTAAACCTGAAGGTGTGTTATTGGGAATGGGTCATTTGCTTTCATGGATCTACTCTGAAAAAAAACGTGTTGTGGTTGTTGTTTTTGGTACAATATCATCCTAAAATGCTCAACTCTTCAGTTGATGTAAGATGTTTTTCGCTCAATTTTTCCAACAGGGTCTAAGCAGGCAATGAATCTTTTATTCCCTGGCCTATCCACAGTCCTCCTTTTCCATACAAAGATGCCAATGTCTACCACCAAGAAACTCACAATTTCCATTATTCCTTATCTACTGCTATGGAGGCATTGTACATTTAGGGAGGTCCTGATTGCTGTGATGACTGATCTGAGTAATTATATAAGTGGAGATAAGGTATGTCCTTGTTTTGTTTCTCCGTTTAGCTATAAATAAGTTTGGAAGTTAATCAAACTATTTGCTTTAGGGTTGTCAAATATAGATAGTACCATGTTAAATATGTTTTCTCCATTGCCAGGCCATTGTAGGATTATACTGAGAAAGTACCAGGATGTCATGTTGAACCCCTCCTCTGTGTCTAGTGAGATGGGTACTTTACTTGGTTTGCCTTTTCAAAGGGAGCGTGCTTTCATATTGTCAGCCACAAATCTACTGAGTAAGAATCCTAACTGACGGTTGTGTATAAGGCTGTGGATAAATCTATATAATGTAATTGCCAGTAATTTGGAGCATGTTTTACTACACTGGTTGATTACAATTATTGGACTTTAACTGGATGCTTGGGTGCATTCTTTTCTGTCTTTTGGGAGAATTATTATTGTGGCTTCTGAGAAGGTGTCTGCCAAGGATTTCATGTCTGAATATGCCGAACTAATTCTGCCACAAGTAGAGATAGATTGTCATAAAACATCTGTTCAAAGTGTACTATGAGGTCAAGAGGACTTGGACATTTCCCTTGAAATATTTGGAGGTCTAGTTGTACCCTACTGGATTACACTAGAGCGTTTTGTGGTATCATAGTTTAAAAAAGGACTATTTTCTTGAGTGTTGACTGCTGGGGCCCGTGCATAATTCTTTGTAGTATTTAACAAATCTAATAAGAATTACAATCTATTGATCAACTGCTTCTAAGAGCCCCTACTTCCAGTCACATTGGCAGAGATGATTGTAGATTCTAGGCAGCCGCACCAACTCTTGGAATCCGTTTCCCACCGCGCCCCTCTGCCTTTTTTTAGTTCAAGAAACTACTAAAGACCTGGTTATTTAACCAAACAGTATCCTTGTCTCCCACTCTCTGCTGTGGTCACCGTTAAACTGTGATCTTGTTGCCTTTTGATCACCTCAGTGCCTGATCACAATTCAACTTGTGGTGTGTGCAGTATAAGCTCTTAAATAAATACAAATAAAAAACTCAGTGAAGAATGGGTATTGTTGCTGATTGCAGCTGTGGTATTCCTCTGATTTTGACACTTTAAACAAATTGCAAGGTGTTTTCCTCATCTTGTTTATAAAGAATTCATTAAATGCGTTCACTTTAGGTGTCGAAGGAGTTATAATAGAAGATGCACTCAAAGGATTAATAAAATTGCTGGAAAAAAGTTCTAGAGGTTTATTTAATGAAATTGAGATTTCACTCTGTGCAATTGGCTTTAGCCCAAATAGCTTTTTTATATATTTGGATGGAGCATAGTACTTTCTCACAATCATCAGAATTTTTTTATTTCCTCCATTTTTTTTACTTTTTACGATGTAGTTGTTTCAGATCTGTAAGCGAGGTTGAATACCACGTGTTTGACCATTTCTTTTGGCATTCTTGAATTTTAAGAGCCATAATTCTTCGGTGTATTTAACAAATATAATAAAACTAACGATCCACTGATCTACTGCTTCTAGGAGTTCCTACTTCTAGGCACATATGCAGAGATGATTGTAGGTTCTAGGTGGCTTCATCAACTCTTTAAACCCCCCTGCCCCTGCTGCCTTTTCTTCAGTTCAGGAAACTACTGAAGACCTGGTTGTTTAACCAAGCATTATCCTTGTCTCCCACTCTCTGCTATGGTGACCGTTAAACTCTGTTCTTGTTGCCTTTTGATCACCTCAGTGAACAGTCACAATTCAGCTTGTGGTGTGTGCAGTATAAGCTCTTAAATAAATACATCAATCAAGAATGGGTATTGCTGCTGATTGCAGCTGTGGTATTCCTCAAATGTCTATGCTTTAAGCAAAATGTAAGGCATTTCCCTCACAAAATCATTGCAACCGCTGCACATTAGCTCTTTTCCTATCCATGACATTGGGGGTCATTACAAGTTTGGAGGTAAGTAACTGCCCTTAACGGCATGGAGCAAATACTGTGTCGTGTAGGTAAGATCCTGCTAATAGAGGGCTATTACGACTTTGCGGGCACTAGCTTTGTGCCATGCCGGTAACGACATTACCGGCATGCTGCTAAAGTCCCGAAAATGCCCTTAGCGGCATCATGTAAAGCGCAGATAGCACTACCGGCATGAATCAAGACGGCATTAGCGGTCACCGCTAATAAGCGGAACCGGAAGTATCGTCATCGCACAGGAACGGGATAGAGCACGGCGGCCATCTGTAAAAACACAATCCATTGCCACCCTCAGCACCCAGGACCTGGAGTATATTGTTGTGTACCCACATCAATCCACAACATGTATATAATGCCCAAGGCAGTGAAAAAAGGCGCCTCCCGCCTGCGCAAGGAGTGCTTCAATGAAGAAGAGCTCACCATGCTGGCCGAGAACCTGGACGAGACTGCAGACGTTGTATTTGCTCAGTGCCTCAAGAGGGAGGCAGTCATCAGGAAGAAAGAGATCTAGTTGCGCAAAGAGTCAGCGCGGTTGGCAACACCCCACGCACAACTAAGGATGTCAGGAAGAGGTGGGATGACCTGCTCCTGCGCGTCAGGAATATCCTGGCTGCAAACAGGAGCCAGGCCATGGCAACTGGCGGAGGATCAAGCTCCCGGATAAAGCTGTCCCGGTGGGAGGAGGTATGTGCCAGCACGATCGGAATGGAGGCCATTAAAGGCGTGAATGACATGGAGTGTGGCGCAACATCATCGGCGGAAGGAGGTGAGTGTCCTAAGAAAACACTGTGATGCAGAGTCTGATCATAGTCCACCAATGTGTCTGTCTGAAGAGACAAGCCATATCCTAATACACACACATTCCAAGCCTACTTGTCGTCCGCAGCACAGAAACATGCAGATGCCTGCAGCAAGGCAATGCCATACCTAACACAAACCACACTAAGATGTTAATGGCATAAATCACACTGCATGCAGGCCACAACAGATATGCATGTCACATTGCATACGTCCGCCCCAACATGAGTGACCCCGACGGATGCCTGCATTACCCACCCAAATAGCAAGCAACGTGATCATCCGAACTCCACTGCCTATTCCCCTCTATTGTGTAGATGAGCAATTATTCAAATGTATGCATGATGCTTCTCAAACCATCACTCATGCCGTCCCTCTCTTCGACCTCCACAGGCTCAGATCCTGACAGCGAGGCCCGGGACTTACCCCCACGGCCGACCACACCCCGGAAGAGGGCCCGGGATGAAGGCAACAGTCCTTCCACCTCCAAAGCCCCACACATGCCACGGCAGGCACCAAAGAACAAACTACCCCAGGATGCCATAGCACTGGTGCCGCCAAGCCCTGTCACCACTTCACCCACAACTCCAGTGACACTGGCACAGGAGACATTTGAAGGTGCACTCTCTGCAGACAACAGTTCTGTCGGGGAGGCGGTAGCTACCGCACCCCTGACTGATGAGGACGTGCGGGGATAAGTGTGCGTGCCTGTGGAGGACGACTTCCCCAACCTGTCTGCCACACCAAGTCCGGCACCATCCCCCCAGCTCACTTTGGTCGACTCCGACCTTGGCACCACCCCGGAGCAGTCGGGGTAGTATATCCAAGGGAGCATGAGTCCCATAGAGTACACAATTGAATTTCAGCATGACACACATGCACCCTCCACCTCCACTGGTGTACCGGCGGGGGTGCAGCAGGCAGGGCACGCTTCGCAGCAGCAAGAGGAGCTAACTGCCCTGGTGAGACAGTTTGTCAATGACAATGCCCAAGCAAGGCAGGAGTGGCACGAGAACACCGCCTCCTTGGGTAAAATCATTGCGGATAGCACCAGTAGACTGTGCGAGGAGGTATCAGCCCTGCGCAAGGTCCACAGCCGCATTGCCGATACAATTGAGGCTGAGCGTCTGGCCCCCCAAATGGAGCACGCGGCCACTCCATCGTCCTCGAGCTCCACACAGACCAGCCCACTACGTAGATCGGTGTGCACCCTGCGCCACCCGGACATGCCGCCACCAGGTGCAAGGAGTGGCAGGATGTAGACTGGCCAGCCTGATGAAGGCACAATACAATTGTTTGGACACCATGTGTGGGGAAGTTGTGGGGGAGGGGGTGAGGGTGTGTGGGGGAGTTGTGGGGGAGGGGAAGGGGGGTGAGGGTGTGTGGGGGAGTTGTGGGCGGAGGGAGAGGGGGTGAGGGTGCGTGGGGCAGTTGGGAGGGAGAGGGAGGGGGTTGTGTGTGGTGGAGGGTTAGTGCACTTTCATCTTTATTGGACATTTAAATACACCCCTTGTGTGAAAAAAATATCTTGAGTGGACATTCATCATTGCGCATGTGTCATTTATTCATATACAGTGCATAGTATACATGAACTCCCACACCCAGTGCCTTCTGTCCAACTATCAAATCAGCCTCTGCAGCCATGTGTGTCAGAAATATTGTGCAATCACTGACTGATGCACAGCACATCCCTCCTGTGCATCGGCACCGCGATGATGTGCAGCCACATCTTCTTCATCCCCTTCATCATCACCAGGTGGTAGCAGTTCAATGTCAGGGGGCAGGGGCACGTTCCGTCGGATACACATGTTGTGCAGCATGACACATGCCATGATGATCTTGGCCACCTTCTCATGCCTGTATAGGAGTGCCCCACCCGACTGGCTAAGACAGCGAAACTGTGCCTTCAACAGGCCAAAGGTCTGCTCAATGACCACACGGGTACGGGTGTGGGAACGATTGTAGTCCTCCTCATGCTTGTTCTGTGGGTTTCAGACAGGGGTGAGGAGCCACGGCTTCAAGGGATAGTCACTATCACCTGCATGGGAGGCAAAAAAAGGTATATGTCAGTCGATTCATGATGGACCACTGTACCAGTCACATATGCCTGCAGATTATCGTTGGTTACATGCACATGTCCATGGTTGTATGCACGCCATTTTTATGCCCTCAATGTGTCCTGTGTCATAGACTATAGTGTGGGTTGCAACTTCAAGATGATACACTGTGTGCACTGCCTTCATGTTGCTCATGCATTGTGGACGCATACGGCTGTGTTTGTGTCAAATTTGTGATGTGTTGTGTTCTCTGAGATTTTCTGACTGGGAGCGTTGGCAGTAGGCTCTGCAATATTAGGCATTCATTGCAGATTTTTCCCATGGTGACATGCTGCACTCCTGTGGTTGTGGTGGCCCTGTGACAAACAGTGGATTCCCTTGGTGGTTTTGTTCAATGCACTCCCATGGATGCTTGTCCTGTGTGGTGATTTGCTGGAGACAGCAACATAGTGCATATTCACTGCATGTTGCTGGATGGTGTTACAGAGGGTGAGTGTCTGCTGATGAGTTGTGCACGTGTTGTGGGATGTGGGGTGGTTTACTGTTTGGCATGTTGTGATAGGTGTCGACCTTACTTCATTCCTATGGCATTTGGTTGTCATGTTCTGTTTGGGATGCTTTGGGGCACAGTGTTTAGTGATGTGCACATCATGCTGTCACATCTACATTGACACCATGGTGGTGTGTGCATCTCCCCCCCCATTTCAGTGCCATGTGCCTGTCATGCAACTTACCAAGCTGCCAGGCACGTCGTCCTGCATGTCGCTCCATGTAGCGTGGCAGCGTGGAGTTCCGCAGGACCATTGAGTCATGAGTTGATCCGGGATATCGGGCACAACAATGTGTGATGATCTTGCTTTCATCACATACCATCTGAACATTGATGGAGTGGTATTGCTTGCGGTTGCGGTACACCACCTCCATGGCATGCGAGACCACCAACTGCACATGGGTGCAGTCGAGGGCACCTAAACAATTTGGCATGCCTGCCAGTGCATGGAAGCCAACTTTTGTGTCAGAGATCTCCTGGGGAGTCCGTGGTAGGGATACGTAGTCCCTTGTGTGCTTGAGGAGGGCATCCAGCACTTGGTTCAGAATGCGAGAAAATAAGGGTTGTGATATGCCATGCATGTGCCCCACTGTGTGCTGGTAGGTGCCTGTGGCAAGGAAGTGGAGCACCGACACTACCTTCAGTAGAGGGGGGATGGCGGTGCGTATTTCAGTGAGGCTGACAATGTCGTTGTGTATCATGTCCACGATGGTGATGATGGTGTCCCGGTCCAGATGGTACAGGGTGTGGATCTGCTCGGGGGTTAGGTTGAATGGACTGGCTCTGATGCAAGGGATTGGGCGTGCCTGCGTGGTACCACTGGCTGTACTGGTGGGGCATGCTGGGCCTGTCTCACCCTCCTTCTCCTCCTGCGTCTCCTCTGTGGTGCCTGCTGTTGCTGTTGTTGTTGTTGCTGGTGTACCAATGCAAGCATGTCCTCCATCCCCTGGTATTGCAACTACTATTGGAATCATTTTGGTGTGGGAAGGGGTGTGGTGTGTGGGTGTGCTCCTTTTGTGCTTGCCCAGACTCCATTGCCTCCACCTGTGCTGATTGTATGCACCTGTGGCAGTGTTACACTCACCTGGTTCCCACAGGGGCGTCGGTCGGACCCAGACAGCTGCGGTCTCCACCAACGTGATGCGTAGTGCTGAGATGACTGTTTGGACTGGCCCACCTAGTTTCGTCTGCTTGACCCGAAGAAGTATTCTCCTGCAAGTGGAGAAAGCGATTTAGCCTCCCGTGGATTTTAGCAAGGACCCCCCGCTGCTCCTGATCTCCCCACTAGTCACCCCTGATATTTCCTTTTAGTAAGCTCACCTTATGTATTTAAATGATGAGCGCTCCATCCTGCTTGGCACGCAGGGGCGCGTAGATACCAGTTACTTCACTGGCTTGAAGGTACTGGAGGAGTTCCGGCTTTTGACTCCGGGGCTTATAAAGTTCAAAAGAGTTCAATATGTCCGATGTTCACTCTTGTTCTATTCCCTTTTTAGAATTGCACTGGGTTCAAAAGAATATTGCCTGGAGGTAGCTGATGGCGTTTGGGTAAGAGTCTGTATTTCCCAACACTGTCCGGTAAAGTTGCCTGAGTTTAATTTGTTGTTTTTCTCTCCCTTTATAGGTGCGGCATATGAAGATGTGGCATGTTAAAGGGTAATGCCTCCGGTGATAAATCAGGTAAGTCTATGGTAAGTGATGATATTTGTCGGCTTCCGGGCTCACCTTGTTGTTTCTTTGGTTTTCCCCAGATGCTGGAGTTCAACGACTAAAAAGATGGAGAGAGCGCCGAGTTGAAAGATGCTGTGGACTGGTGAGTATAACGCGGCGCTGCAGCTGGCGATGCGACGTGTGTTGGAATAATGTTCTTTCCAGGCTCGGAGACGTGCAGGGTCCGGAATCAGGTAAGGAATAAAAATGATGTTTGTTATCTAACCTTTTCTCCTTTTCATAGGAGCTTCGGATTCGAGGCGGGCGTGGCAGAAGACTGGATGCAGGCTTGCAGGCACGGTGAGCGTTACGCTGCAGAATGCAGAATAACGCGAAGCGTGTGCTGCTGATCGGGCGTGGTTTAAATAGCCTCCAAAGTAGTTCCAGGTAAGAAGTTCCCCAGAACCACACCCGAGTAAAAAATAGTCCCTGTAACTAAATAGTCCCATCCAAGCCTCACGTTGGCTTGGATTCAGTTGCAGCATGGTCTGCATGAGGTAAGTAATGTCTATGAGCCTGGCGCCTATGGCACCAGGACTGATTCCTATTATAAGGCTGGCGCCTAAGGCACCAGGACTGAACCCAGACAGCCCCCAGTCGGGGCTGTTGAGGTTTTGATAAATATCTGGATGCCTGCTCCCGGGGCTGATGGACTCGATCCGGATGCCCGGGGGTAGGCATCATGACAGCACTCCCCCCCAAGGCCCCTCCTAAAGCTGTTCTTCCCCTTGGCCCTGGTTTGTCTGGGAAGTTCTGATGGAATTTTTTCACCAACCGAGGAGCATGAACGTGGTTGCTAGGTTCTCATAACCTTTCTTGAGGTCCGTAACCCTTCCAGTGGATTAAATAAAAAGTCTAGATTTAACCATCTTGGAGTCCAGCATGTTTTTTACCTCGAATTCAGGTTCTCCATCTATTAGGATGGTGTCAGGTGGTTTGGTTAATCTGGTCCCGGGTTGAACTGGTTTTAGGAGTGAAACATGAAAGACAGGATGAATCCGCATATTAGAGGGTAATTCTAATTTGACGGGCACCGGGTTGATAATGGCCTTAATGGTGTAAGGTCCCAAATATCTAGGATTAAAGGTCCGGGTTCCTTTCAGAGGTATGTGTTTTGTAGCCAGCCAGACTTGATCCCCAATCTGGTATGGTGGAGTCTCACTTCTGGGCAGATCAGCGTTCTTCTTGTATTTCTCTTTTGCTTGTTTCAAATGTTCTGTTGCCTCCTTAAAGGCTTGTGTAATAGTTGAGTGCAGATGAGTAAATGCCGACATTTCTAAGTGCTGGGGCGAATCGAGTTCTGAGGTTCGAGGATAATATCCATATATGGTATAAGAGGGGCATTGTCCGGTTCCTGAATGTACTGAGTTATTGTATGCGTATTCAGAAATCCATAAAATATCCTTCCAATTACTTTCGGTTTGGTGAAGCATACAACGTAGGTATTCTTCAAGAGTCTGGTTTGTCCTCTCCGTCTGACCATCGGTTTGGGGATGGTGACTTGTTGATAACCTTACGTCGATTTGTGCCAATTGACAACATTTTTTCCAAAATTGCGAAATGAACTGACTACCTTGGTCAGAGATCAGTACAGAAGGAAATCCATGTATTCGAACAATGTTTTCGAGAAATTCCTTGGCCAAAATTGAAGTGGAAGGTAATCCTTTTAAAGGAATAAAGTGGGCCATCTTGGAAAAAAGATCCACAATAACTAGAATGGTGTTGAATCCATTACATGGAGGTAGATCTGTAATAATGTCCAAAGACAAAGTGTGCCATGGCGTGGGTGGAGTATCTAAAGGTTGTAAAAGACCAGCTGGTTTTTTCTTCTGACTTTTATTTTGGGCGCAGATGCCACAAGACAGTAAAAATGACTTTATGTCTTTTCGCCAGGTGGGCCACCAGAATTGTCTTTTAACTTTAGCTTCCATTTTTGCAATACCTGGGTGCCCTTCTATCAAGGCATCATGGTAATTGGAGATGACTAGTTCCTGTAGTTCCTTGTGTGGTAAGAATAGACGCCCTTGATAGTAAGGTAGGTCATTGATGACTGAATAATCTGGGCCCTTTTTAACCCAGTCCTGCAGGGCTGCTGAATTGAAAAGTTGTTGGACTTTCAAATGAATATCTTCCAGAGTCTGTAGAGCAGTTATGCCAAGAATTCTTTCTTCTGAAATTATAGGTACCGGTTCTGGGTTCGAGTATGCTTATCCCATTCCTATTCGGGATAAGGCATCTGCCTTGCCATTTTTACAATCTGGTCAATAAGTGATCACGAAATCAAATTCTGCAAAGAATAATGCCCACCTAAGTTGACGTGATGATTGGGCCTTGGCTGTCTTCAAATATTGCAAATTCCTGTGATCGGTGATTACAGTGACGGTATGCCTGGCACCGAGGAGATAATGCCGCCAAGCCTTGAAGGCGGATTTGATGGCTAACAGCTCTTTATCGGTAACCACAAAGTTTAACTCGGGTGCCGAGAACTTTCTGGACCAAAATGCTACTGGATGAAGTTGACCGGTTTCGGGATCCTTCTGGGATAGAACAGCCCCCATGGCTAAACTGGATGCATCGGTTTCAACTATGTATGGAAGCTCGGGGCGTGGATGCCTTAAGACAGGTGCTGATGTGAATTTCAATTTTAGCTCTTGGAAGGCTTTTTCAGCCTCTTTGGTCCACAAGAAGCATTTGTTTTTTCGTAAAAGTGCTGTGATGGGGTGTACAACATGTTAGAAGTCCGGAATAAATCTGCGGTAGAAATGAGCAAATCCAAGCATGCTTTGTACCCCTTTAACTGAACTGGGTGATGGCCACTTGAGAATTGCGTCCACCTTTCGAGAGTCCATTCAAACTCCTTTTGGAGTCAGGATGAATCCAAGGAATTCAACTTCTGTAGCATGAAAAATGCATTTTTCCAATTTTGCATATAACTTATGTTGGCGTAGTTTCGCGAGGACTGCACCAACGTGCTTAACATGGTCTGATTCTGAAGAGGAGTACACCAGAATATCGTCTATGTATACGACAACACAGATGTCAATGACTTCACGAAGGACATCGTTCATAAAATACTGGAAGGCTGCTGGTGCATTACACAACCCGAAGGGCATCACCTGATATTCGAATAATCCGTACTTGGTGCGAAAGGCTATTCCATTCATCGCCTTTTTTCACACGTACCAGATGATATGCCCCTCGAAGATCCAATTTAGTGTAGATGCTAGCATCCTTTACTTGGTCTAGTAATTCGGGGATCAGAGGCAATGGGTATCGGTTCTTCACCGTAATCTGATTAAATGCGTGGTAGTATATGCATGTTCTAAGGTCACCTTCCTTTTTAGGCACGAAGAATAAAGCTGAGGATGCAGGGGACTTGGATGGACGAATGAAGCCATTAGCAAGGTATTGGTCCAAGTATTGTCGTAGGTGAAGGTTTTCGGGTTCCGTAAGGGCGCAGATTCTACTGCATGGCGGTTGTGCACCAGGTATGAGATCGATTTGACAATCGTATGATCTGTGAGGTGGTAAGGTGTTTGCCTGTTCTTTTTGGAAAACGTCTTGGAATTCTTGATATTCCTGAGGTAACTGCACTGCTGGGCTAGTAACTGTGGCCAGGCCTTTCTTCAAGGTCTTTTCCGGGTAACAGGTGTGTGCACAATCTGGGAAGGTTATTCTCTTCTCTCGCCAATCAATACTAGGATTATGTGTTTCCAACCAAGGTATCCCCAGTAAAGCGTTCAGGTGGAGCTAAAGGAATGCTCCCTGGTAGAACCACTTGCACAGGATTGCTCGATGAAACGGGGGTTGGATTCCCCCCGATTCCAGGTAGTGGTGTTTGCCCAGCTTGGTTTTGCAGCAGTTGTCTAGCCAAATCATCAGTGCACTCCTTTGAGACTATCAGTTCTCTCCTGAGGGCATTAGTTTCTTGGCACGCAGAATGCACTTCTGCCCTAAATTCCCCTAGCAATAGGGCTAGTTGGTCGGTTTCTGAGGTTTCCATTACGCCCGGTTGGGGATTTGTGGATAGGCTTCGCGTTCTGTTATGCTCACCTGGTTCCCACAGGGGCGTCAGTCGGACCCGGACAGCTGCGGTCTCCACCAAAGTGATGCGTAGTGCTGAAATGACTGTTTGGACTGGCCCGCCTAGTTTCGTCTGCTTGACCCGAAGAAGTATTCTCCTGCAAGTGGAAAAAGGGATTTAGCCTCCCGTGGATTTTAGCAAGGTCCCCCAGCTGCTCCTGATCTCTCCACTAGTTACCCCTGATATTTCCTTTTAGTAAGATCACCTTATGTATTTAAATTATGAGCTCTCCATCCTGCTTGGAACGCAGGGGCAAGTAGATACCAGTTACTTCACTGGCTTGAAGGTACTGGAGGAGTTCCGGCTATTGACTCCGGGGCTTATAAATATCAAAAGAGTTCAATATGTCCGATGTTCACTCTTGTTCTATTCCCTTTTTAGAATTGCACTGGGTCCAAAAGAATATTGCCTGGAGGTAGCTGATGGCGTTTGGGTAAGACTCTGTATTTCCCAACACTGTCCGGTAAAGTTGCCTGAGTTTTATTTGTTGTTTTTCTCTCTCTTTATAGGTGCGGCATAGGAAGATGTGGCATGTTAAAGGGTAATGCCTCCAGTGATAAATCAGGTAAGTCTATGGTAAGTGATGATATTTGTCGGCTTCCGGGCTCACCTTGTTGTTGCTTTGGTTTTCCCCAGATGCTGGAGTTCGACGACAAAAAAGATAGAGAGAGCGCCGAGTTGAAAGATGCTGTGTACTGGTGAGTATAACGCGGCGCTGCAGCTGGCGATGCGACGCGTGTTGGAATAATGTTCTTTCCAGGCTCGGAGACGTGCAGGGTCCGGAATCAGGTAAGGAATAAAAATGATGTTCGTTATCTAACCTTTTCTCCTTCTTTTCCCCTTTTCCTAGGAGCTCCCGATTCGAGGCGGGCGTGGCAGAAGACTGGATGCAGGCTTGCAGGCACGGTGAGCGTTACGCTGCAGAATGCAGAATAACGCGAAGCGTGTGCTGCTGATCGGGCGTGGTTTAAATAGCCTCCAAAGTAGTTCCAGGTAATAAGTTCCCCAGAACCACACCCGAGTAAAAAATAGTCCATGTAACAAAATAGTCCCATCCAAGCCTCACGTTGGCTTGGATTCAGTTGCTCATTGAATGTTCATTAAATATTTTATGAGTTCCTTATTGGAGGTGTTCTCCTAATGTTCATCATTTGAAAGCCAACCTCAACATGTGGAGCTATTTGGCAATTCATCTTTTATGAACATGTGAAATTGATCTGAGATTCTGATATGGACAATAAAGGCACTTTGAACCACCTGTAGAACAGGTAAGAACACTAAGTACTGTAGTCAAATCTAGAATATGGTGGGGCGGGAGTCTAAAGTACATTCTTGGGTATTGGAGTGGTTTACTCTCCAGGCATCTCGCAGCTTAGTAACGGAGACCATTGTAAAATATCTTAGCAGAGTTGGTTGGTGTGTATTTAACTGGTGATAAGCTGTCCATAATGATGTCGATTATGTCAATTGGCACGTTAAAACCACTTCCAAATGTCATGTTGGCTCCCCACCTCCATCTTCCTCGTCACAGTCACCCTCCTCACTCTTCTTCTTCACAGTGCCCCACCACTCTCACCTCCCTCTTACCCTCACAGTCCCCCACTGCCCCACCTCGCTCTTCCTAATTAGTAATCCTACCTTTACCATAATTTCCCTCTTCCTCGGCAGAGTCCTCCACTACCCCACCTCACTCTACCTCGTCACAGTGTCCCACTATTCCCACCTCCCTCTTCCCCATCACAGTCCCCCACTACCTCACTCTTCCTCGCAAAGGACCCCCACCACACACACCTCACAGCATCCCAATTATTATCACTACCATTACCCCCACATCCCTCTTCCTCATCCAAGTACCTAATCAGTATTCCTACCTTTACTGTCACCTCCTCTTGCTCGTCAGTCCTCCACTACCACACCTCACTGTTCGTCATCAGTCCCTAGTTACCCCAGCTCCATCTTCCTCTTCACATTCCCTACTACCCCGACCTGCCTATTCCTCCTTGCAATCCACTATTACCCCACCTCACTCTTCTGCATCACAGTCCCTACACCCATCTCCCTCTTCGTCATCACAGTCCCCCACTAACACCACCTCACTCTTCCTCATCACAGTCCCCCAGTAACCCCACATCCCTCTTCCTCGTCCCCGTCCCTAATTAGTATTCTACCTTAACCGTCACCACAAATGAATGTTCCACACATAATCATATGATACTTGTGTATGGCTGTATTGTTCCATGTCCTGTTATTATTGTTAAGTGTGATGCGTCATGAAGAATGTTGCTAAAAGAGACCATATTACCCCGGGAAGGAGAGGACTTCATTGGTTACCGGTGGCCTCAAGGATTCTTTTTAAACCCTTACCCTGACACCAAATGCCTGTACAGATCAGCCCCTGTATACCTGAAGGAAAGACTTTAACTTCAACAGTTCTGCAGATCAACTAGATCCTCGGAAACGCACCAGCTTATATGCCCAAGATTCAAGAGAGCAAGAAGGAAAGGTCATTCCTTAACTGTCCAGGCTTCACATGCCTGGAATGAATTGCTGGTCAACTTACGCACAGAGAAATGCCTCCTGACCTTTTCGTAAAAAGTTAAAAACACTCTTAGTTATTTGACTACTGAATGTTCCTGTGTTTCCTGGGTCTTTGAATTGTTTGTCACTGTGTCATGTCCGCTATGTGCGCCCTGATGCCTTCGGGTTGCGGCGCGTAACAAATAAATAAGCCAGTTTAAGCTTTCCCAGTGCAGTTAATAACACATTGTTAATGCCATACCATTGAAAACAGTACTCTCATATTAGCGTTACCCCAG
Organism: Ambystoma mexicanum; assembly: GCF_040938575.1. Taxonomy (NCBI): domain Eukaryota; kingdom Metazoa; phylum Chordata; class Amphibia; order Caudata; family Ambystomatidae; genus Ambystoma; species Ambystoma mexicanum. The sequence continues at coordinate 613,591,055 of NC_090924.1, forward strand.
TTGAGCATTGCCATGCAATTCCAGCAATACCATTCCTAGCAATGTTGCCCCAAGTAGCACCCTGACATGTTGGTATCGACCGTGTGCCTTGAAAACAATGTTATCCCAGTGTCAAACCTAGTAAAAACACATTGACAGAACTCTTGGGGTCTAGTCTCCGCTATCCCCACTAGTGGAAGTTTGAACTAATTGGTCTTTGTACTCCCTCCCTGCTTCATACCCAAAGGTTAGGATCCAGTAGCACTAACGCAGACTTACTTATTGACATAGATGTCTTTTCACCAAAGTGCCAGGGGTAGCAGACGTGACATCACATGACTCTTGACCTCTGATGACATCACCGGACGTGGTGTCATTTGACCCCACCCCAAGTAACATCAAGGGAAGCGCTGTAACTCGACCTTTCCTTGCTTGACAAAACAGGAAGTGGCATCACATAGCATTGTTCCTAAGTACACTACTAAAACAATTTGGTTATGATATCACTGTAATGTGATATACATTTCATATAAGAAAGGATCACCATATTTATTGTTAATATCAGTGTGTATAGGTCCATATTACCACATTACTGTGAATGCAAGCAGACGTCCAAGGCCAAATGATAATGATGTGTTATTATATAGCACATACGCATAGGCGCTTTATGTATAACAAATATACATGTAATATCACACAACCTGTGTTGGTACTTAGTTATCGACCTCAGAAGGATGAAAGGCTGAGTTGGGCGTGCCAGGATTCAAACCTGCAAGCTGCAGATCACACACACATTGCAGCAGCGAGTTCTCAACCCACTGAGTTATTTTACCGGCTATAGCTATCTTACCGGCTATAGTAAAATGAGCAATTACATATCTGAATGTTCTCAAAGTCAGAAAGCAAATTACACTCTGTAGTGGATACCATTAAACTGTTAACTGAGCTTTAACAGCAGGCCAGTTCATAGGCAGGACTGGTGCAAAGTTGGCCACATGTCAAGCCTGCGTGGATCTACTTTTCAGACTACAGCGGTTGGCAAAATGCATACCAGTGGGAGGATTCATAACTGTGTATTAAAGAATTTAGAGTAGCGCTGGGAAAGTAGCACACTCACACAGCATCCCGTACTCTGGGCACTCGTTCCTCATACATGCCAACAAATATCCTGAACAGCATGCCAGGGAGATAGGAAAGATAGACACATTACAACAAAGCATTCATTGTGGCACAATTAAATCAAGGGCCACTTTATGTGCTATGGTCAAACATTTCTACACTGTACACAAGCTTTCAGGCACAAGGATGTTGTCAAATGACCGAGGACACCGAGATGGAATGTCTTGTGATGATCGTGACAGGGACAATGGCAGAAAAAAACATGCTACAAACTCAAATTGTGAAAAGCAAAATACATAGTCCGAAATGGATGCGTATTCTACTCTAAATGCTTTTTGGAATTTTGTGTCTGCATTGTGAATTTGAGGTGTTTAAGAACAGACAAAATCAGTGACTCACCCCCTGAAATGTGCCTGAAATAAATCTTTAATGAGTCTAGCAATTATTGTATAGAATTCCAGAGCGACCAATTATTTGTTATGCCTAGTCTTCCTTATTTATGGTCACTGCTCAAAGTGTTATGCTTGTGGAACCCCCCGTTTTTTTTTTTAAGAGACCTGAACAAGAAAATCAGCCTCTCCACAAAGAGCCACATGGTGCTGGCCACAGCCCAAGAGCTTCCACTTAAAAAAAAGAAAAAAACTTTTAAAAAATGTTTTTAGGGGTAGCAAGGGAGACCTCAGGGGTTACACAGCAGAACCCCAAATGACGTCCATGCTTATTGATCCAGAGGGATTCTTTTTTCCTCTCTTCTGTAAGAAGCACCTTCACATTTACGCTGGACTCCTGGAATGAAACAGACATTTTATTATTATCTGTACCTCCTCTGAAATTAATAGAGGTGGAACCTATAGTGAATCCGATACCCATACAGTGCAGACTGCCAATGTGCATGTCCAACAAGTTAGAGTCATGAATGCACACAGAGGAGAGTCTTGCAAGTTCAAACTTCAGTGTACTGAGCCTCACATGCCCAAACAGTACACAACCTTGCATGAACAGTGCCTAATGTCCATTTAATGTACTATGGCAGGCATTTATTATCAGCAAGATGTTAATGCAAACTAATAGAGTTTTGTGCATTTTTAATTTTTCCCCAAAGATATTTTACTATTGCTTATGCTAGGTCAGTTCTGCTGTTGATTGCAACTGATGCAGCAATATTAATAATATCACAGTTTCATATAGTGTTTCATGATGGGCTCCTCCAAATCCTGAAGGCCATAATAAAAGATGTTAAACTGCAACTCAATGATACAAAGTTTAGCACTCTCTAAACGGCTGAGTAACCCCTGCTGTGATTGGCATACCTGTCTACAGGTTACACACAGATCTCTGAAGCAAGTGCTTAACCTGCTGTGCTATGCAACATTTTTATACAAATGGAAAAGCTGCTTCCCCAGTGTATATTACAATTAAATCTGTGGGGAAAAGAATTAACTAAATGGGGGAGGAATACCTCAGAGTGAGCCCCAGCCAGAGGCCACCCTTCACTGGCAATATGCTTTCACTGGGGCTCACTCCAGGGAATTCCTCATCCATTTAGTTAATTCTCGTGAGCACTCTGATGTTCACTTGGCAGCAGGCTCGGCTGAAGAGTTGTGGGGGCCCATTTCAACATGACGGTTACCCCCCTTGCTTAGAGTGCAAAGTAGTCTGAGGCGCCCATGGGGGCATACATTATAATGGAGACAAAGAGAAGGTTAATAGCCGCCAATGATCACGAAACATGATCTGAGCAGCGAAAGATGGATTCTGGGCCAGTAGTTATGAATCCTTCTTTCGCTGCTTACAGGCAGGAGCCCTACCAGTGCAGTGTGCTCTGCACAAACTCGGGGCAAAGAACCTCTTTGTGCGTCCCGTGTCTGTGTAGAGCAGCATGAGCTCTGGTAGGGCTGCCTGTAAGTTTGTCTGCACTGAATCCATGACAGTGGCGCATCACCATTGAGCTGACTGGGCTTCAGCACCCCTCGCCCAAAATGATGGGCTATATTGACTCGACCTGGCTGACCTACAGAGCCGTGGGCGAACAGAACAGGACAGAGATGCTTTTTAAAAAAAAAAACGTTATTTAACTTTGCACAGAGAAACAACATTGCATATGCATACAGTCAGATGGTACTTGTAAAGGAGTCAGTACAGTAATACAGATCAGGTTACACAGTGAATAACTTCTTCAAAGTATTGTCTTTGCCCATTGCCATCTCTCCAGTTAACTACCTTTATTCATCAGGTATTGAACGAAAGCTCCCCGGATATCCGTTGGTCAGTTCGTAATAGGTAATTATCTGGTGTATATTTCCTCCTTGTCATTCACCCAGGTCATATCCCTCTCCCAATCCTCCAATTTTGGTGACATAGCACTTTTCCACTTCATCAATATAGCACGCTTAGCTATAAGCAAGCCTATATTTATGAGTTTACGCCTTAGTGGGTTCATTTTCAACACATATCCCAGTATACACATTGCTGGATCCCAGTTTATCGGCTGATCTGCCATCTCTTCTAATGGAGTGCATCACTTGTGCCAATATTCAGTGGGTACCCCACAAGACCACAGCATGTGCAATGTGTCAGCATCTTTACTATGGCACCTCGGGCATCTCCCATCAGCTGAAGCATACATTTTCTTCAGCCGGGCTGGGGGGAGGTGTACCCTATTCAGAACTTTGAGGTGATTTAGTCTGTATCTAGAATTGTATGACACCTGCTTTGTTAGCCTACATATCTGGAGCCAGTATTCATCTGCAAAGGAAATGCATAGGTCTCTTTCCCTATCGCCCTTAGTATCTGGTGTGTGGATCTCTCTAGTCGACAGTGCCAGTTTATATATTGCTGATGCCGATTGTGTAATTTAGGATCTGCTGTGAGGGGGGGGGGGTTCCTGTGGGAATCCGGCCCATGCCGTCGCCACTGTTGATCAGAGTCTGAAGTACTGCAGCTTCTGAAGCGGGGTGTCCCCTAGCTGTGTCTTCATATCTCCCAGGATACAAATACCCCATCTCGGTACAAGTCCCTGAAGTGTATTATGCCTGCTTCACGCCAGTGTGTGGCCAATACTGCATCCCTGGAGGGGCCCAGACATTGAGCATCCCAGATTGGCGCAACCTGGCTGTATATTGTCGTTGTTTATTGTTTTTGGGCGTTCAGGTTAGCCTCCACCATGCGTGTCTCGTGGTTAGCACTGGGACTAGGTGGTTCCCATTTCTCGGTCCTCCCGTCACCACCCCGTGTAGAAGTGTGGCCTGGCTCTTACCCTGTCTTTCTAGGACCCTTATCCTTGGTCCTGCCAAGTCTGGGAAGAATCAAAGTACGGGGGTAAGTTACAGGGCTTCTAACCTACCCCTATTCTCCCATTATAAGTTAATGGGCTTATAATAAACCTTAATTCTAAAAAATATTGGCTTTGCCATTGCTTGTTTGTGCAAGACCTCTCAAAGTTGGGGCTAGTTTTGGTAGTTTGTTTTACTTGTACCCTAACCATAAGAATCCTTCACTGGACCCCAGAGACACTACCTGCATTGTTTTCCTGCTTCATAACTTCTGTGGAACTTTTATCTGAACTATTGGACAAAAGGCCCAAGACAACATAGGGCTGGACAATTTTAGTTAGGGATCATCTCTGTGGACCTTGAGTGCATAATACCAATCTTACCTTTCCTTTTCAGGTGTTTCTGATATGTATTATGCCCTATAATAAGTGACTGTATATATGTGTCTATTGTATTTTATTCTTGTGTGATAACTCTACTTGTTAGTAGTCATTTTTCATAGTGTGTTTTGGCCATAAATAAATAACTGTATTTTTATACATCCTGTCTAAGTGTAATTTGTGATTCCCATTGTGCGACCTCATTGTGGATCCTTTACAAGTTCACCACCTCTGAAGATCTTAGCCTAGACCGCCTGTCACTGCTACCTGAACTGGTTTGGCTACAGATCCCCAGAGTTGTTCCTGTCACAATATAGGTTGGCCTTCTATAAATCTGTCCAGCAGGCCACAGTATAGGAATAACATCTGGGGCCTCATTATAAGTATTGCGGAATTGGTTAACGGGCGCCGCTAATGGTGGCGGTGCCGTTACACCCATTCCGCAGTATTACGAGGTCCCCTCGCGGGACCCCCTCTGGGCGCCTGGTTTTACCAGATGTCCAGAGCGGGTCCCGCGAGGGGACCAGGGAGCTAACAACGGGCTGGTTGTAATCGGCCCGTTGTTAGCTCCCGCACCCATTCCCATTGAGCCCTGTGGGGGCTCAAATGGGAATGGGGAAGGACCAGGCCCGGGTTCCCTGTAAGAGGAATTACCGGGCACTCCAAACTCAAAATGACCCGGTAATTCCCCATTCAGGGAATCCGGACCCGATTTTTGAGGCAGCCATGGCGCCAATAGCGCCATGGCTACCCCCAAAGTCGTAATGAGGCCCCTGGTGTTTTGTGAAAAGGATCTGTATTGGGTACCACAGTGTAGATCACTGGTGGTGTGTCCAGATAATATATTCTTAAACAGAACACTATAATGTTTGATTGTCTTGTAGATCAAGTCACCTACTGTACTAGATAAAATGGAAACAATCACTTTCACCACCTTAAGTGCCTCCAAAGTGGATCAGTTAAGACAGTTATGTGCTGACAGAGGCTTGACTGTCTCTTGCACTAAAGCAGAGTTAGTTGTGAACATTCTGGATTTTGAAAGAAAAAAGGCTGTGGCTAACTTACCAAATGGTCCTGATAGTGGAGCTGGGGAGGGACCCAGCAGCAGTAATGGAGTTACTGCCACTGCAGTCTCAAATGTTGAGGAAGTAAGTGCATCCTCTGACTTTTGTCTTTCACCACCTCAGATGCTGAGGCATTATTTGACCTGAAAAGGGAGAAACTCAGGCTCAAAGGAAAAGGGCTTGAGTTCAATATGGCCAGGTTGGATTTTGAGAGGGTGGAGAGGCAGAAAGACATGGATCACCAACTGGAGCCTGCCAAGATTCCGACTTCACAATGTTCTTCCAGAGGATCTAGAGATTGTTCTGGGTTCTCTTCACATCCTTGGTTTCCAAAAGACCCCTTAAGTATGTATGAAGAGAGGAATTTAAATAATTAACGGGCTTGTCAATGTTGAGTATGCATGTGAGGTACAAGGAGTGAGTGATGCTGACAGGATTGCATGATTGATCAGCAGACTGCCCCATTCTAGCTGCAGTGCCATTATGAAAATGTCAAAGGCTGGTAGATTAGACTTTGTGAAACTAAAGCAATCTCTTATCCTCAAGTTTGGGAAGACTCCTGCCCAATACTTGAGGAGGTTTAGGGAGTGTAAAAGAAAATAAAGTATGACCTATGTAATTATTTGTATGCCGATTCCTTAAAAAATATGGGTGGCTGGATAGAGGGCTATCAAGTAACCACCTTTGAGGGTATGATCAATCTGGTCATGCTTAAACATATTTTTGCCCATTGTTCCCCAGAGTTTAAGCAGCATTTGACTGACTCAAAGGACTTAAATCCAAAGAGGCTAGCCATTGCTGCTGATTTATGGGTATCACATACAGTTTCCCATAAGTACATGCCTGATTCAGGTAAGCAGGAGTAGGGAAATAAGCAGAAAGAGAAGGAGGGTGGGGGTACTGATAAAACAATGTCCAAGAAGACCCACAAACATTTTCATAAGGGGAATTCATCAGAATCAGATCAGGGTAGTGGGACTTACTCTCCCAAGCATGTGAGTGGTTTCTCTAAGCCTCCCTATGTGTCATGTTCTGGTGGGACTTGTTACACTTGTGGAGCAAGTGACCTCAAGAAGGGGGACCCCGTATGTAAGGTAGGACCTTGGGGGTCCACTCTGCTAGTCTGGCCCTCTCTCAGTATAAGGAAGAAGAAATGGCAGGGGTGTCCTTTCCTTTAGACTGCATTCCCTCAGAGGAAGAGTCTGAAGTTATTCTAGATTCATTGGAAACTAGAAGTGCTGGAGCATTGGCTCCCATCCCAGTCCCAGGGCACCTGTCAATATGAGGGGAGTGGTTCCTAGAAGAGTGCTGGGTGAGTTGAGTCTTCAAGACACAGGTCCTGATAGGCCCTCACCAGACACTTCAAGCACTAGGTCTGAGAATCAGGCTGTCTTATTCAAGCCTAAGAGAAAGCCTGGGCAAAGGGGAAACCCGTGGCTAGAGGAGTCAGAAACAGAGGCAGAGGGAAGGAGACTATTGTCCCTGCCTTACCTACAACTTATGTTGTAGTAGTTAGAAGAGGCCCAATTCCAAGTTCGGAAGAAGGACCCCCAGAACACCTTGAATCCTACGGGCCTCCGCAGCTGCCTAGTATACAGGTAGAGGAGAATCCCAGGAGAGAGAGAAGTATGGGCCAACAGAAAAGGAAACCACCATGGTTAGGCCTACGGAGAAAGGCCTGCTTCCAATGGAGGAATTCTCCTCTAGTGAAGCAAAGGATTCACTGGAATGTGGATTACTGAAAGGTAATCCCACAGAGCCCACCAGAGAAAATCTTGAGAGTTTGGAGGTTACTCGGGTTGCAAGGCCCTTCCTCCTACAGTTGGTGTGTGACATTCCCCTGGTGATGCATCCTAGTGTCAGGATATCACCTGTGTGGTCTAACACACATTCTTGCTGGCCCATGATGGGGGTCCCAGAGGAAAAACACTGCAGGAGTTTCATTCTCTGTCACCAGGTTGGGTGACAGGGGTGAGACAGGAATTCAATAACTCCAGAGTTCACTTTTAGGAGTGAACGCCTTGCTACCAGAGACAAGGCTTAATTTGATCAGCCCCTTGACTGTGGAGACCTCAGGCAATCAGCTGCAATTGGGGATTGTTGATCCCAATTCCATATGTCTTTATGCCACCCCACAGAGAATGACTGCCAAGTCAGTCATTGACACCCTACTGTATGACAGTCCCAGAGGTAGCTCCTTTGCTGTACTCAGTAGTGGCTCGACCAAGTGGAGGGATGGTGACATGGAGGTTGGTCTGAGTGAGAGAGCTGTCAGTTCTCTCCTGAGTTTGATTGGTGCCTTCAGTGAGCCCCAGAGCAGGAGGTGGGACCTTCTCCTGTCAAATGTATTCTGTAAATCCCTGACTACCTGTCAGTGGTCTGGGCCTTGCCATGTTTGACAGCGTGGCAAGGTAAACTATTCTCGGGGCTTTGGTGAACCTGGTCAAGTTACCATGCAGTTTCCTAGGAATAGTGGAGGATTTTATCTTGAGAGATATAATTGGAGCCCTGCTTATGGCTATAGAGTAGGAGCCAGATAAATCTATGTGTCTACCTGCCCTGTGCCAAAGAGGCCCTTCTGATGGCTTCAGTGAGGATGACCTAGTGTCCCCTCACCTGACCCCACATCATCAGGGTGAGCTGAAGATTCTGCTGAGGCAACCTCCCCCCTTGTTGTCACTGATACCCTTTATATTAGGATGGTGCAAATCAGACTGTATTCTGGGAGTAAGTGAACACACCAAGTTTGGGTATTGTGCTGACTCCGAACCAAGAGAAAGTTCGGACAGTTGGTGTGAGATCCACCCTGTGTTGGAACAAAGAGTGTTTGAGCACTCTAGCTGTCAAGAGTTCAGTTCTGAGGAACTGGGAGGAAACACAGGTAAAGCCAGTTTTGGATTCTGTATGGACACTAGAGCTCTGTGTTCTGTCCCAAAGACAGAGACACACTCTTCACTAAGAGGTAACACCTTAGTGGATCAGTTCTGTAATGGAAAGCACAGCTGCTGTCATAATCTCTCTGCAGGGTATGGCAGCATATCCCTTGCAGTCTATGCTGAGGAGGAGGCAGCAGTTTCAGCCTTTTCAGAGCCTTACTTCAGTGTATGGACGTCTGGGTTGGTGGCTGCAACTGACATCTGTCAAATGAGTTTAGCCCGTGTTCTGAATGGGGAAATGGATCTCAGCAATACATGTCTGGATGACATGGCAGATTCAACACCCACTTAGAAGGAACTGGGTCTGACTCAAGAGACTGGGTGTCAGGGCTTTCATCAGGCCAACTTGTTCAGGAAGACACCCAATTGTCAAACTGAACAGGAGTCATTGGCCTTCCTCAAGCATGATTAAGCATTTATTCAAATAGAAAATCTGCTCCCGCCTAATGATTACCTCCTACACAAAACCCCAATCTTCTTAGCCCACTGGGCACTTGCGTTGTTGTCTGCGTTGTTGGTTTTTGTTCTGTGTTGTCTGTGCGCCCTGATGCCTGCGGGCTACGGCATGTTATAAGCATAAACATAACATAACATAACATGAAGTTGGTATATGCAGGGACAAAATGCAACCTCTTGTCAGTTAAGTATTGCATGAACATAACTGGGTAACCCCAACTACCCAAGCCCAAGTGAGGACTTTCCTGGACGTCACTGGGAAACACAGGAGCAAAGTGGCAGCTTAGAGCAAAATATTTGTCTCTCTGACTGCCCTCCCTACTCATAGGGGACCTAAGGAGTTCCTATGGATCCCTGAGTGTCAGAAGGCTTTCACTGACCTGCGAGAATACCTTGATCAGGCCCCTGGTTTAAGGGCACCTGACTGGAAGAGACCTTTCATAGTGCAGACAGATGCCTATGACACTGGGTTAGTTGACGACTTTCACAGCTTAACGTCAAAGGTGAGGAACATCCTATATGTCTAATCAGCTACCAGTTACGGAGTGGAGAACGCAGTTGGCCCCAGGCGGAGAAGAGTTTTTTTTCCATTGTATGGTGCCTTAGGAAGTTGAGGTCCCACCTCCATGGGACTCGCTTCACTGTGTATGGTCATCTTAAGCATTTGAAGTGGTTGACAGATGTTAAGGGAGAGAAATCAAATTGGCTCATGTGGTTCATGAGTCTGCAGACCTTGAACTTCACTATTGGGCATAGGCCAGATCCTAAATGTAGCAATTTTGATGGGCTGTCTAACAGGGATAACTGACTTGAACAGAGGACCCATCCAGGGGTGGATTAGTACCCCCAGTCTCTTAAGTCTGGGGAAGCGGGGGCATGTGTTAGGAAAGATTTCTCTTCACTGCACCTTTCCTTCCATCTTTAAGGAACCCCAAACTTGTGGCTTTTATTTTTTAATCTGACCTGTACTTTTTGCAGTGCAGTGAAGCCTTAAGTGAAGCGTGGATCTACTTTTCAGACTTCAGAGGTTGGGAAAATGCATACCATACCAGTGGACCCATTGGGGAATAGGGAATACTCATTACCACCCAACCCTTGATCTGGCGCTAATAGCGCCGGACCTGGTGGCGGTAACGCTATTAACCCGGGCGGTATCCCGGCAGTAATATTGCCGGGTTACCGCCCAAATCATGATGAGGCCCTATAGCTTTTATAGGCTTCGAAACAGCATGCAACCATGGACATATTCATGACTGTCTGCTAAGGCTTTGTAGTTTCTAAAGTGAGAATGGCAATGATAGATTCCTTCCCCTTGTATACTTTTGGGATTTTCTTGACTGGCATGATTTCTTGCACCCACTTAGTTAGTGTGTTGTATTACACCTACATTAATCAGCAGGGATTTCATGAAGAGACACTGTAAGTATAAGCAAAATAGCAAGTGCATTGCTTTTAGCAAAAAGGTCAATGGTTAGTAGCCCATACTAGCGGATCACCACAGGAAGAACACAGCAACCAAAACACTTAACTCATTGACAATACACAGGTTTGCTGCTAAATCCAGACACCACTACCAAGACCTTATCTATCTACATGTCTTTTTGTATGTTTGTTATATAGCGCCACTCGCCCAAAGGCCTCAGGGCGCTCACAAGACATACCACAGGAAAACATAAAGGTGATGCACGCGGTTTTGATTTAGTAGGATAATAGCATCGACCATTTGCTTTTTAATCTATCCCTCTATCAAAAAGAAGAATTTTCAGATTTTATTTTAAACTGGGTCATTGATACGCAGACTTTGATATCCAGGGGAAGCGAGTTCCATAAGGTAGGTGCCCATGCATTAAAGCCAGGACCACCAATCTTTTTAAGAGAGGACACTCGGTTGGTATAGCGCCATGCTATTTTTCGAGCATAATGTCCGCCTAAAGGGAATTCTATTCACTCTCGAGGAGAGATAGAGGGGAGCTTCACCTGAAAGAACATTTAAACACCAGAATGGAGCCCTTAAACTGTATTCGCTGTTCAACTGAGAGCCAATCCAATTTCCTGTGAGATTCAGAAACCTGAGATCGACGACCTAGCCCACACACTGTATGGACAGCTCCATCCAGTGTCACTTGTAACTTTTTTATATTAGCTTGGGATGTGCCTACCAGGAGACAATTGCAATATTCCAGCTTTGTATTTACAATAGCTGCTGCAATCAGGGCTCTATTTGCCTCTGATAGATAGGGGTGAATCTGCCACAGAAGATGGATATAGTAGGAACAAGAAGATATAGGATATAAGACATGTTTCTTAAAGGAAAGGTGTGAGTCAAAGAAAACTAGTGTTTTAACTGAGTCGGAAACCATAATAGCATTACCGTTATCTGTGAAAAATGTGTAGTGTACGTCTACGTTTTTTAGCTTTTGTTGAGTATCGATAACAATTCGCTCAGTTTTTGAGTCATTCAGGGACAAGGAGTTAGTGGCCATCCACATCTGTATGGCTTTAAATACTTTATAAACTCTAGCCACATCTTGACTATATAACCCAGATAGCTTAAACACTATCTGGGCGTCATCTGCATAATTTGAAAACTTGACCCCCAGAGAAGAATGCCACTTAAAGGTTTGGAGTACACATTAAAAAGTAGTGGTGACAAGCATGATCCCTGTGGAACACCAGAGGTTAAAAGCATTCTTTGTGATTGTGCATTACCTTTTTGCACAATAGCCTTCCTTGGTCCAAAAAAGGACTTGAACCAACATGCAGCAGATGGGGTACATTTACCCACCTTGACCAGTCCCGTTGTCAACAATGCATGATCAACCAAATCAAAAGCTGCTGAATGTTCCAAAAGTAAAAGCAAATTACTTTCCTCAATAATTCCTGTGATATTAGATTTTAAATCCAGGAGAGCAGTCTCCGTCCCATGATTCACACACAAACTGGATTGTTCATTAGCCAGGATTTCATTTTGCTCCACAAAAGTTTGATATTGAGAGCAAGCTATTCTGTCAATTATTTTTAGCACGAAAGGAACATTCGTAATGGGCCTATAATTTCCAGCGACTGTTGGATCGAGGTTCTCCTTTATTATTAGAGGTGTGATCCATGCCTCTTGGGTATTCTCAATAATATTGGCCTCTTGAAAGGAACGATTTATCAATCTTCTGACCCAATGAACAAGCGTTCTAGCGAAATCCTTGAAGAGTGGAGCTGGGAAAATATCCCCTTTACATGATGTGGGTTTCATCTTTTGTATTGTCTCCATAACCTCGCTTTCTGATACCTCTTTAATTACAAAACAGTATCTGGATTTATTGTGCTACAGGAAGGTATTATAATATCATCAGCGGGCTGTACCTGGTCCAGGATATATTGCTGATGTTGTGTTGTTTTCTGGATAAAACCTTCATGAATGCGTTGACACCAGTAATTATTTTCGATGGTATAGTACTCAACCACAGTTCCTTTTAGTTTCTGTAGGACTGTAAATTATGTTTGTGCATGGTAGTACTAACCACATGGGCTCTGTAGTAATATGTACAAATACAATAATTTCCCATGTAAGGTTGCCAGGTGACCCCCAAGGCAAAGCAAAAAGGAAGCAATGAAGGAACAATGCCCCATCAGAATTGGTTGCATTTTGAGTCCCTGCCTGCTGATCTCAAACGATCTGATATCTGGCTCCAAGCTCCCTCTGCATACCCTGTTTGATGACAAGCACACTTGAATTTCAGGATGTAAGGGACTGTAGTCTTATAAATGCACTTATGGCTGGAAGAAGGAAGGACATGTTGAATGTAGCAAATGGCCCCTTGTCCATTACTCGGCTATGCTTTTCTCTAACCATGTTGAAGAGAAATGTATTGTTGTGAATACTGATTATTTCTGACACTCATTACAGGATATTCTTCTAAGAAAGTGATGCAAATACATTAAAGATTAGCATGGCAATGATAAAGGACGATTCTGATACAGTGTAGTATATTCAGTATGTGTACTTCTAGTCAGCATTCAAAAATGGATGGGCTCTTAGTGCAACCATGGTAAAAGGAGTCATTGTTTTTGTAAATAAAGAGTGAAGGCTACAAATTAAATGATATTTGTTTGTTTTAATAAGACAACCTTAACAGTGCATTTCTTTTGTTTTGTTTTTCAGGATTCCGCACACTCACCTGGTCTGAAAACCACCTTGCAAAGATGACCTTTTTACTCCCAATAATTTTAACTCTCATAATCTCTGTGCTTGGTGGGCTTTACCTTCTGGGAATGTTTCGGCGGAGAAGGTCTAACGAACCTCCCTTGGACAAAGGCACCATTCCGTGGTTGGGTTATGCTCTGCACTTCAGAGACAACAGTGCACAATTTTTACAAAAGATGCAACGGAAACATGGAGACATATTTACAGCCCAAATCGGAGGCTACTATTTCACCTTTCTGATGGACCCTCTGTCATTTGGGTCAGTGGTAAAGGAAGCACGGTCTAAGCTAGGATTTGAAGAGTTTGCACATGAATTAGTGGCTAGGGTTTTCGGTTACCATGACACATCAGGTGACCATAAACATCTGCAAGCATCTAGCACAAAACATTTAATGGGGGATGGACTTGTAGTCATGACACAGGCAATGATGGAGAACCTGCAGAATCTGATGCTCCACCGTGTTGGTTCAGAAGAAGGGGACAGATCCTGGCAGCAGGATGGACTCTTCCAATTCAGCTACAACATTGTTTTCCGCGCTGGCTACCTAGCTTTGTTTGGGAATGAGTCCGCTAAAAATGCAGGAAGCCAAGTCAAGGCCCAGGAACTTGATCGAGAACATTCAGAGGCGTTATTTCATGAGTTCCGAAAGTATGACCGTCTCTTCCCCCGGTTGGCGTATGCCGTGCTTCCTCCCAAGGATAAGATGGAAGCAGAACGGTTGAAAAGGCTCTTCTGGAACAAGCTGTCTGTGAAGAACTGCCTGAACAAGGACAATATAAGTGGGTGGATTGCTGACCAACAACAGTTCAGGGAAGAAAATGGAATGGCAGAATATATGCAGGATAGGTTCATGTTCCTGCTTCTTTGGGCTTCGCAAGGAAACACTGGGCCTTCTAGTTTCTGGCTTCTCCTGTATCTAATGAAGGACCCAGAAGCTATGAAGGCTGTGAAAGAAGAAATTGAGAAAGTAATTGTATTATCTGGACAAGAGATAAGAACAGGTGGCCCACTGCTGAACCTCACTAGGGATATGCTTTTGAAGACACCTATTCTGGACAGTGCAGTCGAGGAGTCTCTGCGATTAACAGCGGCTCCAGTCCTAATAAGAGCGGTGCTGGAGAACATGAATCTCAAGATGGCAGATGGTCGGGAGTATGCTATCCGTAAGGGAGACAGAGTGGCCCTGTTCCCCTACATTGCTGTGCAAATGGATCCAGAGGTCCACCCGGAGCCCCATGTGTTCAAATACAATCGTTTCCTTAATCCTGATGGCACCAAAAAGTCTGACTTCTACAAGAATGGGAAACGGGTCAAATACTTCAACATGCCTTGGGGTGCAGGAACCACAATTTGCCCTGGCCGATTCTTTGCCGTCAATGAACTGAAGCAATTTGTATTTCTGATGTTGAGCTACTTTGAGTTTGAGCTGGTTAACCCAGAAGAGGAAATTCCTCCAATCGACCAAACCCGGTGGGGATTTGGTTCCATGCAGCCTACTCATGACATTCCGTTTAGGTACAGACTGCGTTTATAACTTATAAATATTATTTTAAATGTATAATTTGGAGAGAAGTCATAGGGCCTGATTCACAGAGCATTTTTCTATGCGATTGCGCCATTATAAAATGCTTCTGTGAATGGTTTGTTTCTCTGTTTTTTAACTACCACCGGAAAATGTGAATAAAAGCACAGAAGGAACCTGCCCTGAATTAATATGGCTATCACAGTAAAAAGAAGCGCACCATTATTTAAATATCACCTTCCAGCCCTGTTTTAAATGGAAAAACAAACCTCTCAGATGTGGGCGCCTATCCATTCATTAGTAACTGGTTTTCTATTTTGACATTGTTTTTGCTTCCAAATGTGAATTTGACAAATAGTCAGGATCGCCACATCCTTCACCAAAAGTATGAAGTATTTCCTCCCTATCACGAAACCTGTAATTAGGAAAAGGGTTGGTAATTTGCTTTAACATGTTAAAAATATGAGAATTGCCTCTTTTTTTTTAATCATAATTAAAGAAACAACTTCACATCACTTCATTGCATGTTGATGTGGTACTTTAGATCTCTCGTGTTTTGTTTTTCACAAAAAAAATATGAAAATGAATAATAGAAATATAATGTGTGCTTCTCCCGGGTATACCATCTAAGCAAACATAGAACACAAACAGTAATTACGTATCGGAGTGTCGGACCCAACCTTTTTTGTTTTTGTTTTACCAGTGATACGATGGGTCATTTTACTAGCAACTGGAAACAGGTACAACAACAAAGCACACGCCATTTGTGACAATGTCCAACATGCGCATGCGCTTTCTGAGAGGCAGAGCTGATACCAAACTCGTGATTTGCTAACCGGAAATAACAAATCTCTTAAGATTGAGCGGGCGCCAGTTCTCTGACTCACCCCAAACTCAATGTTAAAGACAACTTGTCTGTGCCCAGAGGGTGTTTGAACTACAAGTCTACAGTGCCTCTGGCTCTCGTTTAAAAGAGGCACTGCTGATTGTCTGTAGCACCATAACTTTGCAGCCTCTGAAAACATTTCCGCAAAAGGGTTGTGATGGCAAGTAAGGGGACACTAACAAAAGGGAAAATATATCAGAGTTGAGGGGAACTAAGCAGCAGTGGCTGGGGTCCATGATCGGAGAGGACACAGTGCTCCAAAAGAAGAGGGCTTAATGGTAATGAGACACTGGCAAGCAAATGATCATGCTTTCAAACCTGCACTCATTTGAACAAAGCATCCAGCCAACTTCTGTTGAGTCCCGTGCCAGTATATCTACCACCATCCCAGCGGCCAGGGCTGCAAAGGCACAGTGCAGGACAACTGGAAGAAAGTTGATCTTACTTTGGGATCCTCTCTGATAGAGTTATCTAATTGGCTAGCTGAGGCCCAGGGTAACTCTGCTTACTACCAGGTAGACACAAACACACCATGTGAGTATACCCTCCTTGAAGGCAGATGCGATGAGAAGACAGGGTGAGAGCACAGGGCATTGCCCCTCTAATCATCCTTCCATGTAGGAAAAGATTCCTCCACAGTTCCGAGTTTGACTCATATCCAAAGAGGAATTGATAGATATGGGGGTACATTTTATGAGTTTAGAATGAAGAATTAAGCACTCATTTCAAAGATTACAGGTAATGCAGTTACTTGACCCATAGATTAATGCAGGATTTCATTCCTATTACATTTCATGTGTGCCTTGAGGTGTCAGTCAGCTTACATAGAACATATTTCATGCACATGTAACACAGGTTTATGTAAAGAGTGCAGATTGCTCTAAAGGCCCCCAATGGGTGTAGGCCTGGGCCAATCAGGGTTCTTACTAGTGAGCGCCCCCAAGACATAAGAGCTGAATGAAAAATGGGTAGCCATACAAATATTCCTAAATTCTATTCAACAGTGCGGATGAGCTAACTGAGCAAACCTGACCAATGGGGACACTTTGAGGTGAGGAATAAGTGGACTGGAGGAATGGGGACCTTGCTGCATAACTATTAATGCAATGGAAAATGACACATTGTTTATAACTGTATCAAATGAAACACATTCCCAATGAAACTAGGTAATGGGATGCTTCTTGAACACACGCGGATGACTACAGACCCAGGACAATGGTCACTGACGCAAGGGATTCCCATCAGAGCTTAGTTTTACTAAAAAACGAATTGGCAGAATATGATGACATTTAAAAGCAAATAATATACAGCCTGGCAAAATAACATGTAAGGTGATACACATGATATACAGTCAGGCTGAATAAAAGCAACAGGTGAAGTGTGAATTATTGACCAGTAATGTGAATGAAATAGAACATTGCTTATCAGTGATTGCTCACAGTGCCGGGATAAAGAAGGGCAAGGTTATAATAGGGTCAGGCAAAGTATCCACTCATTATTACGATCCAGAAATCAAAGTAGCAAAAAGAGCATTAAGACAAAAACTACAAGCTCTAATTAAATCTGACATCTCCTCTGCCATTGTAAAACGAGAAACAGCAAGACTGAGATGCCAGTGTAGAAATTGGCTTAGAAGGAAAAAGAAGGAAGGAAAATTTGGAAATTGGCAGAAGTTTCTTGAGACGCTATTAAATGTCAGCACAAGACGCATGTGGAGATTACTGTCTTCAGTTAGGAAAACTACTGACTTGCTTACCTTAAATCCGATTCATGAAGGGACCTGGGTACATTTCATAGAAAAAGAAAATCTACACAATAATGGATGAGCCTGAGCAAAGTAGATCCTCTGTCTCAGATTGGCCCATTGTGTACAATTTCAGAAATGTGTGTGAACACCTAAGGAAGCTGAAAAGTTCTAGGGCACCTGGGCCAAATGGGCTATCAGCAGCCACTGTGAAGGGGGATGTTGCACTTTGGGCGGAAGTTTGGCGCCACCTGTTTGAAAAGGTCTGTAAAACCAGGTCTATTCAAAACTCCTGGAAAAGATTGATACTGGTACCGGTTTTTAAAACTGGTGACCGCTTGATCCCAAAAAATTATTGTGTATTGTTGATGCTTGACATATAATATCTCAGGCAAGGACCTCTCCCAGTAGCTTGGTTTACATTGTGTATGTAGACTTCAGTTCTGCTTTTGATCAGGTGGATCAAAACATTTTGGGCAGAAAATGAGAGGCTTGGGGTGCCCTAGCTGGCTACTGGAAGGGATTATGGCCTTACACGCAGCTACTTCAGCACAGATTTGTCTGGACAATAATAGCAGCTTGTCAAAGCATATGAAAATAAACAGTGGGGTGAAACAGGGTTGCATGTTAGCCCCCCTGATTTTTAGCATTTATGTGTCAGACTTGCTGGGTAGGCTAATGGAAAAGGGGGGATGCATCCCTAAGATCGGCTGTGTCTCTATTTGTGGGATGTTGTATGCAGATGATTTAGCAGTGTTTGACCACATGCTGACAGGGCTAAAGGCTATGTTGAACGAGTTGGGTCTGTATGCAAAAGACAACCAGCTAACAATAAATTGAAACAAAACCAAGGTAATGTTGCTGTTGGCGAAAAACTATTACAGAACCAAGCTCACCACTACAGTGGGAGCCATTGAGTATACGGAGACCTATAAATATCTAGGACTCGAAATGTCTGTAACACCGGGATACTGAGATATAATAGAAGCCAAGACTAGAAGAGCAAAGCAAATTGCAAATCTATTCAGGAGATTTATGCTTGAGCACTCTTGCTTCTCTTTAAAAGATATAGTGGCTCTCTACATACAGGCAGTGGCTATGTCCGAAAATCTTGTATGGGTTGGAGGCATTAGAGATGGGAAACCTGAAATGGCTCGATGGGGTGGAGTCTTGTTTCTCGAAAACCATTTTGGGTCTACCTAGATCGGCCTGATGTCTCTGAAAGCGCAACTCCTGGTTCGTAGGGTTACTCTGATGTTGAAGGCAAAGACGGCCCGTTGCTGACCTTTTTTGGCTAGTTGAGGTTTGAGCTGTGATCTAAACTTAACTGGGAATGCCAGGTCTCCTCATGTTAAGCAGTTTGGGGAACTATGTAAACAACATTGGATGGTTGCCTGATTTTGGTCGATCTTCCGTCTATAAAACATTGAAGGGTGTGTTTGTCCGAAGGCTGATGAAATGGGATTGGCAAAGTAATTATGACCATCTGTCTACACTAAAGGGTTATGAGAGTGTGGTACAGGTAGTTCACTGCTACATGAGACCTGAACGTTACTTGTTATTTTGAAGTGCACGATTTCCGTATGAAGCTACGCACAAATCAGCTTCCAGCGCTGCCAGTATGTGGTGCAAAATGAAATCTTCCTTGGGAAAAGAGATTCGGCAGAATCTGTAAGAATACAACGAACCACAAGTCAGCCAAATATGTATTGACAGAATGCCCGAATTTGGGTCCCCTCTACATGGTGTCCTTGGGACACTTTGTCCATGACTACAACTCAATAAAAACCAGTACATTTTGGGTGTTTTGTCTAAATATGGAATACTTGAAGGTCATACTAGCCTTGTACAGAGTCTGAAGAAGGGTTTTTCCTTACCTCAATATGCAAAACCCGTTGTACGTAAATTAACTTTGTAAACATCGACTGAGTATAAGGCCAAACTCTTCCAGATGTCCTATACAACAAAATGCATTAATGGAAATCAGGAACATATAGATTACATCTACAATTCTGCCATTTTGTAATTGTGTAATTTTGAAACTTTGTATTTTTGTATTACAGTTTGTACCTGCTTATGCATTTTATTGATGAATTTTAGATTGAGAAGTGTACCACTTTGAATGTGATACAAATTTGGGAAAATTGTGGGAAATTAGAGTTTTAAATATTATTTTATTGAAAATGAGTAGATGTTATAGATTTTAAGGTAGTATGATACCAAAGGTTAATACATGTATTTTTGTCTTATTTTGTATAATGTTCTATGTATTGTGTAATATTGATTGTGAAAGTTCCTTTGAACTATATACAATTATATGCTATTGCTATGCTAAGCAATCCTCAATTCTCATCCTCCTTGTCCTTTCTGCAGCTTTTGACACCGTAGATCACCCCTTACTTCTTAGCACTCTGTCCTCCTTCGGCTTCAAAGGCTCTGTCCTCTCCTGGCTCTCCTCTTACCTCTCCAATCGATCCTTCACTCTCTCCTGGGGCGGTCGCACCTCCTACAACCTTCCCCTGAACTATGGCATCCCCCAGGGATCCGTACTTGGACCCTTTCTTTTCTCTCTCTACACCTCCCTTCTCGCTCCAGTCATCTCTTCTTTCGGCATCTCCCACCACTTCTATGCTGATGACACCCAACTCTTTCTTTCCTTCTCTTCTTTCACTTCTAGCCTCCACCACACTCTTTCTTTCTGCTTTACGGCCATAAAAAAACTGGATGTCATCCCATTTTCTTTCCCTCAATACTGACAAGACTGAAGTGCTTTTCTTCCCTCCCAACACTCTCTCCCCTTGCCTCCCTCTTTTCATCCACTTTCCACCTTCCAACCTCCCTATCTCGACCCATGCCCGCAATCTTGGCCTCCATATCGACTCCTCTCTCTCCTTCTCCAACCACATCTCTCTAACCTCTCGTGCCTGTCGGCACCACCTCTTCAACAGCCGCAAGATCCGCTCCTCTCTCAACTTCCATGCCTCTAAACTCCTAATCTCCTCCCTTATTTTCTCCCGCCTCTTCTACTGCTCCTCTCTCCTCTTCGGACTCCCTGTCTCTCACCTGACTCCCCTTAAATCCATCTACCACTCCTCTATCCGTACTCTATGTCTTCTTGGCCCTCAAGACTCTATGTCTACCTCTCTCTCTCAACTCGGCTGGCTTCCCTTCCTCTCACAACTGAAATTTCAATTCCTCTGTCTTGTCTACAAATCTCTACATGACCTGCCCCCCCTACCTCTCTTCCCTCCTCTCATTTTACTCCCCCTCCTGCTCTCTCCGGTCAGCAGATCTCTACTTTCTCACTGTACCCCGTGCCCCATGTGCCTCCTCACACTTCCGCTCGTTCCAAGTCTTGGCCCCCCTCCACTGGAACTCCCTATCTCTCTCTATCTGCTCCACCCCTGCCTACTCATCCTTCCGCTCCTCTCTGAAAGCCCTTCTTCTTCACTCCCCCCTGACTCTCCTTCCCTACCTCTCTCCCCCTTAAACCCCCTATCCCCCTTCCCTTCCCTACCTTCCCCTCCCCCATGACCTCAAATTGGACACTTAAACCACTCAGGGGTGTAGTAGGTCACCAGAGGACTCCCCCCTTCCCCGTCTCCTCCCCCTTCACCCTTCCTCCCACTCCCCTGACCTCAAAACTGACATTGTAACCCCCATCACCTACCTCCTCTTCCCTCCCCTCACCCCACCCTTCCCCTCCTTTAAGTAAATTGTTCTACATATTGTTCCACTGATTTGTTTCATGTTTGTAAATATGCTTCTCTTATTACTGTACCTGTTGTTATACTGTAAAGCACTTTGGCTTAAAGCGCTATATAAACTCAATAAACATAAACCTAAACATATTAAATAAAAAGATAAGCAATTCACTCTGACATGAGGGAGATGCTATTAATGTAGGATTTACAAAGTACAATGCAGGCAATTTAAATAATTCAAATTGAATATTACATAGGTGGAATACATGCAGGCAGTCCACACTATTCAGGGGTTTTCTGAAGCTGTTCAAATTAAATATTGGACAATTTAACTTCAACAGGGACACCTAATCAACTTTCTTTGGTGAAGTCACGCCCAATGAGATGTCTTAAGAACAGCATGCTGTACATTTTTTTTTAATGGTCACTAGGTTTCAGTGTTGACTATAAACTTCTTTATATATTTCACAAAAGGAAAACACAGCTTCAAAACAGCTGAACCCCGTACACTTCCAAAATGAGCATGGAATGAATTAACCCACCCCCAATAACCTCTTTCTCTTCACCTACAACTTCAATATTGATGCTCAGAAATTGTACCTGGGTTTTATTTGCAGTAACTTCACACACACAGTTACACTTTCTTTTAGACACATATGTAGGTTAGCTAAACACTACTGAAGGGGGGGAATATTGCCCAGGGCAAGGACTAAGGTTTTCGGGGTAGGTTTGGACAGGGGTTAACTTAAGAGGCATAAAGCAGGTGTGAACTTATTGGGCCCACAATTATTGGGGGACCCTTTCTCCTTTGAGCTTCAGACACTGCATCTGGCAAGGTATGGAGAAGGGCATTTGTGGCAACCTTCCTACTCCTTACAGTCATTGGGCAGGAGGGCTCCAGATGACAGGTCAGGCAGCAGTAGTGACAGTGTTGCAGTTATTCTCCCTCATTCAGCTCAGGTTCCCAGACTTGGGAGCTGGAGCAGTTCCCCCACAGCCCAAGGGACGGGTCAGCAGGGGACACAGCTACCTCAGCATTCCAATCTGGATAAGGATAAGACAGGTCATAGGGCAAACACCTAGCAAGGCTTCAGGGGGAAAGTCTAGCTCAAAACAGAACTATATGCACAATCAGGGTCTGGAAAGCACATGGTGACACAACAAGAGGCTATTATTGAAGAGGAATGACAGGCGTGCTAAACCAGGGGATGACACAGATTTTCAAGATTTTAGGAACATACCAAGATCAGGTGCGGGGGCGGGGCGGTTCAGGAAGGATGACCCAAAGGCAGGGTGATCATGCAATACCTATACACTTTTTTTTTTAAACAAAGTATTTGACAGGAAATCTGGTGAAAAAACGGTGAGGCTTGAATAAAAATTATGTAAATCCGAGCACGGTAGCAGAGTTACATGAATGATTTGCAAAATAAGGGTTCCATTTGAACGGACAGGCAAACACTGGGCAAAGATGGGGGCTGAGGAGGCTCGTGGCTTAGAGAGCTTTCAGCGTTCTTAGCTGAGGAAAGTTCCACCTTTGCTTAGTCATTGCCATTGAAACACATTGCATTCCATTCAAATACATGGTTGTCCGTATAGTTCAATGTACATTTAAAGAACTATTTCCCATAATTCTTCTAATGTGAAAACACAGCTGTTACTGCTCACATAAATGGATCCTTTTTCACAGGCCTTGCCTGACTGCGGTTTCACTGAGGGCTGCACGTTGCAGTTCCTGACTAAGAATGCACCATTAATGGCAATTCACAGTAACTGCAAAATTCTCACTTGTCCCCACACCAATCGCAAGCTAAAATGTCGTCCATGTGAGCTGGGAAATCTGAACACCACTTTATTTGGACAAATAATTCCGGAGTCTGGTTGTTTCTCTGCAAAGTCTGTGTGGATTTGTGTGTATGCGTGCCCACACATAGGTGCCGACTTTTGATTTTCACTACGGTTGTATTTTTTTTTAATATTGTGCACATACTGAATCCTTAACACTAATGCTGTGAAAAGTATCACATTTCGTGACAAAGAATTGTAAACAATTTAAAGTAGTAGGTTAAAGCATGAGATCCATTTCAAGGTGTCAAAGGTAGTCAAGTGTTACTACCACACAAGTGCATAGCATATGCAATCAAGTTGCACAGGCACTTTGGATATAGTATACCAGGCCCCATGGGATGAACCCACTTTGTTAGGTGAGATTCATGTTTTCACTTTATCCTCACAACAGTAAACTACATGCTCAGTGCGAGAATTCTAAAGCCAATGTGGGAACACCACTGCCCACTTTCCTCACCTAAAGTCACCACTTCATTAACACTGGCGTTCATTAAATATATGCCGAATAAAATACAGTGGTGGCAGTTGTTTTTTTTTTATTTGAGGGGCATTAGCATTTCCCATAAATAAGAGGGAGCCAGGACGCCGGACCCAACCAAGAGGGATTCGGAAGGGTTCCCTCGAGATTCTTTATAAAACAATGGGTTAAAATGTCGCATTTTACATCACGCCTTGGACCTCATTGAGAGTATGGCGGAAAGGCATCAGGAATAGTTAGAGAGGTGGCAATACAGCAGGAAAGATTCTGCCGTCCATCTGCGGATTTTGAGTTAAGCCAAAGCGGTGTACACTGTCAGTCTGGGCATTGATCCACTAGTCTCGATGACCCACCACAGATGGAAATGTGGCGTTAACTCGTCGGTCAGCCCATACGCCGTCAGATGGGTATCCACTAATAATGGGGCTGCCCATCTGCCATGAAACCATTGTAAAAAATGCCAGAACGTGACACTAAAACAGATCCTGCAGAAATGGGCACGCAATAACAGATCATGATAGCTCGCCACCTCCAGGAACATGGCATTAGTGGGGGCACACCTGGCACTCGCGGACTAGCACTTTAATGCAAGGAAAAGTGCAGAAAGACGACTAGTGCAAGAGGGTGCCTTTGAAGCAGAGGGTGACTCAGCCCCAGAGGACCAAGCAGCACCACTTGCAGGGTGAGGAGAACCACATCTATTGGAACATGAGTATACATGTGGACTGGCATGATGGTGAGTGACATAGAAAACAGTGGATATATGTTGCATTCAGCCCAGCATTGTCCATACCTCATGTCGTACACACACCCCTACTAGCAACCCCTGTGCACCATAGAACATGTTGACAAGCAACACAAGACAACAGGATGAACACCAGTGATGCATGCAGTATCTCATGTCAGTGACTCATGTACTACTTTGTCACATGATTGACAAATGTCTTCTCCCCCTCCTAGGCAACTATATAGATGACTACTCAGGTCACTCACCCATTATCCAAAGCATGCCTCCAAACCATGATGGCAAAGGTGGCATTCCATCTGCACCATATTGATGCAACTATACTGGATAGAAGAGATGCCCTAGCTTTGGACCTTAAGCCACAGATAGAAATTGTCATTTCAATACCAACATGGCGGTGAGCATCTTGCACATTTGTATAAGTGAGTCATTTCAGAATTCTGTGGGTGGCATTTCAGGAAGAGCTCGACCTGCTTTCAGTGTCATCCTGGCACAGGTGCTGGCTACCTTCATCTCCCATATCACAGAACGCATACCCTTCCCCACAGATGACAGCACCCTCAACAGAATAAAGGCAACTTCTACAGTGTGACAGGTATCCCAAATATTGCAGGCATCATAGACGGGACTCATGTGGCCTTCATCCCCCCCAAACCACGTGGGCTTATGTTCCACAAGATGAAAAGCATCCACAGCATCAGCCTGCAGGCCGTTTGTGATGCCCAGGTGCTCTTTGTACACATATGTGCTAGGTTTCCTGGGAAGAGCCATGTTGCCTTTTTTTAGAAATGTATTTATTTGCATACATTTGCATGAATACATACATTTAAGTAAAATAAGCTCTTTTGATTACAAGCGAGCGCACAAAAAGAAATATAGCGGATAAACAGGAAGCAGTGAGCCTCTTAGAATGGAGAGAGTTCAAGTGGAATTATAACGGGGTTTGAGAAGTGGTAATTGAAACAGAAATCGGTAAATACGGTGCACAAGGTTGGGACAAGTAAATGTCTGCATTATAATGCAGGTAGGGTGGTTGGGCATCTAACGAGGGCTGTGGTTGCTGGAGTGGTGGGCAAAAGAGAGGGAAGAGTCTGGTTGGTGGTGACAGAAGGTGTACATAGATCTCAGGCAGGCTTTCAGTTTGCTTTTGAATGCAGGCTGTGTTTTGAATTTCGGAGGGACAGGATATCCAGGTAAGCGAGAGTGAAAGAATGGAAGCGAATGGAAGCGCAGGGTGGGGGAGGCAACAAAAAGATGACCCTGGAGACAGAGCGGAGGCTGCAAGAGGGATTGTATGGTTTGTTAGAAGAGAATAGTTACAGCAGTGCCTTACCACGGATGGCTTTGTCCACCAGTAGGATACATTTAAATGTTGCTCTGTTTTACATAGTTAGGCAGCCAGCTTGCTGGTGAAAGGAGGAAGTAGGGGTGAAGCGATGGAGTTTAATGAGAGTCCTGGTAACAAAGGTAATGATCTTGTCAAGGGAGAAGAATGAAAACTTTGGAAGACCATAGAGGATACTGGCACAGTAGTCCAGTTTAGAGAAAACAAGAGTGCTTATGAGATGTAAGGTGGTTTTGAGGTAAGGAGGTGCCTGATTTTCCTGATGTTAAGGAGATTGAGGCGAGCCACCATAGCAGTTTTAGAGATGAAGGTAGAGAAGGTGTGTGAAAGGTCGTAGATGACACTGAGGTTCCTAGCTAAGGAGGAGTAGGGAAGAGTTTCTGATGGGAACTGAAAAGGTGGGGGAGCAGAAGAGAGAGAGAGGATTTCACAGGAAAGAAGAGGACCTCAGTTTTGGAGCAATTTAACATAAGGGAGTGGCAGCCATCCAGTATTTGATAGCAGATAGGTATCTCAAGGCTGACCTTCGAAGGGCTCCCACGGTCAACCACTGGGTGTATAATGTCCTCACCTGATGTATCCTGTGCGGCTCTGGTTAGAGTCTTCTTTTTCTTTCTTGTCTTCTTAGCAGTCCGTCTGCCGGAGTAGAGATACGGTCTGTCCCCGCTGGAAGACACCGCTCTTGGTTTAATGAACAACCCAAGTGTGGTGGACACCTGGGAGGCAACCCGACTGGGGAAAAAGCCCTACGGCTGAAAACCCCCCAAAGGCAGAGATCTTTCTTGGTGAATACCGGAGGTCGTCCTCAGCGATGGTTGACAGCAGCTGGTGGAGTCGTATGGCGGACGAGGTAATAGAGCGGAGTGGAGGAACGGAGTGAAAAGCTCAGGCAAGACAGTTGCATAGACAGATTGAGAGGGGGCTAGGGTACAGAAGTTGGGAAGGAGATGAAAGACAGAAAAACTTGCATCTTACCCGTGAGGAGGACACAAGGGTTGCAACGCAGTGAGCTGCCGGCCAAGGAGTGTCAAATACAGCAGGTAGCCATCTTGAAGACGACTAGACGGCTAGTCGTTGTTGGAGTCTTTGGACGTGACAGAACCTCTTCTATCCAAGTCGCCACCTCCTCCATGCACTCCAGCGGCGTGCCATGACAAGGTAGTTGGAGATTTTGGTAGCTGGGTCTGTTGAGAGTTTAGGAAAGGAGAAAATGATTTGAGTGTCATCTGCAAGGA